>NC_137794.1:104793042-105393042 GCF_963383645.1 Muscardinus avellanarius | reverse complement strand
TGTGATCCAGCAATACCACTTCTGGGTGTCTACCCAAAAGAATGGAAACAAAACTACCAAACTAATGCATGCATATCTATGTTCATAGCTGCAAAATTCACAATTGCCAAACTATGGAACCAGCCAAGATGTTCATTAACAGAAGAATGGATTACAAAACTATTGGATATGTACACAATGGAATTTTACTCAGCCATAAAAAGAACAAAATTATTTCATTGGGGGGGAAATGGATGGAACTGGAGAACATTATGCTAAGTGAGATTATTCAGTCACAAAAAGTAAAATATCAGATGCTCTTCCTAATATGCAAAAGCTAGGGGGAAAATGGGTCATAGGAAGAATTCTAGATGAGGAGGGAGAAATTATAGATGAGCAAATAAGGCGACCTAACTGAGGGGAGGGAGGGGGAAGAGAGAAATTCTCTAATGCACATGATGTACATTCACAAACATATCAAAGTCAATCACTAAGCCAAACATGAGAAATAGAGAGGGGGAGGGAATGGGGTGGGAATGGGGTAAGGGCTAATTGGGTGATGTGTGCATGTATGTCTCCACAGTCTTGTACTCTACTAAAATGTATGACTACAATGCATCGATAAAAAATTTTTAAAAAGACAAAACTTATTATAAAGCTACATCTATCAAAAAAGTATGTTATAAGCATCAAGATATACAGATAGATTGATGGAATACACAGTTCAGAAACAAACCCATACATATATAGGCAATTGATTTTCAGTCAAGTTGCAAAAACAACTTCACCATTCTCCAACTCAATGGAATAGGAACAGTGTTTTCAAGAATTACTTCTTGAACAATCAGTTGTCCATATGTTAAAAAAATTCCCAAAATAAAAACAAAAATTCTTTCAATCTATTTCTTGTACCATGTGCAAAAATAAACTCAAAATTGAAGGAAGATATTTATAAAAGAGATAAAAATGCTTTGCAAAAACTATTTTTGATGCCTTCCAAATATTAGAGGTTTTAATTATCACCTTTTACATACTAAGAATTTTCTTATTTAAAAATGATTTTGAAATAAGTTTGTGATTTAAATTTGCAGGCATCTTCTAGTTACTATCAGTCAGGCGGAACTTACAGACTGGCTGTCACTTCATACACATTTGTAAATTTGATGTTAGTTATGATGGTGCATGTGTAGTTCAGGTAACAAATTTATCTTAATATTAAAAATGTAACATCATTTAGGCATACCTTTTGTAGGAAGTCTAATTTTGAGTTTGGATTTGATTTTTACAACAGTTCCAAAATATTCCCAGCTAATTTGGTGAGTATGATTGGATCTCCATTGGGAAATGTTTTATATTAAAAGAAAGTGATATAACAATAAACAGAGAGTATTTTCATGTGGGTTATAAACTGGCCCCAACGGTAATTCCAAAAGAGCATTTCTAATAAGTATTTTGTAGAATCAGCCTAATATTAATCTGTATTCAGAGCTTCATGAAAAGATTAGTTTGGAGGATAACATTTCTTTGTATGTTAACATGCTGAAATGTTTACCAAAAAAGTTCATAATTTTACTTCAGGAACTAATTATAGTTTTTATTAATTTCCAACTAATATATACTGAATGGCTATTCCTAAAGCTCGTGCATATAACTGTCGGGGTGTGTCTCAACGATAATTAGTATAGTAATAGTATCAGTCTTGGATATAAATAACACTTCATAGGTAAAGAATATTTTGTAGTCTTCAAATATTCACAGGCATATATTACCTCATTTAATCATAGCAAGGGCTCCGTGAGAAAATGTATTATCATGGTAGATGTCCAAACAAGTCACTAAGCCAGGCATGGTTGTGCATGCTTGTAATCTCAGTAATTGGGAGCTGAGACAGGAGGATCACAGATTTGAAGCCAGCTGGACAACTTAGTGTCCAGGGCCTCTGCAACTTAGATCTTGTTTCCAAATATGAAACAAATGAGTCACTAAAGTGACAGGTTAAATGACTTGGTTACTATCACTCAATTAGAATGTGGCAGAGCCAAGAAATATACTCTGTTAAACCTTGGGAAATGCTTCCCATGTTGTCTTCACTTACAGTCTTAAGAGATTTTTGTTTCATAAGAGAACAAGTAACAAATTACATATAAAAGGTGTGAACAGAAGGCTATGATTCTCCGAAGGAGAACACGTCTGGGAGAAGGTAAAAGAGAAAATTTCAAGGTTTTAAATTTTTATTTGTATCTTGAGTTATTTCTGTAGCAATATTTGGAAGAAGAAAACATTGTGTTTGGAAGAAATTTTAGGAGATGAGACAGAGAAGTGACAAATTGCAAGGTAGGCTTGAAGAAATTACACATAACTCATTGACATTTTTGTTTTTAGTAAAGTCTATACAAAAGGTAAAAAAAAAAAAAAAAAGAAAGGCAGGTTAGAACCTCATCCTAGAGGATCTTAAAAATAAATGCAAGATTATTTGTCTATTTTATTAGGTTTAGGTGGAAGAAAGGTGTGGGCTTAGGAGTTCTGTATAAGAAGGGATATGTTATGTGAGTTTTATTTAATAAGCTTAGTATGACACTTGAGTGTAGACAAGAATATAAAATAAGCAATAAAGAAAAACTATTAGAAGACTGAGACATTGTTATATCTTTGAGAATGGAGCCCAAGGGATAATAAATCTAGAGTAGTCTCCATCATGAGACAATTTTGAGAAAGGGAGATAGATAAATAGGCCCTTAATATATGATTTCTATTCTTTCAGAGTTCATAAAGTTAATTTTTGATGCTCTTCTGAACTAAAAAAATAGAAACTAAAGCTTGTTCTTGCTGAACATGTATATTTGTATGTATGTATGATTTATCTACTTATCATCTTTTACCTTTCTGCCTGTCCACCATCCATCTAGCTAATTGTCCTCATCTATTATCTGCCTTTCACTTACTGGTTTAGGACTGAACTTGGTGCTAGACATATTTTGTTTTTCTTAAATTTCCTCTAACATTATGGCCAAATTTTGAGCAAAACACCTTCATTGAGCTAAGCTTAAATATCCTCTTATGTAAAATAGGGATAGGGTGTTTACTCCAAATAAAGTTATTATGATCAAGCAAATGAAGAATTGTGACACTTAACCTAGTTATTTGCCATATTCAACACATAAAATATATAAAATACACATAGGCTTCTGTTTAACAAGTATACAAATACACCTACAGATGGAGTATTTATTTGTTTGACTCTGTATTTGACTTGGGAATGAATCACAGTACAGAAAATAAATTTTTTATTAACTTTTATTGTATTTCTACCCTGAAACTCCCCAAATCCATAGATCTTTCCTAGGATTTTCATTATAAAACTATCAATTGCTCCTGGTACTGAGGCCTTCCTAATTCATCTCTTTTTTCATTTCAAAGCTAAGTTTTATTCTTGGGCTTGATATAAATTTTTGTATTTATAAGTGGGTAATGGTTGATTAATAAATTAGTTTTATTCAGTTAAGAGATTTACATTTTTCTGAAATTGTTAATGGCTTAAGCTAATGGTTCTCAAATTTTAATATGCACTGCATTCATGTGAAAGGTATAAAATGCTTTTTGGGCCCCACTCCCAGAGCATCTGATTCAGTAAGACTGGAATGAGGGCCGAGAATTGCTATTTCTAATAAGTTCCCCAGTGATGCTGGTGGTGTTGTTGAATTAACTAAGCATTGGGATTCTATAGTTTAAGCTAATGATATGCTACTTGGAATTTAAAAATCACTACTAGGAAAGTAAATGACTTATTTATTGATTTAAAAAAAACCTTTCAATTCTTTAAGAAAATCAGTGGAGATGCTTGACAGTCAAGCAACTTGTACCATTAACAAAAATTATGTTGTATTAGAAAACATGGAAGACGTTTTTCCCCCTATAGTAAAGCATCTAGTTTCTTTACTCCATAGAAATTTCCATGTGTGTGTACCATACTAAGTTCTCAGAATCCACATGCATCACCAACCTAATGGCTATTCTCACAGCCCTTTTATTTGTAATTATGTTTCTTTTCTAAAGTGTGAGAGATCTACAAATAATCCTGTCTTCTTGGGCCTCCTCAATGATCAATGTTCTGCCATTAAGATGGGAAGAATGAAAAGGTCATGTCTTTCGGAGACAGTATCGTTGCGACAACCAAAAACCAAAAACCAGAACCAAAATACTTCTGACATATACCCCAAACCTAGGAGTAAGTTGTTTTTAGAGTCCTGAGTAAACCAAATGAAGAAGAAATCCACATTCTGTGTCTGAAGGTTGCCTTAGACTTCTGAATGGTTCCAATGATTATGTTTCTTCTGAATTTTCCCCACAATAACTTTAATTTTCTACTTTACCTTGCATACATTTGCCTGGCTAGAATCCAACAACCAAGTTATTTTGGATAATTATCAGGAGTATCTTGGAACAATTGGCAATTGCATGGAAATTCATGTTTTGAAAAGTGAGTAATTATATGCACAGGTATCAGACATTGTGTGTGCTGAAGTACTCATTTGAAGAGATTATGAATAATTGCCCCAAATCACACTGAGCTTTTCTAACCTGAATGTTCCACATGTTGTGTTCCAGTCCAACACAAGCTTAGCTTGAAAGCCTCCTTTTGATCGCTGGAAGCCTGCTGAAATGATTCTTCTGCAGATAATTTGTGACATCAACACACACTTCTGTCTTCTTTCCTGCACACCGAATCACCTCCATGCTCCACAACAAACTCATACGATTCACCTTTTCTCCATCTGCAGTATTTCTTTGTCTCTGTGAAATCTCTCTTGAGTATTTGATATTATGTCATGCTTTCTATTTTTCCATGATAGATCATTTTAAATAGATCTCTTTAAAATAAGCTATTTTCAATGAAGCTTTAAATTTTCTTACTGTTTGAATTTAATTTCCTGTCCATTGTCTCACCTATCTGAAACATGGTAGACTTGTAAAAATAGCTAAGTTGAAACAGATGGGCACTAGAGTTAGTGGCGCATGCTCCTGGCCTTTTGTGCTCCTTCATTCTTTACTTTTCCTTTTCTCTAAACCCAGTATCTCTGCTTAGACAGCATGTCAAAGCACCTGAGTCCTACCAAGTCCCTTTTGTGCTTCTCTTCTTACATGTAATAAACTAATTTTGGATATTAATAATAGAAGCGAAAACATCATTTTGTTCCTTTTTCCCCCTACTTTATAGTTTCTTTAAGCATTAGGTCATTTTTGCAAAGGTAATAGTTGGATGATTAGGTCTTTATGGAAAAGGCCTTGAATCATCTAAGGCAGACAAAACCAGAGGACTCACTGTACTGCTGAAAAATGTCACAGCAATTAGTGGTGGAGACAGTCAACAATGTAGGCAGGTGATTTTGAAACATCTTCAGTCTTATGAATCCACTCCTCTTTCTTTCCAGGATGTTTATATTCCATGGGTTTTATGTGTATTCTCTGGCAATTCATGGTGACTTATAAATGAATAATACATGTAGCAAAAGACAGTGATCTTCAAGCTTCTACTCCAGCTTGAAGCCTTAATCTTTTAGCAGGAAATTTTGCTTCCTGTATTATGAAAAAAGTTATCAGAGATGAATCTTCATTTTTTAACAACTCTGTCTACAAACATATCTGTGTTTATAATGCATTCTTTTTTTGTGCGTATGTGGTACTGGAAATTGAGCTGATCGTCTAGGAGAGGAGCTGATGGAATTTAGGCTGGCATGACCTGAGCTCTCAAAGTGTCTGTTCAATTGTTGGGTTTATGTGTTTATCAAAGTCTAGAAGCTGAGGTGAGCAGCTCACAAGGGGATGATGAGATTTGATATTACATTGCCAAGAGGAGATGAGTTTACTACTATATTCTTATATGAGAGGTTGGATAAGACATACCATTTGGGAAAGGATGTGCCAGCACATTCCTGGTTCTTGTCGGGGCAAACATGTCACACACACGGCAGACAGTTTAAGTGTTTGTAATCATTCATGTCATATACCTCCTAGCTGATGTCTTTGATGCCAGGTTAGCTTCTCTCATTTCTGATATCCACATAGCTACCAGAGTCTGCTACACTGGATGTTTACATCTTACTCCTGTTTATGTAACGAGGACTCAGAATAATGGCCAGAACCTGACAGGCTTAGTACATATTCCTGGAATGAATGCCTGTCATAATTGAGGCAAGAAGGGTGCACGTGAGAAATGTATTGTGTTACTAACCCCCCGACTATTCCCTTTGTTACCACTGTCTCCACCATTCGGCACAGTCATTGAATTTTCTGGTTCGTAATCTCTTCCAGTTCTAACTTGTTCTTTCGAGCAGATGGAGCTTCCTCACACGTTTTCTCATAATAATCAGCATTTTCTCAACCTTGAAAAGTTCCCCAGTACTTCAAGAAAATTAATCTATCCCTCTGAGTAAAGTCCTCTTGAACTTCCAAATTATCACTGGACTCAAGTTAACTGGATCACTACTAAAACAATATAATCTGCTATTATGGCTTTTGAGAGAGAAAGCTGACAGCTAACCTTGATTTATGAGCCAAACTGAATCTTTTGCTCGGTGATCATTCTGTGAACTTACTAGCATTCAGAAGATTTTTTGCTCAGAAAAAAATATTTGTGGAAAATTCTGTAAAGTGAACTCTTTCTTGGAGCAACGGTATGATCAGGCTTCTGTGCTAGAGCAATAGAAGTACTTTATCCTCCAGTAATATTCTTTGAAAAACCATCTTTTTAGCTCACTTAAACTTTCTCTTTTCCCCCAACGTCTCCCCAATGAGAAACATACCAGTTCTCACTGGAATCTGTAGTTCCTGAGTTTAGTTCTAAGACTCCATACAAATGACCTTTTGTTTGTCTTACGGATCATGTGAGCCTCTTCAGATGACATTCTAAACACTGCCATATTTTTAGCTTGCCTTGAAACAATGCCTCATTTATTTCTTTCCTGTTTTCCAAAGCTTTTAGTAATGCTTAAATTGGAGTGTCTCGTTGAAATTCTTCCTAGTCGTTCCAACTCACCTTAACGTTTCTCTGGATGTTTAAAATCTCTTTTCTCGAAGGGTGTGGTGGTGCAAGCTTGTAATCCCCGGGCTTGGGAGGCGGAGACAGGAGGATGGCTCTGGTTTGGAGCCAGCCCTGCTGGCTTAAGAGACCCTGTTTCCAAATAAAAATATAAAATAGGTCTGGGAGTGTAGCCCAGAGGTAGAAGGGCTCCCAGGAACCCCAGTACCACCAAAAAATAAATAAAAAATCCCTTTTCTCTTTAGTGTTCTTTGGGAATTACTTAATGCCACAAGTTATTGCTTTTTACATCTATATTTCATCTTTAAGAAAATAGCCAGGTGTGATGGAACATACTTGTAATCCCATTACCTGGGAGGCTGAAACAGGAGGTACAAGTTTGTGGCTGGCCTCAGCTATTTAATGAGCCCTTCCACAACTTAGTGATATCTTATTTCAAAATAAAGAATAAAAATATGGCTGGGGATGTAGCTTTGAGGTAGATTGTCCCTGGGTTCAATCCCCAGTACTATACAAACACGCCAAATAAATCAACTACCTATGGAATAGAATCCTAATTTTTTTTTTTTTTTACTTCTTCAGGGAATAACAAAGGGTTTGCCAATGTAGTTATCCAATAAATGCTGGAAGTGCTAATAGTCTATTTAAAAATACTGGTATCTCTTAAATAAAGATATTTAAACTCGTGTACTTTCTTAAAAAAAAAACACTTTCAGACAGTTTTGGTAAAGTCACTTGAATTAACTGAAGTCTATCTTGCTGACAACCATCCAAGATTTAATAGCTGAGTGGATTTGTGAAATTATGATACTATAAAAAGCTTATTAAGTCAGCTTATTCCATGAAAGACAATTAAATTCACATTAAAATATTAATATTTACATTTGTGGTATTATTATAATGCCCCAAATTATCTTAATTTAAATTAAATGTGATATGTCTTTACTATAAGTTGATGTGTTTTTTCTAATATGCCTATAGTGGTCTGACAGCTTTACATTGAGTGGCCAAAAGGGCAATATGTCTCATTTACTGGAGACAAGCAATTGTCATAACATGAGAAAGAACCTGGCCCGGCATATTAAAGAGTAAATTTCATGAAAGTATAGTAAAATTTTACTTAATGCCATACAATGTTTTATTCCTGGCTAAATACAGTTGTGTTAGGACACATAGATGTGTATTTATCTGCCTCACTCCCAAAGAAAATATCTTTCATATAGCTTCTGATAGAACATATGAATCAGAAATAAGTGGTAATAGTGTTACTAGACTCCCAAGCCAGAAATCTCACCCTGGAGTTCCAACAAATCAAGTCTGGTCACTCTCCCCAAAACCAGTCAGAAAGTAATGGTGAAAAGAAGGAAAAGAACTTTAACCCACCGTGGAAAGATGAGGTGATCAGTATATCTAGCCCTTCTTCTAGCACTGTCTTTAGTAGTATTGACATAAGCTCCCAGATTATAGGGACAAGAAAATCAGGAGTATGCACAGCCATGTCTTAGTCAAACAGTTGTCTGTTTAATCGTTATCTCAAGATTGGGCATGTGGAGCCTTTATAGTGGCATAAAAACGTTTATGATGCCTGGGGAAGTAGTTTTGATTCATCACAAGATATTTGACCATCAGACTTATTAATCCCGGAATCCAAGATGAACACAAGGGCAAATCTCTCGGAGCAGAGGAGATAGATGCAAAAATGGAGATACAGATGCCAAATTAATCCTGACCTCAGTTACCCATTGGATATTTGCAGACCCAAGTAAAAAGTTAGTGTTTTTAGTAAAAGAAGCCCCTAAGCCCTTGTTAGAATTACATGAGCTCTGGAGCTGGGCTACCTGAATTCAACTCCCAGGCAACTAATTTTCAATGTAGTGGACAAGTGACTTAGCATCTTTGTAGCTCAGTTCACTTACCTGAAAATTGAACATACTTATATGGTTTGCACAGAGAGCTCTTATGAGGAATAAATGATTATATTTTAAAAGTTCTTATAACACTGCCTAGCACAAAGTACAACTATTTGTTAAATAACATCATTCAAACTATTGGGAGAAAACTTATTTATGTACATGGAACTTATGTACACAATGGGTTAACAACTAAATTGAACTCATAGGTGACTTTTCAATAGCAGCAAAAGTTCCATTTCTGATGAAGGACTACAAGACTCCTTGGGATTTCCCTGGGTAGCTAGTGGCTGTTGTCAATCATAACAAATCCCTTTGTAGCCCAGGGGTTTATGCTAGACATGTGACTCACAGTGGAATTTAAATAGTTTCAAAGGAGGGGCGGGCCACTCCTAAAAAACTTATCATGAACTTAATAATTTGACAAATTATGTACTAAGACCCCCAAATCTAGACACTAAAATCTCCAAACTGCTTCCTGTCTGATGAACATAAAGATGTTTTGGGGAGAGGTACATCCTGACTCCATGGGAAGATTCCATGTTCTTAAGCTTCTGGAACCCTCCCAGGCCTTTTATTTCCCACATAGTTGCTTCTGAATTGTAACCTTTTTCATAAAATTGGAAATTCCAAAATAGCACTTGTAATCCCAGTACTTGGTAAGTAGAGTCAGGAGGATCAAAGGTATGAGGTTAGTCTCAGCAACTTAGTAAAGTCCTGAGCAATTTAGTGAGATCCTGTTTCAGAAAAAAAAAACAAAACAAACAAACAAACAAAAAAAAACAGGACTAGGGGTGTAGCTTGGAGGTAGAACCCTCCCCAACACACACACACACACACACACACACACACACACTGGATTCAATTCCAAGTGCCACAGAAATAAAAAATAATCCAAAATAAGTTTATATGCATAAATTCATATACTTTCTTTGCGTCAGTAATTAAAAAGAAATTCAATTCAATGATTCAATACAGAAGTTGTTATAGTTAGTTAAAATGATGTCTGGGTTTTCTAAAAATTTTATAACAAAATCAGAAGGAAAGATTAGACATGAAATGTAAGAAAATAAACAAAATGCAAAAGCAAATCTATATAGCAGTATTAACTTCAGATAAAATGACACTTAAATTTAAAGCTAAAGTTATTAATAAGAATAAAGAACTGAGTGTGAAGGTATACATTTGTAATCTCAGTACTTAGGCGGCTGAGATGGGAGCATCTCGGGTTCACAGCCAGCCTCAACAACTTAGCAGGGTCCTCAGCAACTTAGTGAGATCATTTCAAAATAAAAAATAAAATAGGTTTGCAGGTATAGTTTGAAGGTAGAAAACCCATATGTTCAATCCCTAGTACTATAAAAGTGATTAAAAAAGAGTAAATAATATCATATTTTATGGTTAAGACATCTCTAAAAGCTTTATCTTGGTTCTTGTTTTATTTCTTGAGTTTTGTGTGTGTTATATATTGGAGAGTTTTTCCTATTCCCTCGCCTAGTAATTGCAATGTCTCCGGTCTGGTTTCTGAGTCTTTTACCTGTCCTGAGATGACTCTTGTGCAGTGTGAGAGTTAGGGACCTAATTTCATTCTTCTAAGAGTGGATATCCAGTTTTCCCAGTATTGTTTGCAAAGGCTGTCTTTTCTCTAGCATATGTGTTTTGACACTTTGGTCAAAAATGAGCTGGCTATAAATGTGAGGATTTGTTTCTATTGTATTGATCTGTGTCTCCCTTTTGTGTCAATACCATGCTGTTTTTATTACTATATCTTTGTAGTAGAATTTAAAATAAGATATTGTGATGTCTCCAGCATAGTTCTTTTTGCTGAGAATCACCTTGGCTATTCTGGGTTTTTCATTTTTTCATATAAATTTTAGGACAGCTTTTGGAGATTTGTGAAGAATAATATTTAAATACCATCAATTGTGTTTTTTTTTTACATGTACTAGAATATAAACATATTTTTATAAGATAGACTATGGAAATAATTTGAAAGTAACAGGACGAATTAAAGAAAACATAATTGTAACCTCCCAATTTTATCAACAAAATTTGATAGTCATTATAAAGTCTAGCATGTATATTAGTATTTAATCAGTAATGACTTTGATGCTGTGATTTATATATAATAGCTACAATCTGTCAACTAACTGCTCTTTAGTAGTTTTTAAAGAAAGTGTTCTTGTACTACATATTTGTGTATGTAAAATATCTCCTATCATATTGATAACAATTTTAGGTTGGAAGAAAGCTTTCATTTATAAGAAAAAGAGAAATTATTATTATTATTATTATTATTATTATTAGTAGTAGTAGTAGTAGTATTACTGTTAAATATGCTTCTGTTTACATAAGTGCACAAACACAGATGAGAAAATCTCATCCCTCACTTTAAACTATTGTTTTCTTTATTATTGGTGCATTGTAACCATATATCTTGATACACTTCAGAGTGTTAGAGACACACATGCACACAGCATTCAGTGAGCCTCTCCTTGGCTCCCAACCTATTCCCTCACCCTCCCCTTGAATGCCATTTAGATTGCCACTGATAACTTTGCTCATGGATATAGTGTCCATTGAGGTGTTTCCTTCAACAAGTCTCCCTCCTCTCTTTACCTCCATCCCTTCAACCCTCTCCATCACCCCACTAGGGTTTCTCCTTCTTTGTTTAGAGGCACTTTTGTATCCCAATTCCTCCTTAGCTTCCACATATGACGAAAACATCTGACCTTTCACTTTTTGTTACTGACTAATCCCACTTAGCATAATATTCTCAAGTTCCAATCATTTTCTTGAAAATTCTATGATTTTGTTTTTCTTTATGGCTGAGTACAATTCCATTGTGTGTATATATCCCATAATTTTTAATCCATTCATCTATTGATGACAATCGAGGGTGGTTCCTACTTTGGTTATTGTGAATTCTGCTGCTCTAAACATAGATATGCATGTATTACTATAGTAGTGTGGTTTCATTCCCTTTGAGTAGATACCCAGGAATGATATAGCTGGATCATATGTTAGGTATATTTTCATTTTTAGGCTGAACCTCCACATTGATCCAAAGTCCCTACATTAACAGTGTAAGAGTTTTCATTTTGTCACAGTCTCATCAACATTTAGTTTTATTTGTGTATTAAATAATTACCATTTAATTGGGGTTAGGTAAAATCTCAGTGTACTTTTGTTTGGATGTCTCTGATTGCTAATGATGTTGAACTTTTTAAATATACTTTTGGCCATTTGTATTTTTTATTTTGTGAAGTGTCTGTTTAGTTCACTTGCCCATTATTCTGATTGAGTTATTTGATTCTTTTTTAGAGAAAAGTTTCTTGAGATCTTTGTATATTGTAGCTATTTGTCATCTATCAAAGAGGTAGTTGACAAAGACCTCTCTCATTCTGTTGGCTCTCTATTAAGGTTCTTGTTGATTTTTTTATTGCACAGAAGCTATTTAATGCAATCTCACTAATTATTATTTTAACTTCTTGTGTCTTTGGGGTCTTATTAAGAAAGTTTCTACTAGTGCCTAACACCATTTGTTTGTTAAAAATGCTATCTTTATTTCCAGAATATGTTGTTGGCCCCCTTGTCAAAAATCCATTGTCAATATGTGTGTGGGTTTGTTTCTAAATCTTCTATTCTGTTCCATTGGTATATGTGTGTATCTTTTATGCCAATACCATGCTTTTTTATTACTCTGGCTCTGTAGTATAGTTTGAAGTCCAATATTGTGTTGCCTCCTGCATGGTTCTTATTGCTGGGAACTCTTCGGGATATTCTAAGTCTAAGAATAAATTCCCCTGTGACTTCAAGGTCAAGGCATTCTATCTTTTGCATAGAATTATAAATATAAAAACTCAGAGATAGGCCAAATTATCAAGTCAAAGAATCCTTTCAACCTCTAAAACATCACAATTAAGTCCATGATTGAAGAGCTCCTGGTAACTTAATTAGTATACAGTGGCAGATGTCTCTGCTGAACTTCTCTAACAACTTAAAAGCTCCACCTTACACTAAATTTAATTCTTTGGCTAGTGTGCTGGCACACACCTGTCATCTCAGTATTTGGAAAGCTGAGACAGGAGGATTGTAGGTTCCAGGACAGCCTTGGCAACTTAGTGAGTCCTTCAGCAATTTGGTGAGACCCTGTTTTAGAATTAAAAATAAAAAGGACTAGGCATACAGCTAGGCATTAGTATGCTCCTAGTGCCAATCCTTAATGGCAAGAAAAATATTAGATCTTTCTTTTTGTAACTTTTAACTTTTAGATACTGTTTTCCTGTCTATAAAAATACATATTCCTTTACCTGAATATCATAATTTAGTTTTGAATACATGTGTTGAGTTTATATTGAATCCTGTTAGACAATAGTTAAAGCATTTTAGCATGACCTACTTTGACACTGAAAAAGAAATTTGATATTAAAGTTTTTCATCTTATTGAAAAGTTAAATAGCAATATCATCTGAATGTCTTTAAAATAATTGAAATGTAACATAATAAAATTAGACTCTTTTCAGACTGAAAAAAATCATTAAAAACCATATCTTATTTCATTAAATTGTTGAAAGAATGACTTTTGAGGCAAGCAATTAAAGTAACAGAAAATTTGCATTTGACATCGCTTCTAAAATATTACATTGTTTTATTTTTCTTTTATACTCTAAAGTTCAAAAACTTAATTAAAACTTTGCCTTTTATTTTTACAAACTATTTCGACAATACCACAGTTTACAATAGTGATTAATACTTTTTTGGCTGCCCAGAATTTGTTCCATTAGATATTTCTTAGATAAAAATAAATTTACAGCTGAGATATTTTAGTTAAGATGATACATGGAGTTTGGGGATAACACGATACTAACTGTGATGGGACTGAACCTGAGTGGCCTCCTTTCTCCCTCCTCTTGTGCCCCCTACTTCCTTTCTTCTTTTGTCTCCCCTTCTTCCTTTACTTCTTGTTTTTCTCTTTCCTCTTTCTCCTCCTCCTTTCCTCCTCCTCTTCTTTTGAACAGCTTCATATTTTGAGATCAGATCCTCTCTTTTTCTGTCTTTCTCTGTGTGTGAATTAATCCAATGTAAATGTTCCTTTAAATTGCATGAAATGCTTCAGTAGGGATCACTGAACTGAATGATGTTGACGGTTCCTCTGGGTGCCCTCCATGAATCATTTACCTGTATAACAGAAACCTGCTGAGTCAATGCACTCAGATTTCAGCAGTTGCCAGACTCTCTTTCTCCTCAAATTTATCTTTAAATCAGGCTAAAGTGTACTGTTTTGTAAGTTAAAGACTCTTTTTATTTTTGAAATTGCTCTTCTCCCTTATAGATTGGTGTGAGATAATGTGTCCACTGACACAGAAGGATGAGTTCTTGATTTCATGCATTCGGTTTTTGAAAATTTGTAATTTTTACTTTATACTATTGGTGGAATTTAATTACTCACATCCATATGTAATTTGAAATAAGTCTTTTTCTAAATGTTTTAAACTTCATATAACATACACACACAACGTAGGCCAAGTAAATAATTGTATAAGCACATTTTCTTTTTTTTTTTTTTTTTTTGGTGGTGGTACTGGAGTTCCTGGAAGCCCTTCTACATCCGGGCTACACTCCCAGACCTATTTTTATATTTTTATTTGGAAACAGGGTCTCTTAAGCCAGCAAGGCTGGCTCCGAACCAGCGCGATCCTCCTGTCTCCGCCTCCCAAGCACAGGGATTACAAGCGTGCGCCACCACGCCCGGCTATAAGCACATTTTCTATTAGAGAGTATACTTTGAAGTACTTAATGAAACACTGATTTTATCAAATGGTGCTTGTATGTAGCAAGAAAATCTGAGTTGCACATACAAACTCCAGTTTTATAATTATTTGATATGTGAACTTGGCCAAATCATCTAACCTCTTTCAACCTGTGTACATTCATCTGTAAAATCAGGCTAAAAAAATCCATTTTACTTAAGTCACAGAGTATTAAGCGGATAAAGGGAGATGATAAAGTATAATTAAAATTGCAGTAACTAAGATAACGAAAATATTTTTATATCACATTGGATTCACTCAACTAAAGCTTTATTATTTAACTAAGCTTTTGCCATACCATCTGACAGATGGCCATGTGTTAAAGCCACAATGTGTGCTGAGACAGGAATGATTTCATAAATGTCTTCAAGGGGCTAGGCAGTAGACTTGCAGCTATGTAGCACAGCTTGATCAGACATGGTGCTTGGGCACACTAAAATCTAGTGAAAAAGACAGGCAAAAACTGTAAAATGTATTATAATAGAAGATTTTTAAAGTACAGTGGAGATCAGAAAAGGAAAAGTTAATTCCAATAAAGTGTAAAAAGATATCAAGGAAAAACTGTTTTGCACTTGAAAAATGGATAGCTTACAACTGTTAATGATGAGTAGAGAAGAGAACACATTTAGGTTAATAATTCATCAATACTACAAAAATTACATTGAAATCGGTAAAATTTTATTACATATTAATGAAGATCTTTAAGAGAAAAATTGAGTGATAATTATGAAAGCCATACTAAAGTACCTCTCCCTATAGTCATATGTGATTTTCTTTTATTATCCTGTCTCAAAGAAGCCAGCAACTCTTTTTTGAGCTTTTCCTTGGTGGTTAACTTTTGGTAATTATCAAAATGTTCCAAGAGGACAGACTTTGCCTTTGCTATAAGCTGGCAAGACAAGCCACCCCAGTTTGTGAGCTCTTCAGCCTTTATGTGCTTAGAACTCATGTTTCTTCTAGGCTTGAGAGTCACACAAGGACAAGAGCAGGAGAAATAAAATCATGCAATGCAGTTGCAAATATTTAATCAATGACTCTTTTCTGTTTTGCAAAGAGAAAGAGGTGTGTACCCAACACTGATATTGAAAGATACTTTTTCTTCAATTGTTTTTGGCATAGCATAGCTAAGGGAAGCATCTACTATTCAAAAGCTGATTCTCTTCAGTATGCCTTTTAGATTTTTCTCATGGTACTGGTGATTGAATCTAGGGATATTATACATTCCCAATTCCTTTTAAATTTTTAAAAATATTTAAACACAGAGTCTCACAAAGTTGCCTTGCTAAGTTGCTGAGGCTGACCTTGAATCTGGGATCCTCCTTTCTCAGCCTCTCAAGTATAGGGATTAAAATCATGTGCCAGCATACTTGGCTCTTCAGTATACTTTTTAGCAGAACATGCAGCCATGTTTTCAGTTATAATGGAATTATTTAATAATGATTTCTTTCAATACCAAGCCATTAAACATTACATGTATTATATGTGAATATAACATACATCATTTTTCTTTAGAGGAAGATTATTTTTATATTTATAATGAGCTGTTATTGGTGCATCACAGTCTCACATCATAATATAAATCATGTTACCTGTTGACATGCATACACACAGCAATGGGAGATTTCCCCTTCCCATTACAGAATACTGAGATTGATGTTGGTATATTCACATATGTACACATAGTCGATGGTAGTATTTCCACTGATTAACCTCAGTCTTTCCCCCTCTTCACTTACACCTCTCCTGCTCCACTGGGGTTTCATTACACCCTAGCTTGCACATATTAGATAAAACATGACACTTCAATTTCTGTGACTGGTTAATTTCACTTAATATAATATTCTCCAATTTTTTGTTTGCAAATTATATAATATTGTTCTTCTTTAATGCTGAGTAGAATTCCATTCTGTGTATTTCCCATAATTTTGTAACCCATTTATGTGTTGATAGACACCTATGTGGGTTTCACAATTTGGCTATTGTGAATTGTGCTGCTATGAACATGGGTATGCATATATTACTGTGGTTCTCTTATTTCAATACCTTTGGAAAGATACCCAGGGTATCATATGGGGTCCGTTACCAGCTCTCTGACGTATCTCCATAGTGGTTGAACTAGGTTGCTATCCCACCAATAATGCAGAAGAGTGACTATTCCCACATATCCTCTCTAACATTTATTGTTACTTGACTTTTTGATGATTGGCATTTAGATTGAGGTTAGACAGTGTAGATTTGATTTACACATCTTTACTGCTAATGATTTTGAACATTTCTTCATGTATCTATTTGCCATTTGTATTTCTTTTTTTGTGATGTGTCTATTAAATCCATTCAGCTCCGTTGCCCATTTCTTGATTGGGTCATTTTTTTTTAGTGTAATGTCTTAAATTCTTTGTATATTCTAGATATCGATCCTGTATCAAAGAGATAGCTGGCAAAGATCTCCTCCAACTCTGTAGGCTTTATCTTTAGATGGGATTCTTGATGGTTTCCTTTGATGTGCAGATATTTTTATAGTTTGATGCCATTCCATTCATTAATTTTTGTTTTAATTTCTTGAGCTTTGGGAGTCTTGTTGAAAAAGTTTCTACCTGTGCCTATATGTTGGAGAGTTGAACCTATGCCCTCCTTTAGTAGCTTCACAGTCTCTGGTCTTACTTCTAGGTTTTTGATTAATCTCAAGTAGACTCTTGGGCAGAGTGAGAGGTAAGGGTTTAGTTTTGATATTTTTTACAACTAGATAACCAGTTTTTCTAACACAATTTGTTAAGCAGGCTGCCTTTTCTCCACCTACGTGTGTTGCCTAAGTGTGTGTGGATTTGTTAATGCTTCTTTTTGTTTCAGTTGATTTTTTGGGGGGATCTTCTAGATATAGGATCATGTCATCTGAAAATAAAAGTAATTCTAATTCTTTTCCTATTTGAATTCATTAGATATTATTCTCTTGCCTTATTTCACTGTCAAGAGTCTTGAGAACTATATTGAAAAGGAGTGGTTATGATAGGCATCTTTGTCTTGTTCCCGATTTTAAAGGAAATTCTTACGGTTTTTCTCTTTTCAATACAATATTGGCTTTGTGTTTCTTGTATATTGCCTTAGTGATGTTGCATTATTTTTTCATTCTGATTTTCTGCTTGTTTTTAACAAAAATGGATATTGTATTTGTGTATTGAAATGATCATGTGATTTTTGTCCTTAGTTCTATTTATGTGGTGAATAACATATATTGATTTGCCTATGTTAAAGCAGTCTTACTTTCCTGAGATGAAGCCCACTTCATCATGGTATACAATTTTCTTGATGTGGTTTTTAATGTCCATGGCTAGTATTTTGTTTAGAATTTTTTCACCTATGTTCATCAGTGTTATTGGTCTGTCATTTTCTTTGAATTTCCAGAGTTTATTTCTTGAATTTCCAGAGTTTATTTGCTTTCCTTTTCTTAACCCACCTTAGAGTTAACTTAAAGTATCTTGTTCTCATATTGGCCAGTAAGTTCCAGGAGGTCAGATCCTTGTTCTTTATTGCCTACAGCAGGGTGGCTGACACAGAGTAGGCTCCTGGGAAATATCAGGTGACATGAATCCATGACCAAGCTCAAGGGCAGAAATTACTCTTGAGCTGGGAGGACACTTCTTCCTCTGACCTTTTAGAAAGCACATTAGAAAGGGTGGATGTGGATAAGATAATTAAGGAGGCTCTTGTAATTTTTCATGCAATAAATTAAAAGATGTGGCACTTGATTACAACATGACTAAAAAAAAAGCATAAGCAGATTTCCTCAAAGACTTTTTATGTGTTTTGCTGATGCTTGAATACTTTTGGACACTTCTGTAACAGTGACAACTCTGAACATTAGTCATCACTTCCTTTCATCATCTTTAAAGAATAACCATTTTTGCCGTTAGTACCTGTTTAGAATATTTATATGACCTTGAATATTTTTACAATTTAAAAAGTATGAAAATAAGAGGCATATAGAAGTTTTAGATAAAGATCAGACATAAACTAATATCTCAGAAACATTTGCAAAGAAAGCTCTTTCTTGGGACTTTCTGTAAGCAATATTTTTGATTGAACAATTTGGAAATAAAATAGTTGGAGTTTGAACAATCCAATTATTTTCTGCATTTAATGATACACAATTATGTAAGTGAAATTCAACAGCAGACTGGATTTAAATCTGAGATTTATAACTTCACAGACCCCAAGGATCCATTGGCATGCTGTTACTTTATTTATAAGTAAATATCTTAAAAGAAATTTCATGTTAAGGAAAAAGCAAATTACTAATTTAGTTGCTTTTTCAACGAAATAAGGACATGTCCCTCCCCCACAACCCCTGTACCAGTGGGAGATCAGTATATTTTAGCTCTTGTTCTAATATGTGCTTATGATACAGATCAAGAATATATTTTTGGTGGATTTAGGCAAGTTTCAATCACAGTAATTAGGTTATACTTCTCAGTGAATTGTTATAAGGATTAAATTAGTAAACAGCACTGTCTGAAATAAAGTAGTATAAATATGTTTGCTGCTATTGTTATCAACTAGATAATGCAGAAAAGGAGAATTTCCACAGTGGTATATTTAACTAGGGATCATCAAATGGAGTCTTGGTTTCAAGGGGAAAGTGAGTTGGGACAGAATCACAGATGGTTTGTCCATACAAGTATGGAACAGGGTAACGCACTAGAGTACAAGCAAGATGGAGAGAGAGAGAGAGAGAGTATATAGGAAGCATGGTGGAGATAGTGTGGTAAGTTTATCTAGATTTCCATATTTTCTCCATGACTAGAAACTAATGTCTCAGCTAAAAGTGAGACTAAAGGTAGGTGTACAGGAGGAAAAAAAGAAGAAAATGTAATATTATCATCTCAATGAGCATCTGAATAAATTGACAAAAACAATGTAATAGAACTGCACAAGCACAGTCTGAAATACCACGGACTGTGAAAAACAGTTGTTGACATACTGTGAATGCTATTTTTGCATTTTTATGGAGTTTTGATCCAGGGCCAAATTCCTCACTCTGTTAAATTTAAGTAATAAAAATACACTTTGTAGATCTGGCTATTGTAGTTTTTGTTATTTTTTCTCTACCTTATTATTTCATTAACAAAAATAGTATTGTTTATTCATTGGAATATATTAACTGCATTTTAACAAGTTCACAGGAAATTCTTGGTGGAAAAAAGTACAACATCTTATATGTCTGCCTTATTTAATGAATATGAATTAATAAAACCAAAGAAATGTAGTAACAGAGAAGGTCCAAAATAGGTTAGAAGTTATGAATACAAAAGAAAACCACCATTCACACAAGTTTCTGTAGGTAAGGAAACTTGGAGACCCAGACATAACTAAGATTTTCAAGACAAACAAGAAAAAGAAAGTTAAGGGTATATGAAAGAAGTTCACATAGAGAGGAGTTGTGTAATCTCAGATGGATGATGAGGGAGGTCAGATTTTAAGTGGGTTCAAGGAAAATATTGTGATCAGCATATTATGGAAAGGGCTGAGTTCTTGGTAAGGGCATATCATGAGAGAAATTTAGGGAATGATATTGTGGAATAAAGGAGATAAAGTGTATAAGAGGTCTCTGTGTTGGAAGGATTATCTATATATCTATCAATAAAGTATTATGATTTTTCAAGATTATTGTATCTACTGTTGGTATAATGACACTCATATACATTCCTAGTATACATTCCTCATATACATTTTAGTGTTTTTTTTTTATTTTTACCAGCAGCTTTAGACTCTCCAGCATATTAGAAAGGAATATTAACAGTGAGATAGTCTAGTCACACTTATAAGATTTTCCCAATATAAAGATATTGTTCATATAATTTTAAAAAATGAAAATTGTAAAATAGAATTGAGACCAGGATATTTTTTATGCAAAACTCAGGCAGTCTATTTTCAATGTATTCTAGATAGGAAAGTATATTAAGTGTCATGATGCCTCTGAAAAATAGTAATTCATTAGAGTTTTCCTTTCAAAGAATATGCTTTAAGAAGTTTGATATTTTTCAGAGATAGAAATTGAAAATTTTTATTCATAGTAGAGATGTTGAAAATTAAGAGTATCAGATTAGAAATAAATCTTATTTGAGCTTATAGTATTGAAAGTACATGAAATATTTTTCTAACAATGAATGATTCATGAGATTTATTTTTCTTGTATGAAATATTCTGTATTAGATATGGATTATCTAGTATACAAAATAAAAGTAATAAAAAGCATTTGTAAAATTGACTAATACAATATTATAGCCTCTTAAAGTGCTCTGTGAACATGACCATTAACCTACCTGTAGTTTTATTAATAACTATACTTTGTTACAAAGCAACAGAAGACATGCCTCTATCCTTTGCGAATTCTATACTTGAATATGCAGGAGTCTGTACTTTACAGAAGTATCAGAAGTATCAGGAATATCTTATATGGCAGAGCATTATTGACACAGCTGGACTTTTTTGTTTTTTGTTTCATGGTGTATTAGATTTATGACTACTTTCCACTTAGTAAAATAAATTCCTCTAGAGCAGTTTAGAAGAAATGACTGCGATGGCTTTTTGTCGTTTTTCTGTCTATATTTAATTACAAGAAAAAAGGTATATACTGGCTATGTTTATACAATGAAAGTTCAACTGAAAATTTAAACTCCCTAATAGCAATCTTTTCTGCAAATAAATGAAATACTTTCCAATGTACCTACTTATTTTCTATGCAGTTACGGAATGAAAGGTAAAGAAAGTGTTACTTAACATTTCTGTGAGAGTTTATTTAGGTTGTTGAAAACAGTGAAAATTCAGCTGAAACTTATAGGTGTTGTAGGACTGAAACTATTCTACACTCAAATTAAACATTTCAGTTGACCTTCTGTAGGTCCGGGTCACTGGAAGGCTCGCTGTGCTGGGTCCCAAGGCTCTTCTGGGCACACACAGTTGCCTGGTCCTCCTATGGGTCTCTGGAGGGCTGTGCCACTGCAGATGCCACATTTGGTGGGCACATGGGATTTTGTTTCGGGCATTGCTCGCCACTTAAGATGTTGGAGGTCTGTGGCCACCTTCAAGCACTTGGATCATTTATCTGGATTTCTTGAGGCTGCTGCACTGGGGCTCGCGATTGGGCTCGTGGCCTGCAGCAGGTCAGTCGCACACTTTGGCTTTTTGCAGTGGGATCTCGTAGTGCAGAGTTATTGGATTTCTTCCGTAGTGATTTTTGTTTCTGTTTTGGTTCATAAGCTGTATTTATATTCCTTGTCCAAATGCTGCCTTCTCGATAGTTGAACTTTACCACAATTATTCAAGTAGGAGAGGAGAGAGTGACCAAAGGAACCATAACTGATTTAATGAGCCATTCACAGTTTCATTGTACCAGCCATGTGTACTTACACATGCAGGGCTTAATCTTTGAGACAAGCATGTGCGAATATACTAAGAGCTCAAAAGACCCTACACTAGCAAAACAAATAACCCAATCGAGAAATGGGCAACTGAACCGAATAGACATTTCACAAAAGAGGAGATACAAATGGCCAATAGATACATGAAAAGATGTTCAACATCATTAGCCATCAGGGAGATGCAAATAAAAAGTATGCTGAGATTCCATCTAACCCCAGGGTAGCAAGCATAAGGAAATAAAATGACAACAAATGCTGGGGAGGATGTGGAGAAAGAGGCACTCTTTTACACTGTTGGTGGGAGTGCAAACTAGTTCATCCACTATGGAGATCAGCATGGAGATTCCTTAGAAAACTGGGAATGGATCCACCATATGATCCAGCTATACCTCTCCTGGATATTTGTCCAAAAATGTTGAAATCAGAGAACTACATTAACACATGCATATCCATGTTCATAGCAACACAATTCGTGATAGCCAAAATATGGAACCAACCTAGGTCTTCATCAACAGATGAATGGATTGCAAAAGTATGGAAATACACATGACGGAATTCTATTCAGCTATAAAGAAGAACAAAATCATGTCATTTGCAAGAATATGGAGAGACATGGAGAACATTATGTTAAGTGAGATAAGCCAAACAAGAAAGAGAATGAATATGTTTTCTCTAATATGCCCAAACTAGGGAGCACTGGGGATACCAGAGGGACTCCAGATAATGGAGGGGGAATCTCAGCAAAGCTAGAATGGAAGGAGAAGAGATGAAAAAAGCTGAGGTTGTTTAATGGAGGAGCTACATTTGAATATGTATAAAAGTATGAATGTAGCATGGTCAACTTGGACACTCATTGTTGGAAGGGGGGAGGGGGAAGCGGAGTGGAAGGGCACCAAGCACTGTCTGAATATATGCCATTTTCAATATGTTCTGTCAGAGATTCCTCTCCGGGACTTGGGAGGGAGAGACCTGAAATGATGGACACAGACAATTGCCTCTTTTGCAACTGACAATTTTGTTCTCTAAAACTAGGTTTTCTATACCCTTTTTTCAGCTAAGTATTACATCCTCATGGGAAAAAGCAAACACCAAAATACCATGAGGAATGTTAAGGATAGGGAAGGCGCCATAAATCACTAAGATACAATCAACAAAGAAAACCTGCAAACATGAGGGAGGGCAGAGCAACCTAGTAAAGGATTACTAAAAATGTGATTAAGGTAAGTTCCCGCTCTCACTGGAGGGCCTTGAGGCACAAATTCCAGAGGAGACTGGAGCCTGACCTGGAGTCTTGGGGGAGTCTGACTTTTCACCAGCCTCCCTTGAAATTCCTTCGGAATCTTTCATTCCTCAGGCTTTGTCCATGTCCTCTGTCAATGTTCCACATAAAAATAAAAATAAATAAAAAATAAATATATAGCCAAATTCAGTATAAAATTTATTGCACGTATTGTTATTGTTTGAATTTGGAATGTCTCCTGGAGTTTCATATGTTTAATATTTGATTCCCAAGGCAACACTATTCAGAGGTAGGGCTCTTAGAAAGTCATTGGATTGCCAGGCGTGGTGGAGCACGCTTGGTAGGCAGAAACAGGAGGATCGCGCAGGTTCGAAGCCAGCCTCAGCTACTCAGTGAGGCTCTCAGCAACTTAGTGAGACCCTCTTTCCAAATAAAGTATAAAATAGGTCTGGGAGTGTAGCCCGAGAAGGGTTCCATCCCCAGTACCACCAAAAAAAAAAAAAAGTCATTGGATCATGAAGACTCTAAGTGACCATTGGATTCAACCACTGATGGATTAAAATTTTGATGACATTATTATGAGGTGGTGTAAATTGTAGGAGGTGGGTCCTGGATGGAGGATTTGAGTCACAGGAGTATGCCTGAAAAGGGTATATGTTGTCCCCAACTTTTCTATTTTCCTCTTTCTCCCCTTTGTGGTTGTCTTGAGGTGATATGTTTTCCACTGTCATGCTCTTCTGCCAAGATATTCTACCTTGGAGTCAGCTGACCATGTACTGAAACCTTTGAAACATTGAACCAAAAATAAATTTTTTCTCCTTCAAGTTGTTTTTCTTCCCAGACATTTTATCCTAGCAACAGAAGGAAAGCTTACCAAAACACATCTTCCTACTTTAAACCACTCAAGAACATTGGATTTATGGCTCATCCATCATCACAACTCACTCTCTACGTTCAGACACGGCCTCATAAGCCTTCTTAACATGGTACACTGGGCAGTCTCTCCACTAATTAATTATAGATGGCACTGCATATGAACTAACCTGGCACCCATGATTAATGATTGTGCTATTGTGTATATATTAAAATTTCAAATTCTAGAAAGAAATCATCAAGTCCATAAAGATTACTAAAATAAAGATATCTCAAATTGCAAAGCCCAGCAACCTTTTATAAATGTATGCAGATCCATCTTACTTAAATAATTAAGCAATTATATGATCTAACAAATTCTTTTACTTTTAATTAAATACCATCATAATACACTGATTTAAATTCCTAAAATGTGTCCCACATCATAGGTGTTGAAGTATCTTCCAGTCTAGGTTAAATTGTACATTATTGGTTGGTTTGTGGTACTAGGAATTGAATACCAAGGGACATTCTACCTTTGAGCTATATTTCTAGTGTCCTCTCTCTCTCTCTCTCTCTCTCTCTCTCTCTCTCTCTCTCTCTCTCTCTTTGTTTGATTGAATCAGGGTCTAAATATATTGCTGAGGGTTTTGATACTTGCTAAGGCTGCCCCTTGAACCTGTAATCACCCTGGCTTAGCCTCCCAAGTGCTGGGATTACAGTTGTGTACTACCACGTCTGTCTAAACTGTACATTACTGTAGTGTTCTGGAAAACTACAAGTTGATCCGAATTTAGTTTAAGATGGGAGAATCAATGTTTTGAGAGGTACTTCAGATATATTAACAAGATTTAATTTGAAGCTGGGTGTGGTGGCACACACTTGTAATTCCAGCAATCCTGAGCCTGAGACCAGAGGATCAGGGTTCACGGACAGCCTCAGCTACTTAGTGAGGCCATTTGCAATTCACTGAGACCCTCTTTCAAATATAAAAAGACTAAACCTAGGGCTGAGGGTGTAGCTTGAAGGTACAAGGACCCTGGATTAATCCTCAGTACTGAAAAAAAAAAAAGAAAGAAAGAAAAAGAAAAAGAAAAAAGATTTAATTTGAAGATGCCCCAAACTTCTGTAAAAAAAGAAGGTTTTAAATACAGAATTATAAAAGTAGAAAGAAGGAATTAAATACAGAGTTATAAAAGTAAGTGTGGATCAGGACTTAGAAAAATAGTTAAGGAAAGAAGAACTGAGAATTCCATAAGCTGTCTCTCTGGAGTAGTTATATAAGTGAAATCCCTCTCTGAATATGTTTTGAAAATTATGAAAAATGTTTAGCTCTTGAACTATCAAATCTTTTATATTTTTAGAATATATATTATAATATAGTTCATATGCACTGGTTGAAAGTTCACTGACCATGCAAAATATCATTTTCTTTTTACAGGTTGATCCTAATAAGTGCTACATGGAACACTCATCGTGTTGATAGATGTTCTTAATAAGAACCTTTTTGATGACTTAATTACTGCTCCTCTCATATGTAATTAAACAAAAAGTATTTTTATTTTTAACTCTACAAGTATTTTATGTGCATCTTCAGCTGATCAAGGTAACATAAGATGTTACCACATAATATTATTATCTACTTTTGACATTTTAAAATTAATTATTGTTTTCTCTATTTTGGTTGCTATTCCAAGTTGTTGATCCTCTATTTCAGGACCAGAAAGACAGCATTAAATTAAAGTAGCCTATTTTTGAGGTCAAAGCCAGAAAATGCTTAATAATTAATAAACTATTGAGCTCTAAGATGAAGAATTGTGACAGCTTTCCTGTGTACTCACAGACTATATCCTAGTAAAGAATACAGAAAATAAAATAGATAATTAAAATAAGGTGGGATGTGAAACGAAAGCCAGCCTGCACTCAGGGAAGATCCTTTGCTCAAAAGAACTCTGCAATGAAGGGAAGGGGTGCTTGTAGTGAGGAAAGAAGGATTCTTACAATAGGAACTGAGTGACAGTAAGATCTGAAACCATCCTGAAGGTCCGACAGACAGGGATTTTCTTTTATAGAGAAGAGCTAGAAAGGACCAGTGGGATGAGCAGATGTGATGGCAAAGTAGACTTCTTTTCTTTTAGAAACTGTGTTTCTAAGCTGGAGGATGAGCCAAAGTTCAGAGTGGAGGGAGAGAATCCTGTTCAAGTTTAAGCAAGTTAGGGTAGTCGACTCATTCTGATTGGTCAGTATGTACAGAGAGTGGAGCGTGTTGTTTATGAGATTGGGAGTGTGAAGGGCCAGCATGTGGCCTAGTCCTGGGTGAACACGTGGACTCAGCGGGAGTCTTTTCTAAGTCTACTGGGAAACTGTTCTTTTTACAGCAAACTGTCTCCCAGACTGCAAAGGGTGGGGTTTCTTTACTGCTGTTTTTCAGAAGCGTAGCTCCAGTAAAATCAGTGTGTATTATTCTACAGTGTCCTTGAT
Organism: Muscardinus avellanarius; assembly: GCF_963383645.1. Taxonomy (NCBI): domain Eukaryota; kingdom Metazoa; phylum Chordata; class Mammalia; order Rodentia; family Gliridae; genus Muscardinus; species Muscardinus avellanarius. The sequence goes on along the minus strand of NC_137794.1, from coordinate 105,366,316 downwards.
GGAAGCAACGGTGGCTGATTTGCATAGTCTTGTCAGAACAAGAAGAAAATCAGGGAGAAGGTGGTACAAACTGATTTTAAGAATTAGTAGGCGTTAAAGAGGCAGAGGGCTCTGCATCTTAAAAGGTAAGTTATGTATAATTGGTGGGCAGAATACATGGTTTTGCAGATTGTAAACTTAAAAGAGCCAAAAATTCATCCTCCACAGATTTCATTACTAAGATTAAGATTTTCAATTTCCACATATGTCTATGCAGTAATAACCTCATTTACTTTGAGGCACTTGGGAATCAGGAGAGGCTGTTTATTGGGAATGTCTAGCTCGTGGCAGGATTCCAGCCTCTAATATTGAGATATGAGCACAGGGATACAATTCAAAGCATAATTCAGTATTTGGTAAAAGGAGTAGAAGAGATATATCCCAAGGTAGGTGCAGTGAGGCAAGAAAGTAATGGCATTTGGGGATTTTTTTTCCCTGTTAGTTTCCAAATATAGTTGGGGAAAGTGGTGGGAAGAAGAGCAAGTATTTTAGATTTTCAGATTCTAGTCCTGGAGATTAAAAGGAACTTATTTTCTAGACCCCTACTCTATTGTTAGGATTGTGTCTTCCAAATAAATTGTTTTCTGCTCCAATCAGATTCTGTAGTAGCACTTTGCCATTAATAATGATGTTTAAGCACTGGGATAGGAGGTGGTATATATTAACTCCTTTGATCCTCCCAAGTAACTTCTGAGTTACATACTGCTACTGCCAATAGATATGTTGTCATGAGGAAGCTGAGATGGAGAAATAGAACAACTTTCCCAGGGTTCGAGGTAACTAATTGGCACTCAGGTTGCACACTACAGCGGCCTGGCTCCTGTGAGCTCTCCATCACCAGAAAACACCATGGTGACCATGGCAGAGAAGTCCAAGAGATACACTGGTGCTCAGCGGCTGTGGTCTAGTCTGAAGAGCAGGTGTCTCAAAGTGAAGACTGCCCCTCATCTCAGGTCTTTGGTCTCCTTACAGAAGTCCTGTTTCAGTTATCTTTATTAGCCCAAAGGAGAAAAGAAATCAGTCCTTCTTTCTAATTTTTAAAATTGGTTAATAAGTTACCTAGTCTTCAGCATTTATTTTTCAGATATTTTCCCTCTGGTACTTAAAGGATGATAGAAAAATCTTGAAGATCCTTCGAGTGGGCATAAAGGGCACCGAAGGGACAGACACTCAGCAAGAAAGGAAACCTTTCTTAATTTTTTTTCTACTATGTCGTCTATGCTGAGCTCAGCTTGAGACCTGAATTTAAACCAACCCATTTGGCTGCCTGATACAGCTGCCACAGATAAGAGGGCCAGGAATTACAGCACTATTTCTCATTTTCAGTGCTTCTTCTGAGTAGTGAATCTGCACCAGGGCATGTTATCCACACTCACTTGCAGCAAATCACCCTGTCTTTAAAATCCTGAAACAGTATTTCCTCTGAAGATAAAGTCTCTGAGGATACTTTTCTTTCTTGGGTTTTTATGGAAGTTGTTAAGGTTTTAAAGACCCGATGGCTCAGAAGTGAGAACAGAACACGGGGCTGTCGGTCAGTTGGCTGAGCTGCTGGCTCATAAATCTACTTGCTCCTCTCTCTTCCTGAGAATCTTTATTGGAAAGCGCCTCACCTTGATCCACAGAGCTCTGTTGCATTAATCTTTATTTAATAGAAACCAAGGAGAGAGGAAGCAAGATTCTGTTCAAACCTTAAGAACTCTATCATCTAATAACCCTTGCAGTCTTTGCTGCATGATTGTTTTAATATTTTTTCCTACTGTGTCTAGTTTTTATTTAGACTTTTGCAGAGTAGAACAGTTACTGGTGAAATCATTTGTTAAAATTTAATTTTCTTTGTAACGTGAGCATAAATGCATACCACAGGGAGGCAATTTTTTAGTTGGGTAATTCATTTTAGTTTCAGAGTTTGAATCTATCTCCTAGTCTTCCTATGAATATCCGAGATGCTTATTTAGTTCATCTATGCAGCTTTACAACTCTCACAGAGCTTGTTAAACATCTTTGCTTTTAGTAGCATTCTGTTCAGATAGTTTAAAAAAAAAAAAGAGGGACAAGCAAACGTAATACATGAGACTGTGAATGTTTGAAGGACACTCCTCAACTATCAGCACCTCAACTGTTCTTAAAATGCAATATTAATTCAGTATGTTAACATGATAGAACAAGAAAGAATATAATACACATTCAGTTAATCTGCATCAGAATTAGCACTCGATAGCATTACATTATATTTGCCTTATAACTTTATTTGTGATATTGGGGAGTGAACCCAGAGTTATTCTATCCCTGAGCCATACCCCCAACCCTATTTTTATTTTGAAATGGAGTCCCACTTAGCTTCATAGGGCCTCACTAAGTAGCTGAAGCTGGCTGGGAACCTGCAATCCTCCTGTCTTAGTCTCCTACATACTGGGATCACAAGCATGTGTTACCACATCCCACTTGCTTTTATTTTTTAATACAATTTAAAATTTTAAATTTACATATATATTTATGTAAAGTTAAAATTTTACTTCTATCCTATTTTCAGTTTTCCCCTGGCCCTCTATACCTCCCACTGTGCTGACAACTTCTGTCAAAAATGTAGCAGGAAGCCTGGCATAGTGGCGCACGCTTGTAATCCCCGCGCTTGGGAGGCGGAGACAGGAGGATCGCGCAGGTTCGAAGCCAGCCACGCTGGTGTAAGAGATCCTGTTTCAAAAATATAAATAGGTCTGGGAGTGTAGCCCAGAGGTAGAAGGGCTTCCAGGAACCCCAGTACCACCGGGAAAAAAAAAAATGTTGCAGGAGTCGGGCATGGTGATGCATGCTTGTAATCCCAGTACTTGGCAGCCTTTAATTGTGATACCTGGGAGGCTGAGAGAGGAGGATAGCAGATTCAAGAGCACTCTCACTGACTTAGTAAGATACTTAGGAACCTAATAAGACCCTGTTTTAAAACAAAAAATAAAATGGGCTTAGCTTTGAGCTACCTCAATGCCTCTGGGTTCAATATATAGAAAAATTTAACACACACACACAAATTTTATATATATATATATATATATATATATATATATATATATATATATATATATATATATGGAGAGAGAGAGAGAGAGAGAGAGAGAGAGAGAGAGAGATAGCAGGCTTCTTCCTAAGCCAGTTTTCATTCTCTTCCATATACCTGTAAGAGATCACATATGAGGTATATTTTCACATTTTCAAAAAACATCCAGCAATACATGACTTGTATATAACATCTGTATTTATTCAATAACTTTATTCAACAATTTGTTTTTGAGAGCTATATAATATCTTCTTTTTATAAGTTGTCGTATCTCTTTAAAATAAGCTTCAATCGCTGTGCTAATAAACAAGCTCTATCACGTTACTTTTAAAGTAGCACTTAGCAGGTAGATTTGCTTCAGGCAAGAATTATAAAAGGAACTTAACAAGAGGCATGACTTAACTGCACAGCCAAGAAGAAAGGAGTCTAAGTGCAGAGCTTCTTGATAATGTTAATTGTCATGAAAATGCTGACGTGAAGTACATTTTAGAGGCCAGCTGTTAGAAAAAGCACTGATTCTCTCCTACATGCTCTGATGGAGGGAGTCTACTGAGCTAGGGATTTGATTCGCTCTGTATGTCCTCAGGCTGGCTCTGCCCAGGTCTTGAAATAAAAAGGACAAAGTCTCTATGTGAATGGTCATAAGTCCACAGCGCCCATAACTGGAAGTGTCAGCACCATCTTCAGGGTCAGATGATTCTTAGCAGAAGACGTGTAGAAGTTAAGCATAAACAAATTCAAAATCAATAACTCCTCTTAGAATTACATCAAGCAGAATACCGTGTATTTTATAGTCAGAAGGAGTCTAGCAAATACTAATTTGTGAGTAATTTGCAAGGGATAAATTTCAATACAGTAGTTTCAAATGTCTATACACGATTGAATGTATGTTCATTGAAGAGATATATTACTCTCTTTGTCAATGTTATAAAAAAGACTTCTTAATAAACTGTAAACATTCCATGACACAGAAGATTTATTGTTACTGTTGAGAAATGAATACAACTCCTAGAAATCATTAAGTTTGCACTGGGAGTTTGGTGCATTGAAACGTAGGCCACACTGTCTTCAACAAAATTCTGTGGCATATTTGCAGCCTGGGTTATCTTGATTGACTTCATAATTAGTCTTTATATTATGTAATTTCATACTCATCCAAGTTTTCTTTAGTAACTAGTCTAATTTTGCCTATTTTTGAAATATGTGTATATAGGGACATTTGCTCCTGGAAAAAAGCACTTACCATGAGTCCCAGGTAAATAATTGGCTAAGAAAAATCCCAGAACAATAAATAATTCACCGTTCCAGGCACTTACAGGAGTCCTATGTAAATCAGTATAATAATTGGCTAAGAAAAATCCAAGAACAGTAAATATTTTGCCATTCCAGTATGGGAAATGTATTTTTGTCTTTATTTTATATTGATTTATTTAAGCACACATCTAGTGTATGTAGTTTAGGTATGGAATACCCACCCAAGGTTTATATGTTGAAGGAAGGCATGGTCCCGGGAACAGCATAGTGCAGAGGTGGTGATGGCTAGAGGACGTAGGTAATGGGAGAGCTCTCTTGGGTACTATAAATGTACCTGGTCTCCTCTTCTCTTTACTTCTTGAGGACAGAGCAGCTATTCTTTCTCCGTCATGCCCTGAAGTGCTGCTACTGAAGTTTCTGCCTCAGAGGAGGCTGGTCATGGACTGACCTCTGAAACTGCAAGCCTCAAGTAAACTTTTCATCATCTAAGTTGTGATTGTCAGGTACTTGGATCACAGTGATGAAAAAGCTGACTGAAACACATAGTATTGCCACGTTTGATGGCGAATGGTACAATGTGCTAGTGACATTAAAAGTATACCATGGGGGACTGAAGAACATCTTCAGACCTTCCATAAAGGGACAAGATAATTTGTGGAATCTTCAGTTAATTAAACCTAAACTTCATCCATGAATAACAAATTTTCTCAGCTGGCAATAGTAATAGTTTCTACCCTATCAGACTGGTGAAAAGATTACAGATGCTTCATTACAAACGTGGAGCAGAGTGAGTACTCAGCAGATACTATTTTTAAAAGCAATTATTATTTCACGTTAAGAATTTAAAGAAAATCACTTTTTCTAATATCAGAATGACTATTTAAAATTGCTAGTCCTTTATAAAGAGAATTAAATAAAAATGAATGAATTGTATCAATTCATAATACTGGAAGGCAGTAACCATTTTTATTTCTTATTGTTTATCCTTTAACCATGATCACCTGATTCACACTTCAGTTCTGTTTGAAATACTGACATGTTGGGTTTTTTTTTTTTTTTTTTGGCCTTTTGAAACAACTCCCTTTCATTCAATGTGAATTTTTTTTTACATATGGCCCCTTCTATTTTTCCAGTTTGTCTCTTTTTCCCTCAGGGACTATGTCATATTTTTATTTGCTTTCTTTCACATTGTGTTTTCCATTACGTCTCTCTTGAGATACTACTACATTTCCCCCAGTGTTTTTCATAAGGTTATATCATTTATCTTTATAGGCATTTAATGAATAAACTGTAGCATGGTGTAGAATAAAATTATATTTTTCTTTTTTGGTCTCTTTGTCCATCCCGTAACTGTAGGTAACTCTAAAATGCTTATTTTGCCCCTCTTCTGATTCTGCAAGCTTACCAAAGAGATACTATCCATTTATTTAACAAACTCTTTCCTTTCTTATTCTAAAATCTTTAGGCAAGTTCTCTCTTAGATAAACAGATTTATACTAGTGTTTTCCAAAAAAAATAGAACCAATGGTAGATGGATAGATAGATAGATAGATAGGTAGATAGATAGATAGTAGACAGATAGATAAGGAGATTTATTAAAATCCTGGAGCTCAAAGGAATAAGAGACAAGATATGAAATGCTTAAGAAAAATAGAAGATAGATGTCTAAGTTCAAGAAGAAAATGAAAAACTTATTTCTTCTCTTGCCTTTTCTATTCTATTCAGGACTCTCAGTGAATTGGATGGTGTCTGGCCATATTGGTGAAGATAGATTTTTTTGAATTTAGTCTACTGATTTAAATGCTAATCTGTTTCAGAAACACTCTCATAGACCCACCTAGAAATGTTTTACTAGTCATCTAGGCATCTCTTAGTCCAGTGAGTTGACATTTAAATATTTTTTCTGGTGCTGAGATTGAACCCAGGGGCATTCTGCCTTGAAACTATACTCTCTGCCTACACACACACACACACACACACAAACACACACACCACAAACAGACTATATATATATATATATATATATATATATATATGCATACACAGACTGTTGATATATTGTATATGTATTTCAATATATAGTATACATTATATATAATTATGTACATACATACATAATTATACACATACATATATAATTATGTATATATAATTTTATGCTGGCCTTGTACATGTGATCCTCCTATCTTATTATCCTATTATTCCAGGCACTAGGATTATAGGCATGAGCCTGTAGTTACACACTGTACCACTGTGTCAATTTGATCCTTTCGCTATCCTCCTCTCTAACTGCCTCTGAATATCTCCATCTACACACTCCAAAGAGATTTTACCCTCATGTAGTTTGAAAACCTCCTAAAGTTGATAACATTACGTTACTCAGGCTAGAAACCTGGTATTTATCATGATTTTCTTCTTTCATACCACATATCTAATCAGATTCAACTAAATAGTTTTGAAAACTTTCCCACCATTTTATTCCATCAATGGGTGTCAGGTTGAATCTCTCTCTTGTCTAGATTTTTATCATTTAGGATTCCTAGAATTTCAAGAAACAAAAATTATATCGTGCCAACTTGAGTAGCTCTTGAAAAATACAGATTGCTCAGCAGCCAAGTCTCTAAAAGGCCAGGGGCCAGGACAGCTCAGAAACTCTGGAGACCTTTGGCTTTTCTCTTTGGTATTATATTACTTGAAGAAATATTAACTGTTATAGCAAAGAAATACCTGCAAAAGCCTCAGGGTTCAGTGAAGGTGGGAGTTTATTTATCCCTGACAGAAAGTCCAGAATGAATATCCCTCAGAGTCAGGACACTGTGTTACAAGTCAGGAATGAGGGGTGAAATATTTGTGTACTTTTATCCTTCCATGTGTGGCTCTGCAATATTCTTCCTGTGACATCCACGTGCTGGGCTCACGTGCATCAAGTGGTGAAATGGGAAAGTATGTGGAGGAATGGACATGGGAGATTTTCATGGACAAGCCTGGAAGTGGCACACGTAATGCTCTTTCATATCCCATTAATTTGAAAGAGTCACACGTTTACAGGCATGAGCAAGAGAAGCTGGGGAATGTCTTTTAGCTGTGCACAAAGGAAAAAAGTAAATGGGTTTGATAATCAGCTAGCAGTCTCTGCCAGAGGTTACCTTTCAGTCGCTGAATCTGTATCTTCTCCTTCCATCCATAACTAAAATATGTTAATCCCTTGTTCAGGAAATACCTTACAGAGCCCCATCCAGCTCATTTCATTAGCTTGGCTTCTCAGATTCTTGAATGATTGCAGATTTTACCATTAGGAAGTAACATAACAATGTGTTTAGCCCGCCAAATGCTCCCTATATCCAATTATGGCATGATGACATTGGGATAGAAACAACACAAGAACCACTTCATTTCCTTCCTTCCTTCCTTCCTTCCTTTCTTCCTCCCTGCCTCCCTCCCTCCCTCCCTCCCTTCCTTCCTCCCTTCCTTTCTTCCTTTCTTCCTTCCTTTCCATTTATTAGTGCTGGGATTTAACCCAAGTAATTTCTGCCTCTGAGCTATACCTCCAGCCCCATTGTATTTTGAAACAGGGTCTCACTAGGTTGCACTGGGCCTCACTAAGTAGCTGAGGTTGGCTGTGAACCTGTGATCCTTCTATCACAGCCTACCAAGTACTGGAGTTACAAGCGTGCATCACCTCACCTAGCTGAAGAATCTCCATTTTAAAAAGGGAAGAATAAAAGTTACATAGCAGACACACTGTGCCACAATTATGAACAACTCTCTCAGGGTTGAATCTTTGAAGTCACCTACCTTCATTGGGAAACTCTTTGATTAGACCTCGAGTCTACTTTATCGGGGAAAAAAATCCTGTTATCTTTGATATCTGACTCTATTTCTGTCCTTCCCACTCCCAGTACAGTATCTCGTATGGCTCTAATTTGAATGGCTTTTGGGGGATTTTCTGCCTTTACTGTCCTTTTCTTGGTTGATAGTTTAGAAGGTACTGACAGTTGCTTTAAGAATAAATAATGAACCAGGTAGATTGTCTCATGCCTAAGAGCAGTACTTGAGAGGCCAGAACAGTAAGATGCAGGTTCAAGGCCAGCCATGGAAACAGTGAGACTTTCATCAACTTAGTGATATTGTGTCTCAAAATAAAAAATAAATAGCCTGACGTGGTGGCGTAAGCTTGTAATCCCCATGCTTGGGAGGCGGAGACAGGAGGATTGCGCAGGTTCAAAGCCAGCCGTGTTGGCTTAAGAGACCCTGTTTGCAAATAAAAATATAAAAAGTAGGTCTGGGAGTGTAGCCCAGAGGTAGAAGGGCTTCCAGGAACCCCAGTACCACCAAAAAGAAAGAGAAAGAAAGAAAGAAAGAAAGAGGACAGGAGGTGTAGTTTGAAGGCAGTATATTCCTGGGTTTAATTCCTAGTATTAAAAAATAAATTAATTAAAAGACTGAACAATAAAAAAACTTTTTTGGTTCAAGATCAAGGGTTTTCCCTAATACTGAACAGTTTTCTCAAACAGTACCAGTCCTAATCTATGGTTTATAGAAGTCCTTTATGCTAGTAAACACTTTCAGAATTCTTTCCTATGTTATATTTCTCATGCCCAATACATATCTTGGTTCCTGGATCCTATAATCTTTTTTTTTTCTAAATTTAATGGTGGCCATATTTATGCCATTTGAAAGAGTAGGTGGAAATGTCTTTAAATATGATTTTTTGTTACATGACCATCACTTAATTCACTGACAAGACCAGGGGCTTTTTGCTATTTGCAATTTGAAGTTCAGATATACTTGGGTCTCCTAACCCTGTAAGACTTAAGATATTTGCAATATATATATATATATAATTATCTGTGTGTGGTACTTCCTCCTGTCTCCACTTCCCAAGCGCAGGGATTACAAGCGTGCGTCACCATGCCTGGCACACATTTTCGATTCTATATAATTTTTGCTTAAAAACTGGAATTTCTTGCTTAAGCTTGTAAATATTTTTATAATGCCTCACTAAAGGAGCCAAGAGAAGCCAATCGACACCCTCTATTCCTAGAGCTCTGGCTCAGCAGTCACTCAACTGATCACAAACACTTGTTTGACCAGTTGTCTTGCTTCTGTGTTAAATGATCTTCAGTCTTCTGGTTCATGAGGGACAAAGAACTGGTATACCATGACTTTCCATCCTGCCTGCAGTCCTGAGTGACTCTCCTAAGTAGAAGGGCTTGATCTTAACATCTTTGTATTCCAGTGTTTGCCCAGTATATTTCAGTTTAAATACTTAGATTTTTTTCAATGAATTGCCTGGGTTGAAGAGATAGCCATTGTATAGCTGACTAGAGAACTAGGAGATTTTTTTTTTTTATCTATTCAATACTTCTTTAAGCTCTAAAATGAAAAATTTAAATGAGTTACCTCTAGCTGAAGTATCTTCATTTCTTTTGTTTTGCTTTGTTTTGTTTTGTTTTATGGTGGTACTGGGGTTCCTGGAAACACTTCTACCTCCGGGCTACACTCCCAGACCTATTTTATATTTTTATTTGGAAACTGGGTCTCTTGAACCAGCGAGGCTGGCCTCGAACCTGCGGGAATCCTCCTGTCTCCGCCTCCCAAGCATGGGGATTACAAGCGTGCGCCACCACGCCTGGCTGAAGTATCTTCATTTCTAATGAACTATCCTTGTTTTCTCTCCCTTTAGCCTTCACACAACATTCACACAGTTTAAGAAACAAAAGCAAAACAAATGAAGAAAGTACATATTTTTTCATTAATTCTGTTTTTTGTTCAATTATTTGAAAGTCTTCATAGTTTTCTTCTAAAATCTTCAAAGAACTTGCAAAGAGGAGCTAAATATCACTCATGTCTTTAGTGAGCTTTCATGAAAATGATGAATACAGCTTTATTACCAAATTGGTAACATTTTATGTCCTCTTAATAGTGATTTGTAGGAAGTGTTTTGAAAAGACTTTATATTCCAAATGGAGATCAAGTATGGCATCAGACAGAATGGAAACATTTGAGTTTAGCTTTGATAATGAAGGGGATTTAATAGGAAGAAACATTGGAAGGACATTTCAGACAAAGAAACAGCTTGTGGGAAAGACATGAAATTTTCTGAACGCTTGTTGATAGACTGAGGTTCCATCTCAAGTATGAAAAGTACAGGGTTTTTTCTTTCTTGTTTTTGTTTATTTGTTTTATTGTTGTAAGAGTGGTACTAGATAAGATGGAGATAACATAAAAGTTGTTTGTTGCTTAAGAATAAATGTGTGACTGAATTGTTTTTTCTCTTAGAAAAGTTCATTTACCTGTTTTTACCTATTATTTTCCCTTACTTTTCAATCTTATCTCCTTAGAAAAAACAAAAATATGTGGTTCATAATATCCCTGTAAATAGATGATTGTTTTTAGGTAATTTCTTTAAAATTTTTGTTTACATTTATTTTCATATAAGTCCTATAAAGAATTCTTTTTTTTTTAGATTTATTTTTTATTGGTGCAATGTATTCATACATCATAGTGGTATAAAGAAAATACTTTTGTAGACATACATGCACATCTCGCCCAGTTAGCCCCTACCCGATCCCCACCCCATTCCCTCCTCATCCCTCCTTCCCACGCTTGGCTTACTGGTTGACATCTAGTATTATAGCAATTTATACAATATTAACATTGATAATCTCACATAACAGTTTCATTTGTCTGGTACCAAACTTTTGATGACTTAAAGATAACATTTCAATATTTCTTTTTCCTTTCTTTCTTACCAGAGAATATTTTTTTCTTTTTTTTTTTTAGGTGAAACTATCATACATTTATTTATTTATTTTTCAGAAAAAATCTATCCTGATATGGAATATGGACTCTAGGTACCCAAAACAGTCTCAAAGAAGAACAAAGCTAGAAGATGTATATTTTCTGATTTCAAACCATATAAAGCTACAATAATTGAAACAGTGTAGTACTGTTCTACAGGCAGATATATAAACCATTGGAGCTAAATAAAAGCCTAGAGATAAATTCTTCCATACATTGTCAAGTTATTTTTGACAAGGTTTCCATGAACTTTTGGTGGAGGAAATACTAGTCTTTTAACTAAATATTGTTGAAAAATAATAATAAATGAAAAAGAATAAAATTGGACCCTTACCTAACACATATACAAATATTAACTCAAAATAGATAAAAGACCTAAATATAAATCTTAATACTATAAGCTTTTAGAAGAAAATCTGGGTCATAAAACCTCACAACATTGAGATTGGAAGTGATTTCTTGGATATGATTTCAATTGCACAGGCAACAAAAGAGTAAATAAACTCCCTAAAGAATAAAAAAAATATTGTGTATCCAAAGACAATGTAAACAGAGTTAAAAGTTACTGATCCTCTTCCAAGAGTTCCTCCTATGACCCATTTCTCCCTAACTCTCACATATTAGGGAAAGCATCTGATTTCTTATTTTTTGTGCCTGACTAATCTCACTTAGCATAATGTCCTCCAGTTCCATCCATTTCCCTGAAAATGATGTAATTGAGTTTTTTTTTTGATGGCTGAGTAAAATTCCATTGTGTACATATTCCACAATTTTGTAATCCATTCATCTGTTGATGGACATCTTGGCTGGTTCCATAGTTTGGCTATGGTGAATTGTGCAGCTATGAACATAGATACACATGCATTAGTTTGGTAGTTTGGTTTCTTTTCTTTTGGGTAGATACCCAACAGTGGTATTGCTGGATCAAATGGAAGATTTGTTCCCATTCTTCTGAGGACTCTCCATACTGTTTACCAAAGTGGTTGCACTAATTTGCAATCCCACCAACAATGTCTTAGAGTTCCCACTTCTCCACATCCTCGCCAGCATCTGTTGTTGTTTGTGTTTTGAATGATGGCCATTCTAGTTGGAGTTAGGTGAAATCTCAGGGTAGTTTTGATTTGCATCTCTCTGATTGCCAGTGATGTTGAGCATTTTTTCATGCATTTATTGGCCATTTAAATCTCTTCTTTTGTGAAGTGTCTATTTAGTTCATTTGCCCATTTTGTTATTGGATGCTTTGTTTTCTTAGTGTTAAGTTTCTTGAGTTCTCTGTATATTCTAGATATTAGTCCTCTATCAGTGGTGTAGGTGGCAAAAATCTTCTCCCATTCTGTTGGCTCTCGATTGAGGTTCTTGATAGTTTCCTTTGCTGAACAGAAGCTCTTCAGTTTCATGCAATCCCATGTATTGATTCTCCTTTTAATTTGTTGTGCCTTTGGGGTCTTGTTGAGGAAATGTTTGTCTGTGCCTATGTGTTGTAGTGTTGGACCTATGCCCTCTTCAAGGAGCTTCAAGGTCTCTGGTTTAATTTCCAAGTCTTTGATCCATCGTGAGTTGACTTTTGTACAGGGTGAAAAAGTGGGATTAACATCCAATTTTCTGCATATGGTTAACCAGTTTTGCCAACACCATTTGTTGAAGAGGCTATCTTTTTTCCAGTGTATGTTTTTGGCCCCTTTGTCAAAAATCAATTGGCTGAAAGTGTGTGGACTTGTTTCTGGGTCTTCTATTCTGCTCCATTGGTCTATATATCTGTTCTTTTGCCAGTACCATGCTGTTTTTATTACAATGGCTTTGTAGTATAGTTTAAAGTCAGGTATTGTGATTCCTCCTGCGTGGTTTTTGTTGCTGAGAACTACCTTGGCTATTCTGGGCTTTTTGTTATTCCAGATAAATTTAAGGACTGATTTTTCTGTCTGTGAGGAATGATCTTGGTAGTTTAATGGGCATTGCATTAAATCTGTAGATCACTTTTGGGAGGATGGCCATTTTAATGATATTAATTCTGCCAATCCATGAACATGGAAGGTCTTTCCATCTTCTAAGATCTTCTTCAATTTCTTTTTTCAGTGTTTTATAATTTTCTTTGTAGAGATCTTTTACTTCCTTAGTCAAGTTTATTCCTAAGTATTTTATTTTTTTGTGGGAGATCCTGAGTGGAAGTGTTTTCTGAATTTCTTTTTCAGTGGATTTATGGTTGGTGTACAGGAAAGCTTCTGATTTTTTAAGATTGATTTTGTATCCAGATACCTTGCTGAATTTGTTGATCAGTTCTATAAGCCTTTTGGTTGAGTTTGTTGGGTTTTCTAAATATAGTATCATGTCATCTGCAAATAGTGAAAGCTTAAGTTCTTCTTTTCCTATTTGTACTCCTTTGATTTCCTTTTCTTGCCTTATTGCTCTGGCTAGAGTCTCTAGTACTATATTGAAGAGAAGTGGTGATAGTGGACATCCTTGTCTCGTTCCTGTTTTTAGGGGAAATTCTTGAAGTTTTTCCCCATTTAATATGATGTTGGCAGTGGGCTTATTGTAGATTGCCTTAATAATGTTGAGATATGTTCCTTCTATTCCAATTCTCTGCAGTGTTTTTATCATAAATGGATGTTGAATTTTATCAAATGCTTTTTCAGCATCTATTGAGATGATCATGTGGTTTTTGTCTTTGATTCTGTTTATATGATGAATTACATGGATTGATTTTCGTATATTGAACCAGCCTTGCATCCCTGGGATGAACCCTACCTGGTCATGGTGAATGATTTTCTTGATGTGGTTTTGAATGCGTGTTGCTAGTATTTTGTTTAATAGTTTTGCATCCAAGTTCATCAGAGATATAGGCCTGTAGTTTTCCTTCCTTGAACTGTCTTTATTCGGTTTGGGTATTAGTGTGATGTTGGCTTCATAGAATGTATTTGGGAGAGTCCCGTTTTTTTCTATTTCCCGAAATAGTTTGAGTAGTATTGGGATTAGTTCTCCTATAAAGGTTTTATAGAATTCACTTGGGAAACCATCTGGTCCTGGGCTTTTCTTTGATGGTAAGTTCTTTATTGCTATTTCAATCTCTTTGATTGTTATTGGTTGGTTTAAGTGTTCTATATCTTCTTGACTCAGTTTAGGAAGGTTGTATTTATCTAGGAAGTTGTCGATTTCCTCCAGATTTTCCATTTTGTTGGAGTATAGTTTTTCAAAGTAGTTTCTGATAATCCTCTGGATTTCTATGCTGTCAGTAGTAATGTCTCCTTTTTCATCCCTTATCTTCATAATTTGGGTTGATTCTCTCTTTTTTTAGTTAGGTTGGCTAGTGGTTTATCAATCTTGTTAATTTTTTCAAGAAACCAGCTTTTGGTTTTGTTGATTTTCTGTATTGTTTTTTTATTCTCTATTTCATTAATTTCTGCTCTAATTTTAATAATTTCCCATCTTCTGCTGGCTTTGGGGTTCAATTGTTCCTGCTTTTCAAGGGCATTGAGGTGTGTCATAAGGCTATTTATTTGAAGATTTTCTGTTTTTCTTATGTGAGCACTCAGTGATATAAATTTTCCTCTTAATACTGCCTTCAAAGTGTCCCAGAGGTTTTGATATGTTGTTTCTTTATTTTCATTTGTTTCTAGAAATTTCTTGATTTCACCTCTTACATCTTCTATGACCCATTCTTCATTCAGAAGTGTGGTGTTCAGTCTCCACATGTTTATGTTGTTTCTCTGGGTCTTCTTATAGTTGATTTCTAGTTTCATTCCGTTATGGTCTGAAATGACACAGGGAAGTATGTAACATTTTTTAAATTTGCTAGTGCTCATTTTGTGTCCCAGGATGTGATCTATTTTGGAGAAGGTTCCATGAGCAGCTGAGAAAAATGTAAACTCTGCTGTAGTTGGGCGAAATATTCTATATGTGTCCAACAGGTCCATTTGGTTAATGGTGTTCTTTAGTTCTGAGACATCTTTACTGACCCTTTGTCTGGAAGATCGGTCTAGTATTGTGAGAGGTGTGTTGAAGTCTCCCAGTATTATTCTGTTGGGATTTATGTGTGACTTCATGTCACAAAGAGTTTGATTTATGAAAGTAGCTGCCCCTATGTTTGGGGCATAGATGTTGATTATTGTTATTTCCTCTTGCTGGACTATTGCTTTTACCAGTAAAATGTGACCTTCTTTGTCTCTTCTAATAAGTTTAGGTTTGAAGTCTAACTTGTCTGATATCATAGTTGCTACTTCTGCTTGTCTTCGAGTACCATTAGCATGGATTACCTTGCTCCAGCCCTTTACCTTGAGTTTGTTCCTATCTTTACTTGTAAGGTGTGTTTCTTGTAAGCAGCAGATGGATGGATTCTGGCTTTTAATCCATTTTGCCACTTTATGTCTTTTTATTGGGGAGTTGAGGCCGTTTACATTCAGTGTGATTATAGAGAGATAATTTTTAATTCCCAACATGTTAAGATCTTATTTCTGTTTGAGATACTGTTTATTCCTCTTTGCTTAGTTGTCTGCTGGATGGGAATTCTTGTTTCTTTGGTTCTGGCGTGTATTACCCATTTCCTCTTTGCAGTTAATCTCCTTGAGTATTTTCTCTAGCGCTGGTTTTGAAGACATAAATTCCTTCAGTTTCTGTTTGTCATGGAAGCTTCTTATTTCCCCATCTAATTTGATGGATAGTTTTGCTGGGTAGGAAATTTTTGGCTGGAAGTTGTTTTCTTTCAGAGTTTGGAATATGTTACTCCAAGCCCTTCTGGCTTTCATAACTTGGTTTGGGAATTCTGGAGTGATTCTAATTGGTTTGCCTCTGTATGTCACGTGGCCTTTTGTTTTTGTTGCCTTTAAGATTCTCTCCTTGGCTTCCACATTAGTCATTTTGACAATTATGTGGCGTGGGGATCCTCTTCTCTGATCCTGTCTAAAGGGAGTTCTATAAGTTTCCTGGACCTTTGTATCGACCTCTTGCTGTATGTTTGGAAAATTTTCTGCTATTACTTCCTTGAAGAGATTGTTGATCCCTTTGGTTTCACCTTCTTTTCCCTCCTCTATTCCAATTATTCTTAGGTTAGCTCTCTTGTAATGGGCCCATATTTCTTCAATGTCAGATTCCTGCTGTCGGGTTTTTTTTTCTCAATTAGAAACTATGCGTTCATTTTTAGAATGATCATCTTCAAGAAGCGAGATTCTATTCTCCATGTGGTCTAATCTGTTGTTTATACTTTGAATTGAGGCCTTTACTTCATTAATTGCATCCTTTATCTCTTTTTGACTCTCTCTAAATTCTTTTCGAAAGTCCTCTATTATTTCTAAAGTTATTTTCCTAATTTGATCTTCTAGAGATCTTTGGGTTTCTGTGTTATCAGATTCTGATGTTGTGGTGTTGTTGGCATTCACTGCTCCATTGTTATTTCTCTTTCCCATGATTTTGGAAGTTTGTGCCTTCTCTGGGTTCTTCCCTGAGTCACTACGAGTTCACTTAAGATGCTCTGGATCTCTAGTCTATGGTATCTCAGTCACCACTACTCCTTTACTGTGTTGTATCACAAAGTCTCAGACCCAGGGAGTCAATCAAGGCTGATTAGACCGTGGGGAGTGCCAAGTTGGGCGTTCTCCAGTGGGGAGTTGTGACTATGGTATGATATCTCTGCCACTGCCACTCCCCCACTGGGCTGCACTGCTAAAATCTCCGACCCAGGGAGACTATCTGCGCAAGTCCCTGGGAGTGCAGTACTGGGATTTCTCCCCTAGGGGCCGCAATTTGACTCACGGTTGTTGAGTGCGCTGATGGAGCTGTAGTGAACTCGGTGGATTCGCTGCTGCCGCCACTGGCAATATGGCACCACTGCCACGCCCTCGGCTGTGATGCGGCGTATTTCTTCTCTGGTTTTGAACTCTGCTCTGAGTCCTTGCCAGTTGTGCTGCACCCAGCCCTTGGGAGCTTTAGATGTTCCCTGCACCAACAAAACTGCTGACTGCTGCCCGGCTGTTCAGCACCTGCTCACCTCGGCTCGCTGTCCACCCCTCCTCTCAGGCGCCTGGTGGATGGTTGTGTGGGTTGGTCTAGGGCTGTCCAGTGAACTCGCCGCTGCCGCCAGCAGTAAGACGCTGCTTCTGCATCCTAGGCCGGGAGGCCAGAGTACCTCCTCTCTGGATTTGAGCTCTGTTTTGAGTCTCCCTCCTCTCTGGAGCCTGGTGTTGCTAGGGGAGATGTAGGCCGCACCGCTCCGGCCGCTCTGCGCCGAGGCTCTGGCTGCTCCGCACCATGGTTCTGGCCCCTCCGGCTGCTCCGGCCGCTCTGCACCGCGGCTCTGGCTGCTCTGCACCTTGGGTCTGGCCACTCCGGCCGCTCTGGCCGTTCCGCGACGCGGCTCTGGCTGCTCCGGCTGTTCTGGCCGCTCCGCTCCGGCTGCTCTGGCCGCTCCGCTCAGCTGTTCTGGCCACTCCGCTCCGGCTGCTCCGGACGCTCCACTCCGCGGCTCCGACCACTCCGCGCCGCCGCTCCAGCCAATCCGCGCTGCAGCTCTGACTGCTCCGGCTGTTCTGGCCGCTCCGCTCGGCTGCTCTGGCCGCTCTGCTCAGCTGCTCGGAACCGCGAGTCCAGCTGCTCTGTACCGCGGGTCTGGCCACTCTGGCCGCTCCGGCCGTTCCACGCCGCGGCTCTGGCTGCTCCAGCTGCTCAGGCCGCTCCGCTCCGCGGCTTCCCCCAATCCGCACTGAGGCTCTGGCCACTCCAGCTGCTCCGGCCGCTCCGCACCGTGCGGGCGCAGCACTTCGGGCTGGTTTTTTTCCGGTGTCTTGTTTTTCCAGCCCTTTTTCTCTGTCCCTTGTATTTACCGTTTTTATTTCTTTGCTGTGGTGTTTTCTGGCTCTGAAAGGCGCTGGTTTTGAGGTAGTAGAGTTGGATTGTTAGCGGGACTTGTAAGTGCCGCTTTCCTCCGTCGCCATCTTCCCGGAAGTCAAGAATTCTTGAAAACTAGTTCCAAGATTATCATCTAAGATACTAAAGCACAGTACTTCATGGTCATTGCAGCATTTATGAATCTAGCTTATATTTTCTCCTCATTTTGCTTTATTATCTCTTAGAACTTCTGTGAGAAGAAAGAAGTAGTAACTTTTTAGTATTTTTGAAGAAAAAAACAAAGTAATTATTTCCTGCCAGAAAGCTCATTGAAGAATCGGCTTGAACACCAGATAGATGATTCTAGAATAGGAGAACAATGTTTGAACAATTGAGAGTAGGTGTTTAGAATAACTGTCATAGGAAGCATTT
This sequence comes from Muscardinus avellanarius, assembly GCF_963383645.1. Lineage (NCBI taxonomy): Eukaryota > Metazoa > Chordata > Mammalia > Rodentia > Gliridae > Muscardinus > Muscardinus avellanarius. Next base: position 105,347,925 of record NC_137794.1, on the reverse strand, counting down.
GTGAAAGGAAGATCAAAGTTGTCAGCTTAGATGTGAATTATCAAAAGTTGAAAGACTGGCATCAAAAGTATTCCTCAGGGATAACTATAATTTTTGTTCTTTTGGTATTTAAAATTTTTACAGGTTACACTCATGTATCTTATAAACCTGCCTCCTACTTCTAATTAGTCCTAGACTCTATTACTTAAATAATCTCCAGAATTATTATCCAATTAATCCCCAGAATCCATTACTTTCCCACCATCAAGAGACTGATAAATATTGAAAATATTTGGCGGTGTTGGCTCATGCCCCTCAGAAAGCAAACCTCTGGAATATCTTAGTGCTGCAAGATCCAGTGAGAAATCAACTGATCAGTGGCTCAAGGGCAAACAATGGATCTACATTCGCAGAGAGAAGAGCAAAGAAAAAGAGCTAAATGTCAGGCTTTAGTGTTTGTTTTTCACTGTTAAGCCACAACATGATGGGGATTGATGTAGAGTAATCAATATGTGTGTAAAAAGACAAAATAAAATTTTAACACAGCTACCCTCAATTTACTCTGCACTAGTGGTCTCTATTAGACCTCAGGCATTCACTACAGTAATTTGAAATGTCTCCAATGCAGTATTCCTGCTTGCTTTATATTCAAAGATTTTGTGATCTTTTTTTCCCCCCAGTATGAATCTGCTTAGTATTCTTAGTCCTTACCTATAAAATGACAGCTTTGGAATTGTCAGTTTCTAAGATCTTGCCCACTTCTAATGGCCTGTGGTTCCACTGGTTGGTCGAGATGTTATTATAGATAATTTCTGACAATCTGATAGGTATGAGTGATTGCCAGTCTCTCTCACAAGTTTATAGACAGGTTTCTGTTCAGTTTCTTGTGCTTGAACAGTTATTTTATTTTATTTTTACTGAGAAAACACCTAAAATTATAGAATTCAGCAAGCAAAAACTTATCTCTATATATACTCATTTCCCATTTTGTAGAAAAAGGAATTCTAACTGAAGAGATTTACTGATGAGCTCATAGAAGACGCCACACTTTTCATGACTCTACTTGTGGTCTTAGGTCTTCTCATACACATTCACATCTATCCACCTACCCAACACACAAATACACTCACATGCACACACAAAAATATGCTTTTGTCAGGGGGAAAACAAATAGACATGATAAGTTTAAAAATATATATATAAATGCTTGATATGCATATACTATCATATACATGTCAAATATATATTAAAATTGATTCAGTGTTTTTAATACCTCAAATTTATGATTTGTACATAATATAACTTTATAATTTTAGTAGATTCTTATAGACTGAAGTTATCAGCCAAATACAGAAATGAATATTGGTCTTTGAGTGAATCCCCAGTATCTAAATTGGTAACCTAGAATGTTCAGAGAACTCAAGAAACTCACCACCAAAAAAAAAAAAAAAAAAAAAAAAGAAAGCAAATGGCCAATAAATATATGAAAACAAAGTTCAATATTATTAACAATCAGAGAGATGCAAATCAAAGCTACCTTGAGTTTCCATCCAACCCCTATTGGAATGGCATTCATTAGTAATACAAAAGATAATCAATGCTGGTGAAGATGTGGAAAAATAGGAGCCCCTAAATGCTGCTGGTAAAATTGCAATTTAGTGCAGCAGCTAAGGAAATCATTGTGGAGCTTTCTTAGAAGAATAGGGATAGAACCAACATATGATCTAGTAATATCACTGCAGGGTATAATTTAAAAAGGATTGAAATCAGAATATTGTAGCGATACAGTCATATCCATGTTAATAGCAGCACAATTCACAATAACGAATTCAGGAATTAGCCTAAATATCCATCAACAGATAAATGGATTACAAAACTGGTTATACATGCAATGGAATTCTACCCAGACATAAAGAAGAACCAAATTATGTCATTTGCAGGAAACTGAATGGAACTTCAGAATAATATGCTAAGTGAGATTAGCCAGTCACAGGATGTGAAGGGTCATTTGTGGAAGCTAGAGAGAAATTAGAAAACAAAGAGACCCAGATAAAGGAGGAAAAACCACAGTGGAGCAATGGAGGGGGCCTAGAGGAAAAAGGTCGAAGGGGAAAGACCTGATGAAAGAAACAGCTTAAATAAGGCTTCATATATATATATATATTTATCAATTCTGATCTCTAAGTGCAGGAGGAAGGGAAGGGAGTGGGGTGGGATCCCTGAGGAGGGGGAAGATCACCCAGTGCCATGTGCAGCAAGTTCCCCTCACTCTGAACTTCATTTTGATGTATATTTACAATGCACCACCAAATGTATATTTAAAAAGAAATAGTACTTTAAATATATTTGAATACTTAAATAAGTAAAGATGGATTGTCTAATATGAAGGGAAAAGGGAAAAAATGAAAGACCAAGTTTGTTGATATTTTGAAGAGAGAAAAAAATGCTCAGAATTGAGAGAAATGGAGCAAACCAGAAAATAAACCATTTAAGAGAAAAATACTTAGAATTGAATTGCAGGAATAAATTCAGAAAGGTTGATGCTCAAACAGGCATAATTAACAAAGAAAAATATTACAAATTATGAACAAAAGAAAAACAGTACAATAGAAAATCAAAGAATGTTTTCCAGATCCATATGTGTTTAAATGAATTTAAGAAAAAGTATATTAAGAATTTTAATTTAAACACACTTATTACATTTTCTCTTCGGATTGCATGAAATATTAGTTTCGTTACAATTCTTAAATGATAAAGAGAGTAAGAAACAAAAACCTAAATTACAATGTATAACCAAAACAGTTTGCAGAATATTGAATGCAGTTTATGGAGGTAGTTTGTTAATATTTTATCATTCTCCCAGGAACAACTAAATTACACTCTTTCTTCATTCTTTCTTATAAGGGAGTTCCTTAAAACGGACTATTTAAAAAAAAATGCCCACCAGGCGTGGTGGTGCACGCTTGTGATCCTCGCGCTTGCCAGCCGAGCTGGCTTAAAAGACCCTGTTTCCAAATTTTAAAAAAAATGTAAAATAGATCTGGGAGTGTAGCCCAGAGGTAGAAGGGCTTCCTGGAATCCCAGTACCACAAAAATACTAACATACATACATACATACATACATACATACATACATACATACATTTAAAAATAAATAAATAAATAAAATAAAATAAAAAAGAATGTCAAGTGGCAAATAAAATTAACATCTGGACAAGTTTTAAGTAAACCTGAAGACTCTCTAGTGAAGATGTCCTAAAAGTCGGGGATAAGTTTTAAGTGATCCATTGTGCTTATAGCACATTGTTAAATAATTTGGTTAAATAAAAAATGATTTCCTCTTGTAGTAGAAGATTAGCATCCCTCTTGCAGGCTTAGAAGTGCAGTAAGGTACAGGAAGAGGCTTTGCCTTTTGTACCCTGTGGAAGTGGCTTCTATCTCATTGCTTACTTATGGGTATAGAAAGCAAACAGGTTTTTCTTCATGGTTGCTGACCTTTGAAGGTCAGTAATCCAACAAAATGCCACTCAACTTTTCTAGATTCAAAAAATATAAATTTCTCTTGTGTATAGACTGCCAATTAGTCATAGGACGGGGATATGTGGTATTCTTTGACCTGTAGAAAATTAGAAAAAAGAGACTAAGCATTCTAAATGAAGAGAATTAGCACGAATCAAGACATAAGAATAAAAGTGATAGCCAGGAGTGGTGACGTATGCTTGTAATACCAGCATTCAGGAGGCTAAGACCGGAAGATTGCGGTTCCCAGACAGACTCAGCTACTTAGTGAGGCCCTCTGCAATTTAGTGAGACATTGTTTCAAAGTAAATAATAAAAAATATAAAGAATAAAAAAAAATAGGGCAGGTAGTGTGTAGTGCAGAGGTCGAGTGCCCCTGGGTTTCATCCCCACACACAACACACACACACACACACACACACACACACACACACACGAATAAAAGTGATCTGTCTAGGGGGTGATTGATAGGTTGAATTCCCTGAAGGGCTCAGGTAAGAGGTGAAAAAACATCGGATTTCCCCACACACACTGTGTGTGCCCTGTGATTGCAAAAGAGTGAGAAAAGGCAGGCTCCTGTCTTTCTTGCTCAGTAATCTTGGATGCATTCTGCATTGCATCCAAGTGCACAATTAATTGTACTATTGAACTGCATTGTGATTTCCCTTACACAGGTCAGTGGACAAACTATATTGACTTAAACACAGACTAAGGTTCAAGTTGCTATTTCCAAAATATTTAATTTTAAATGGGCAGAAAAGGCCGGGCGTGGTGGCACACGATTATAATCCCCGGGCTTGGGAGGCGGAGACAGGAGGATCGCGCAGGTTCAAAGCCAGCTGTGCTGGCTTAAGAGACCCTGTTTCCAAAAATAAAAAAAGTATAAAATAGGTCTGAAAAAACCTATTTTATGTGTAGGATAACTTCATACCACCAGTACAACCAAAAAAAAAAAAAGTCAGAAAAGAAAAAATCAACAACAACAAACAATCAAGAAGACAAAAGTCTACCTATATGACATTTATGAGTAAATACATAAATTAAAACAAATGAAATTTTATGTATAATAATAATATCATCATTGTGGAATAGATGTTTCAGCCCAGGAGTTAGTATCAGCTCACAAATCTTCCCAAGGTAAGATGCACTTTCCGTTTTGTTGACAGAGTATAAGTGCTCATGTTTCTTTAATCAGAACAGTAAAAAAAAGGATAGATAGAAAATTATATCCAAATAAAAACCAACCAGAAAAAGAATATTTTAGTTTATACAAGGTGTTTTTTCTTAGATGTTTTACCCAACCACTTCTCAGAGTACTTAGGTAATGAAATAATGGAATCTCAAAGACACTTGTCCTATTTAAATACAAATGACAGATCACCAAATGGCATCTAGATGCTAAAGTGAGGAAACTGGGCTGAGTCCTTTTTCATAAGTCATAAATGGAACAGTACTTGAAAATCAGAAACCAGTTGTCACCTTGTAATGGTTCTGCAAAACAATCATTTTAATATAAAATCAATTTGAAGCACCTGGAGCACAAAATATTAAGTATCAGTGAGGACAAATTGTCAGGAACAATTCCTCCCGCACAACTATAATATTTATCTCTGATTTACTTGAAAAATTGAGAGGAATTGGCTTAAGAAAATAACATCCAGTTGTATGTTAATACTCTATAGCAAAATTATATCAAAATGATTATAAAAATATCAAATAAGCATAATATACTTTCTGCACAAGTTCAAAAGAACTTTACATATGGAGAAATAATCAAAATTAATTCAAAATACAAAAAATTATACCATTATTATTTAATAATGCATGACATTGAAGAGAACTACATATTTATTTAAGTCTTAATTTTACACAATCGGTAGAAATATTGATATACGAAGCAATTTTTTATATTTATTTATTTTTATTGGTCATTTTAGTCATACATCTTAATGGAGTACAAGGTGGTAGAGGCATACAAGCACACATTACTTTAGCCCTTACCCAATTCCCACTCCATCCCCTACCCCCTCCCTCTTCCTCATGTTTGGCTTAGTGATTGACATTGGTGTTTGTGAATGAACATTAGAGTTTCTCTCTTCTCCCCTCCCATCATCCCCAGATAGGCCTCCTTATTTGCTCATCTATGGTTTCTCCTCTTTTCTAGAGTTCCTCCTATGACCTTTTATTGCCTTAGCTTTCACATATTAGAAACTGCATCTGATTTCTTACTTTTTGTAACTGACTAATCTCACTTAGAATAATCAACAACAAATGCTAAGAGGATATGGAGAAGTGAGAACTCTAGTACATTGTTATTGGGATTGAAAATTAGTGCAACCACTGTGGAAAACAGTATGGACAATCCTCAGAAGAATGAGAACAAATCTACCATTCGATCCAGAAATACCACTTCTGGGTATCTACCCAAAAGAAAAGAAACCAAAGTACCAAACTAATGCATGTGTATCTATGTTCATAGCTGCACAATTCACCATAGCCAAACTATGGAACCAGCCAAGATGTCTATCAACAGATAAATGGATTACAAAACTATGATACACACACACACACACACACACACACACACACACACACACACAATGGAATTTAACTCAGCCATCAAGAACAACACAATTACATCATTTATAAAGAAATTTTAAAATATATTTACAACTTATTTTTCTTTGAAAGATTAATTCAAATCATAGCCTAAGTACAGAATCCTTTTTTACTCCATGTATCTATTAGTTTACTGTCAATTTTTTGTTTGTGTGTGTGTGTGGTACTGGAGTTCCTAGAAACCCTTCTACCTTGGGGCTACACTCCCAGACCTATATTTTGTTATAGGTCTCTTAAGCCAGAGAAGCTGGCTTCAAACCTGCGTGATCCTCCTGTGTCAGCCTCCCAAGCGTGGGGATTACAAGCGTGCGACACCACGCCCGGCACTGATGTCAATTCTTAATGTTGATGATTTATGATGCAGATGATGCTGATTTAACTTTACTGATATTAATTTGGGGGAAATCCTGGATGATGCCACAAGCTGTATTTTTTCATTTATTTTCTCTTTATTTCATTGTATCAGCCTCCAAAGTTCCCCTACACATTTACTTGATGCCTGTACTATTGATCCAGAAACCAATCCGCATTTCACCTCCTATGAGCCAATCTCTTTTTGGTAATAGACTACATTTGGATAGTGATCTGATGTTTGAAAAGTGTGAAGACTATTACTGAACATAATGTACTCAGCCTCCCTGCCATTCTCTTTATTTTATAAATTTAAAATAAATGAGACTTAGGAGAGTTGAATGGCTCAGCCAAATTCAAAGAGACATGATGATATATGGTCATTACTCTGGCTCTTCTATTAGAACCCTATTGCCCTTTCATTCCATTAGGTTGAGCTTTAGTGCTAGTCATGAAGATGGAGAGGATGAAGGGAAGATTTCATTATCCTTCAAGCTGAGGCTGCAGAGTCTGTGGAACTTCTCAGTCCAACTTTTCTCAGTTCAAGGTGCCAGCTCAATGTAAAGAGAATGAAAAAAAAAACATTATTTTTCACTTTTTTATTCTTTAAACAGTATGTATTTTGGGGAGACAAAAGGAAACAACTATACTTCTAAGTTTTATTGTCAAAGTAGAAAATGTCACAACTAACATGTGTGTTAATACCAAGGAAAATCATTATATTGTCATTAATTGTTAAAGTATCTTTTGCTTTTTTTTTTGTGGTACTGGGGTTCCTGGAGACCCTTCTATCTCGGGGCTGCACTCCCAGACACACATATATATTTGGAATCAGGGTCTCTTAGGCCAGCGAGGATGGCTTCGGACCTGTGCCATCCTCCTGTCTCCGCCTCCCTAGCACGGGGATTAAAAGGGTGCGCCACCACGCCCGGCATCTTTTGTTTTCTTTTAATTTTTCATTTACGCCTGGATTTGCCTGGTCCATTCCTCTCCCCCATCTCCACTCAAGATATTTTAACTGATTCCTTCTTTTCTCTCAAATTTAGAATTTTGTTTCAAAATTAAACGGGAGAACATTAGAACTCCTTTACCTTCAGCTCCAACACATGCAAATCAAAACCCAACTTAGTGAAAAGCTGAGTAAGGTGGTACATACCTGTAATTCCAGCACTTGGGAGGCTGAAACAGAAGAACGATAGGTTTGAGGCCAGCTTCAGCAACATATCAAGACTTTCGTCAACTTAGACCTCATTTAAAAATAAAATATAAATAGGCCTGGAGATGTAGCTCAGCAGTAGAGTGACCCCAAGATTCAATTCCCAGTACCAAAAAATAAAAATAAGCCCAACTCAGTGTAATTGCTAGCTAAATAAGAAAGCACCCACCAACCACTCTCTGAAGCCTTCCACTGGCACGGTCCAATGAGGTTACTGCTCCACTGAACCCAGCAGATCTGTGCATTGTTTCTCCTGTCTCCCTTAGGTGGAGCCCTGAGCCTCTGCAGTCAGTAGCTGCTCAATAAGTAAATTGTCCTCTTAAATAAGCTCTTTCCACATTTCTTTCCCTATTTGTTGAAGTGTCTCTTTGTTTCTCCTGAAATATGCTCTAATGTGCCTTTTAACAGAATCATATAACATTTGGTTCCATGTATATCTTGAATTGATTCTTCATAACTGCTGAATACTTTGAAGAGAGTTTCTTTCTGATATTACCACCTTATTTTTGCTATTATGAAAGTATGAGGAGTATAGTTCAACACAGACATTCACAAGAAATCCTGAATTACGTGAGACCAAAGGTTAAGCTTAAATAAAATTCTGCCTCATAGTAGTGAGCTATGAGCAAAATAACTTTTAAATGACGATTCTGGGCTGGGATATACCTCAATAGTAGAGTGCTTGATGAGCATATGAGAAGCCTGGATTCAGTCCTTAGCATTGCAAAAACCAAATCAAACCCCAACAAAACAAAACAAAACAAAATACAAATCAGTATTCAATATTTTTTATTTTTTTAGACAGAGGTGTAACTTGTATACAATAAAATACAAATTATACTAATCATAAGTATGCTTTGATGATTTATTTAGTTAGTGTATGCTATTGGGGATTGAACTCAGGGGTACTGTACCACTGAGCTACATCCTTAGGCCTTTTTATGCTTTTATTTTGAAACAAAATCTTACTAAATTGCTAAGGCTAACCTTGAACTTGCTAACCTGTTGACTCAGACTCCTGAGTAGGTGGGATTACAGGTCTGAACCCTTTTGCTCATCTTAGATTCGGTGAATTTCATGTGTTCGTTCATTTGTCAACAAGCTGGGTCCTCCACCAGTGACAACTACCAGCTTTACACCTATGGTCAGAGATTAGTTTTCTCTGATACTGAACTTCACATGGCTCAGATTCTCGTGCCAGCACTCCATTGTATCCGGCTCTCTTTGACCAGTCTTTGTATGTGATTCACCCATACTGCTTCACGTACCTATAGTCAGTGTGTATTTGTGTGTGTGTGGGGGGGGGGCTGGGGAATTGTACCCAAGGGTATTCTACCTCCAAGCTATACCCCAGCCTTTTAAATAAAAAAAAAAAAATGTTTTGAAACAGAATATTGCTAGGTTACTGAAAGTCTTTTTTTTTTTTTTGGTGGTACTGGGGTTACTGGAAACCCTTCTATCTCCAGGCTACACTCCCAGACCTATTTTATATTATTTTTATTTGGAAACAGGGTCTCTTAAGCCAGCATGGCTGGCTTCAGAACCTGCGCATTCATCCTGTCTCTGCCTCCCAAAGTGCAGGGATTACAAGCACTGAAAGTCTTTCTAAGGTTGGTTTTGAACCTGCGATATCCTGTCTCAGGCTTCCAAGTACTGGGATTACAGGTGCCACAAACAAGTCCAGCTTGCAGAGAATATTTTATTGGTGTTCTGAAAGTAGAAGTTGGGATTCAACATTTACACTGATTCTTTTTAGCAAAACACTAAGAAAGACAACATATGCTAATATAATTTATAATCATTGAATCTTAAAATTAAGAAAACATTTAAAAAATTTTTTTCAACATGAGATATTTTGTGTCCCATTTTTTGTTGTTTTATAATTTTCAGTTTATTGTAATAAAGCCCTTATTGCTTTACTTTCTCATGAAAGAGAACTCATTATTTTTATAGTTAGGAGAAACTATAAAGAAATTATTTGCTTCCATGAGTTTTATTTAAAAAGGACATTTGTTAGTAAAACAAGGTGTTTTTTTAATTTATATCATTTATATAGCAATTAATTGGCACATAAAATGATGAGGAATGTGTGAAATAAAACATTAAAGAAAATAATTATATCTAGTTTTCATATTTGAATTTTTAATCGAGTTCTGAAAATGCAGAGTATTATTTTACATACTTGTTGAGAATATATGAAATATCAATATTAGGAATAATCAATCTAATACAAAACAATGTCTAAAATTTCAAACAGTATAACTGATGAAAGAGTCTTATTGTTTCATTAAAAACAATTTTAATGAACCCATGGAAATTTAGATTTGATAAAAATAAAGAAAAATTAAGCAGCCAATTCTGAAAACTTTACATAGTTCAAAATTTACCTAGGAAATATGTGGAAATTTTTCATAAAAGGAAACTCAATCTAGGAAAGGTTATATTTGGTAAAAATTATATTTCATTAAATAAATAAAAATTATTTATTGCAAATATTTAGGGAATAGCACTTACCCAGAAAAAATGTAATTTATAAAGTTCAAGTGAAAAATTGGAAAATTTGTAAGATTTCCATCAGAAATTGGTTTTATAACAACTAAAAACCTGCTTAACGTCAGCTAAAATGATTAAGATATTTATTTGTTCTGTAAGACAAAAAAGTATAGGTTCAGATGGTCTGTGGCTGGTAGAACAGATACGAAGCAACTTAACCTGCCTAACCCATCCTATGTTCACATATTTTTTTTTTCAGACTGGTTAGATAGCTTCTGTAGCACTCGTAAGTATTTATAAGGCATGAAAAAAGGGAATGTAAAAGACAGATAACAACTAAAGAGACATTCTAGATGAATCTTTACCTCTTCCTCTTTTATTTGCTGGCCTGAACTGGCTTATTTGACCATTCCTGGCAGCAAAACTATCTGCAAAACTGAGTATTGCAGTTTTTCTACCTGGAGAGTAGTCTAGGTAGGGACTTACTTTTAATAATTTGGGGCATCTCATCCAGTGTCTGCTTCACGGCTCCATGATTATCATTAGAACCTGAACAAAAAAGTAAAAATTGACCTTAGTTCTTTAAACGAATAATTGATATTAAAGTTTGTATACATTAGTTTAAAATTCTTGTTTATAAACAGAGTAAAACATGTTTATATCTCAAAATATCAGGATAGACATTGCCATTCTTCCAAGTGGGGATGAGTTTCTGAACATGTGCTAGCTACCATGAAGAGCAGGATCTTAGGTCTGTGTTGGCTGACAGCGAAATTACACTGAGCATAGTAACTGTATAGACAAATAGTAGAAGGCAGGAAAGATAGCTGTTCTATAGACTGCAACACATATCAATGTTTGGTAGCTACCAGTTCTCCCATGATGAGGATTTTGTTTTTTTAGATTTGTATTTACGCCATGCCCTGTACTTTTAATTTACAAAGATAATGCATTGTTTAATATTTCTTGGTAAATTAACTTAAATGTATATTCTGTGGTTTTTGTTGATTTTTTTGTATTAACAGATACAGTTTTGTCTTCTCAATTCTTCCTTTCTGTCCCATGGTAGCTTGCTAAAAATGTGTATAAAATAGATACTAATTTTATTTTTAGATTTTTAATTTTTACCATCCTCATTATCTTTACCCTATCCCCACCGATCTCTTAATTTTTGTTAAGAACATAATGTTCTGTACTAATTTATTTCTAGCCCACATTTTCATTTTAAGTCCTTTTGGAATTAGTTTCTGCTATTAGCACCTTGGGGATTAGTTTCTGTTACTAGCAGCTTGGAGAGAAGCAGAGCATTTATTAAGCTAATTTAATAGCAAATTCAACCAATCTTTTTTCAGATGGTTCTGAGAGAAGTGCTATTTTCTACATTAATACTCATTGATGTGCGGTGTTGATACTGAACTTAGTAAAGCTTGAAGAAGCACATATGGAAATATTTACTTCTTAAATTGCATTGATATTTAGTTTACATACTCATAAAAGCAAGAGGCAGGTTTAATAGCAGCCGTTTTAAAAGATTATTGAGTTTATAGGGTTAAATGGATTTTATAAAAACCTCTTTTGCTGCTAATAGATTACTCTACCCCAAGAAATAGGGCCTTGACTTGATATAAGAGGCATTCACTCAAAGCTTTAATAAGAGGGAACATTCATTCTGTATTACATAATGTGATTTTTATGTTGCAACTCATTCGAACGTTTGTAAAATGACATTTAATACATAAAGATTTATACTGTTTCTCCCAAAGGTCAATGAATCAAGGACCTGGACAGTATAAATTAACTTTGTGGATCTATATCACTTCTGCTGATTCAATGTGAGAGAGCTAGTGATAAGTATGAGATAAAGCCAGTAAGAATATCAAACACAAAGAAAGAAAGAGAAGAAAAAAGCTTGTGTTGTTTCTGGCACTTCAGAGCTATGGCATAAGCCTTGCACTTAATAAAATTTAATAAAGTTCTGACATGTGTAAATATTACTTTCATGGGTTTCAGAAGTTTATATATGGGCCGGGATATATATATGGCCACATATGTGGCATATGTGTATGAATGTGTATATGTTGCAAGGTTGTGGGGGATGGGATATAAACTGTCTGCTTAAGAGATCAAGGATTCTCAACACTAAAATAGTCCTATTGGGGAGGATAGTCAATCTCTAATGTTAAGATATCAAAAACTTAGAAATCACCTGGTAAGCTCCCAAATAATATCTTGGTTGGTTAAGAACTTCAAAGTAGGAATTCATACTATGAAGAAAGATCTTTAGCGCTAGGCACAGTGTCCATGCCTGCAATCCCAGTACTTGTGAGGGAGCCTGAGACAGGAAGACTGAAGATTTGAGGCCAGCGTCAGAAACTTAGTGAGAGCTTCAGCAGCTTAGCAAGACCCTGTTTCAAAATTAAAAGAAAATAAAAGAGTTCTGGGTTATAGCTTGGAGGTAGAAAGCCCCTGGTTTTAATCCTCAGAACAAAAAATTTAAAAGGCCATTAGGATGCAGTCTTCATCTAGGATTAATGGTTCATGCATTAATTTACATAACAAATAGGTCAAAGAAAAAAGCAAAAAAATAGCGAAAATTTCCACCATTTTGTGGCTAATAAGCTAGTATGTGTATAGTTAATATGAAAAAGCAGTCTAGATATACTATCTGTGATAAGTGACATCAAAGAGAAGAAAGTAGAAAAGAAGAAAACAAAGAGTATATTGAGGACAGATCATTGCAAATCTTGTTGAAATGGTTCTGGAATCCCATGTTGAGAACCTGAGATCTGAGGAGAGGTTAGAGAGAGATGAAGAAGTAAGCTCTGCCAGTATTCAGCAAGAAAAATTCCTGTAAGGAGAAAGGAGGCTTGCCAAGTCCCAGACAAGGACTCATGCCTCAAATGAAACCTGGTGGCCAGTGGCCATGGAGGAGCCAGTGAAGACGTCAAGGGCTTCCCAAAAGAGACACAAAATGGCCTAAGGCGGCAGGCCATCTCACTCCTTCGTGGAGAGTGTTCTGGAGGGAGGCCAGGACAGAATCAGAGAGATTGGGTTGGAGAGGAGGCTCCTGGTATTATCCTGGCTAGCAATGGCAATGGCTTGGTCCAAGGTGGTAGCAGAGAAAATTTTGAGAAGTGGCTGTACTCTGAAAATAATGCCTAGGAAATTACCTAATTGCATAATTGTGGAGTCCAGAAGGACTCCAGTGTTCTTGGCTAGAGTAAATGGCAGGAGTTTGTCATTAAATAAAATTGGTAGCGTTGTAGCAGTACTCGGGTGAAGGTGGAGAGTTTGTTTTGTGGCATATTATATTTGAAATACCTAGGATGTTCAAGGGGAGATGGCAACTACTGTGTGAAAAACATGCATGTAGAATTTTAAAAGAAGATGGAAAGATTTTGACTAGAAAGGCTTACTTAGAATCTATATATCAACTATGTAGTTGTTAATGCAAAGTCTTGAAGTGAGAAGAGCCAGAAAAATAGCTGTCAGTTTCAGTTTAGAGAAAATGTGTATAAAGCATGACTCAAGTGAAGGATTCCTTTACTAGAGTGCATGCCGTGTCCTTCCTGCAGTGTTCAGAGAGCAGGCATTCTATAGCTGTTTGGGGGTTTGCTGTTGTTGTTGAAGTCATAGCCTGGGAAGTAAAGAAAAGCAGACTGTTGGTTGACTGTGCCATACGAAGGCTATCTAAGGGTGCTAATTCAAATCAGTGTAGGCATAAACTGAGAAAATCTGCACCACTCTGGGAAGGAGCCATCCAAGAGAAGACTATCTGGGGCCAGACAAAACATGATTGCAGTCCTTTTGAGGACTGCTTGATGAAAGGGGCTGCAGAAGGGAGAAAATACTTAGCATCACCATGACAGCATTTTGTAAACACAGTGACAACATTCAAACTGGAAAGACATTTTCTTTTTAATTTCTATAGACACGATTTTTGCTACCTTCTGTGTTGTCCAGATTGGTTGCTTCTAGAGACAATTTAGTTCTCAGAGCCAGCATATGAGGAAAATGTGAGCATCCTTTAGATACCCTTTCCTAGGTTCTAGGGCTTTCACCCTCACAAGCAACAAGGTCTCATGGCAAAATTGAAAGATGGAAAAACTTTGGAGAAGCAAAAGGGAAGCTAAATGTTTCTGTCTCCAGGAATTCCTCAGGATTTGAAATCAGTGACTATTTCATAAAGACTCATTCATTCCTCATTTATTGACTCTAATTTCCCCTCTCTGGGAAGCAAGCACCTTAAAAAATGCTTCTGTGAATCATTAAAATCCAGGATTAAGAAAACTGTCTAAGTTATGTTGTGTTTAAAGGAAATGGACTTCTTGCAGACAAAAGTCTTGTTCCATGAAAAATTAAATTTTAGAGGATAAATATGAGATTTAAAGAGAATCAAATGTCAGAAAGACAACTCTATGCTATTCTTCAAAAAGAGATAAATCTAAACTTCAAACAGGTAGGCACTTCAGGATTCTGTCACTAGGAGTAAATAAGAAAATGTATTCTTGCTGGGCGTGGTGGCACACACTTGTAATCCTCGTACTTGGGAGATGGAGACAGGAGGATCGCACAGGTTCAAAGCCAGCCTTGCTGGCTTAGGAGACCCTGTTTCCAAATAAACAAAATATAAAAAAATAGGTCTGGGAGTGTAGCCTGGAGGTAGAAGCGTTTCCAGGAACCCCAGTACCACACACAAAAAAGAATTCTTTAAAAATTACATTAAAACATGTATGTCTTTGTCAACATGATTTACATTGTGATGTGAGTCTTTAAAACACCAATAAGAGCTTAACAGCGTAATAATAAGAAAGACTTTTAAAACACTATGATTATCTGTTACAAAGGCTCACGTTGATTAAAGCAATTTCAGCTTGTTGCTTTCCATTACTCTTAGGAACCTTCAGTGCTTAATGGAAAACATGAATAACTGTTACTGCTCCCACTTCACTGGTAGAAACTATTTTCTTGGCATTAAGGCTATAAACTTAGAGAGCTTGCCTTAATATCATAGCATATACAGAATGAAGGTGGAAATGAAACCAAACTCTCTCAATTTTTAAACAGTAAACTGTCAATTAAAATTGCCTCTAGGCATATTTTCCTGTGGAAACCTTAATTAAAGACCTAATTTTATTTTATTTTTTAACTCAGGATCAGTGGCCTAAAGGAAACTTTTTTTCTTTTAAAATTACCAGTCATTTTTCATAATACTGTTATTATTACTACTATTGGTAGTAATATTAAATGTTTAAGAGACAGAAAAAAACAAAATCAGGAGAGAAACATTTTTTAAAATTGTCCAGCAATACCACTTCTGAGTATTTACCCAAAACAATGGACATCAAACTACCAAACTAATGCATGCATATCTAGGTTCATAGCTACGCAATTCCCAATTGCCAAACTATGGAACCAGCCAAGATGTCCATCAACAAATGAATTACAAAGCTATGGTATATGTACACAATGGAATTTTATTCAGCCATAAAGAAAAACAAAATTATATCATTTCCAGGGAAATGGATGGAACTGGAGAACATATTACTGAGATTAGTCACAAAAAGTAAGAAATCAGATTCTCTCCCTAATATGTGGAAGCTAGGGAGAAAATGGGTCATAGGAGGAAGTCTAGACAAAGAATGAGAAACCACAAATGAGCAAATATGGTGGCCTAATCCCCCCAGGGGCATGGGAGGGGAGAAGAGAGAAATTTTCTAATGAACATAATGTACACTTAAAAACATATCAAACTCAATAACTAAGCCAAAAATGAGGAGGGGGAGGGAGGGAATGGGGAAGGGAATGGTAAAATGCCTTTACCGTTTTGTAGCCCATTACGATGAATGACTATAGTGCACAAAGAAATTGTCCAGATTGCTTCCCATGAGAAGGTTACATGGGCTTTTGAGGTCTGTCCTTCCCTTCCAAGACTCAAGCAAGATTAAAATTTTCCCTTCTAGAAATCCGCCCTCAAAACATATTTTTCAGTGCAAAAGTGAAATCTATTTATATGTTAATATTAACTCTGATGTAATGATACATAAAAACTGAGTTTCTGATAATTAGAAAAAAATTGATAAAAATGAAGTTAAAATAGCTTACCATATGGATCTGCAGAGCCTTTAATAAGAAGAAGTACATAACATTTTTAAGGGAAAAATAGTTTACAGTATTCTAAACTCTTATTTGACCATGAAGATTTTTGTATTTTTAAAGGAATTTCATGGGAATAGTTTCTTATATGTAGCTCAGTCTGACCACAAGACTGGCTAATGAGAACAATTTTTATGTATTTTATTGGTGCATTGTAGTCTCACATCATAAGGTGGTTCAGACTGAAAGGGACATACATGCACACAGCACTTGGGGATCTTCCCTCAGACTCCCTACTTACTGCCTCCTTCCCCATACATGATATTGACGTTGGTATGGGTATTCTCATATATAATATCAATGGAAGTGATTCTTCCATTAATTCTTTCTCCTTAGCCACTAGCCTTCTTTAGACCACCTCCTTGGCCCCACTTCTAAAATATGCTAAATTGGAGATAAAAGATAATTTGATTTTCTTTTGCTCCTTTTGCTTAGTTGAGAATCACACCTGCTGCTACTCTTAGGGGTATTGGCATCTAATAGTGGTAAAGGAACAAGTATAGTGTTCTTCAGCTTTTTTTTTTTTTTACTATAACAAGCATCCAAGATAAATAAAAATAAAAAAAAGAAAGGTTTATTTTTGCTTAAGGTTTCAGAGGGTTTAGTCTATGGTTACTTGCTTGGTCTTGTTGCTTTGGGTCTAAAGGAACACAGTCCGTCACTGTAGAAGCATGTGGTGGATTAGAACGGTTCACTTCATGGTAATCAGGAACCAAAGAGAGTCAAGAACAAGTCAGTGTCCCCATGTCCCCTTCTAGGACCATCCTTGATTACCTTTCTCCTCTTAGGTCTCACTTCCTAATAGTTCACTCACTTTCAACAGTGTCATGAAGTGGTGACCAAGCCCTTAAGACACAGGCTTTAAGCCGGGCATGGTGGCGCACGCTTGTAATCCCCGCACTTGGGAGGCTGATACAGGAGGATCGCACAGGTTCGAAGCAGCCTCAGCTACTTAGTGAGGCTCTCAGCAACTTAGTGAGACCCTGTTTCCAAATAAAATATAAAATAGGTCTGGGAGTATAACCCAGAGGTAGAAAGCCTCTGGGTTCCACCCCCAGTACCACACAGACACACACAAAAAGACACAGGCTTTAGTGACGTTAAAATAAAAACTATTGCATACCTATACATTCCATGAGAATAATTTGTTTTATATATTTTCCTTTGAAAAGTCTTGTAAGAAATATAGAGCTATTCTGTAATATTTATTGACATTATATCTGATGATTCTAGATATTTAAAAGTATATTACTTGTCTGTGTTATAAATATAATTTTGAATTTATATATTCATTTCATTTCAAGTATATATAAATGGAAGCATATTTACTAATTTTACTTTTATGTTTTAGCATTTTGCATTTAAGTGAATTTCTAAGTATCATGCTATTTAGTTGATGCTACTTTATCCCATTATAGTGCCATTAATTTGAATGAAATGGAATAGAATTAATGTAATATTCACAGAAAAAACAGATATAACATTAAATATTAAACTGAACTACAAATATAAAACAGGGCCATTAACCAAACAAAAACAGAAAAATCAAGAAAGCATTACTTGCTTGATAGGAGTTTAGAAAAAAAACCCAAAAGACAGATCTTTAATATATATATAAATCTATTTCTATTTTTCCTCTATGTCTTCTTCCTTTCTTTCCTTCCTTAATAAGTAGGAAAAATTTGCTCCTTTTTCTTGTTCTTTTCTTTCTTTTCTCCTTCTTTGTCTCTCCTTTTCTTTTTTCTTTTTACTTTCTTCTCTCACTTTAATTTATATTCGTATTTTGTATTTATCTACATCTCTCTCTCTATATATATCTTTATTTTCTATTATCAATCTTCCTTCTACCTTTCTCACTAGGGAAGGGAAAACCTCTTTAGACTAAGAGATTGGGTTCTGGGAATTTCTGGAGGAAGGCCATTGAGGCAGAGGGAGCGCCAAGTGTTAAGTCTGAATTTGATTCTGAAGGGAGATCAGCGAGGATAGTGTGGTTGCAGCAGTGGGTGATGGAAGAAGATTAGAAAGAAGGTAGAAGTCAGGAGTTTGCTTATGTAGAAATGTGCTTATCCTTCTAAGTAGAAGGAAACTTTTTTTGAAAATGTGCTTTTCTTCCCAATGCTGAGCCATTGGAAGAGTGAGTCCAAGTCAATACAAAGTCCGATTCATATTATGAAAGGTTCAGTCTGGTTCCAATTTCCAGAGTAACAAGGATCGTGGCCAGGGAACCAGACGATCAGATGATATAGGCCTAAAAAGATTTACTGACTCCCAACCATCTCTTTCTACCTCTACTCCTTTAGCACATGCCTCAATCCTCTCTCCACATAACTGGCAATCTTCATTCTCTTTCTTAAAACCCTTTAATGATCTAGCTATATAGTGCACATTCTTAATCTACCTATAAAGTCTTTTTGATATCAGATATTTCCCTTATCACTTGTGTTCTCCCCCGCTCGCGCTCTCGCTCTCACTCTCGCTCTCTTTTTCTGTCTCATTTTCTCCTTACTAGTGAAATTAATGATAAAGTCCTTAGAATTTTATGCCTCCTCAAAATATCTTGTTGATTACTTCTGGATTTTAATATTTTTTTCTTCTGCTTGGAATGTCCTTTCAAGAAATCATTTGTTCAGTTAACACATCACTTTTTATTTAGTAGTAAGCACAAGAATTGTCATTTTTAGGAAGCCTGGTGGATTTGCTAACACAGGGAGGTAACTTCTTTTTGTTCCTTTTTGTATTTCTGTAATATTTTGGGCCAATATCAAATTTATCGAAATAAGTTCATCATTAAGTATAGGAATTTGGCTGGGCATGGTGGCGCACTCTTGTAATCCCCGCGCTTGGGAGGCGGAGACAGGAGGATCGCGCTGGTTTGGAGCCAGCCTCGCTGGCTTAAGAGACCCTGTTTCCAAATTTAAAAATGTAAAATAGGTCTGGGAGTGCAGCCCGGAGTCAGAAGGGCTTCCAGGCACCCCAGTACCACCAAAAAAAAAAAAAAGTATAGGAATTTGTCTTATTTAAAATTGTGTCATGCATGTGTACCTATGTTCATAGCTGCACAATTCACCATAGCCAAACTGTGGAACAAGCCAAGATGTCCATCGACAGATGAATGGATCACAAAACTGTGGGATATGTACACAATGGAATTTTACTCAGCCATAAAAAAATACAATTGTACCTTCGGGGAAATGGATGGATCTTAAGGACATTATGCTAAGTGAGATTAGTCAGTCACAAAAAGTAAGGAATCACATACTTTCCCTAATATGTGAAAGCTAGGGTGAATGGGGTCATAGGAGGAACTCCAGGTGAAAAAAGAGATCCTATAGAGGAGCAAATAAGGCAACCTAACTGTGGGGATGTGAGGTGGTGAGAGGGAAACTCTTTAAAGCGCATGATGTACTTATTCATATCGAAGTCAACCACTAAACCAAGCATGGGAGGGAGGGATGGGGAGGGAGTGAGGTAGGGACTGGGTGGCGGCTGGCTGGGTGATGTGTGTATTTATGTCTACACCAATTTTTTACCCCATTATGATGTATAAATACAATGCACCAAAAAAAATAAAATCTGAAATAAAATAAAATAAAATTGTGTTATCTCTTCCAAAAGTAGTTTTCAATCAACAGCCGAAGTACATACTTAGGGGCACATTTGGAGGTGTCTAGGGACATTTTTGTTCTTAAAATTACTAGTTTGGAGCAGGATACAAAATCAACCTAAAGAAATCAGTAGCTTTTCTATATGCCAACAATGAACCCATGAAGAAAGACATACAGAAAACAATTCCATATCAAATAACCTCAAAACCAATAAACTACCCAGAAATAAACCTAACCAAAAATGTAAAAGACCTCAACAAAGAAAATTATGAAGAATTAAAGAAAAAATTCATATTATAAAAGGTTCATTCTGGTTCCAAGTTGTATAGTAACAAAGATCATGGCCAGGGAACCAGGAGATCAGATGATGTAGGCCTAAAATGACTTATTGGCTAAAAAGACCTTGGAAGATGGAAAGATCTTTCTTGCTCATGGATAGGTAGAATAAATATAATCAAAATGGCCATTCTTCCTAAAGTGATCTATAGAATCAATGCAATCTCTATCAAAATATCAACAACATTCTTCATAGACCTAGAAAAATCTGTCACAAATTTTATATGGAGAAACAAAAGATCCAGAATAAACAAAGCAATTCTCAACAATAAGAATCATATGAGAGACATCTCAGTTCATGACTTCAAATTATACTACAGAATGATAATAGTTAAAACAGCACCGTATTAGCACAAAAACAGGCACACAGACCACTGGAACAGAATAGAAGATACAGAAACAAACCCACACACTTATAGTCAACTGATTGTTGACAAAGGGGCCAAATTCATAAGCTGGAGAAAGATAGCCTTTTCAACAAATGATGCTGGGAGAACTGGTGATCCATTTGTAGAAAAATGGAACTAAATTCTTACCTCTCACCCTTCCTGGGCAGGAAGGTTTGAGATGGATCAAAGACCTGGAAATCAGGTAAGAGACTGCAAAGTTATTAGAGGAGGGCATGGGCTCAACACTCCAACATATAGGCACAGGTAGTAACTTCCTCAATAAGACCTCCAATAGCTCAAGAAATTAAAACAAGAATTAACAGGTGAGATGACATCAAACTAAAAAGTTTCTTCTCATTTCTCAAGGAAATCATACAGAATCTAAATAGAAACCTTACAGAATGGGAAAAGATCTTTAGTAGCTATCCCTCTGATAGAGGGCTAATATCTAGAATATACAAAGAGCCTAAAAGACTTTACAGTAGCAAAACAAATAACCAAATCAAGAAATGAGAAACTGAATTGAATAGACACTTTACAAAAGAAGATATACAAATGGCCAATAGATACATGAAAAAATGTTCAACATCATTAGCAATCAGGTAGATGCAAATCAAAATTACAGAGATTCCATATAACCCCAATCAGAGTGGCAAGCATAAAGAAGTCAAATAACAACAAATGTTGGTGAGGATGTGAGAAATAGAAACTTCTACACTGTTTGTGGGGTTGCAAACTAGTTCAGCCACTATGGAGGTCAGTGTGGAGATTCCTTAGAAAACTCAGAATGGTTCCATCATTTGATCTGACCATACCACCTCTGGGTATCTTTCCAAAGGGGCTGAAATCATAGAATTGCAGTAACATATGCATACCCATGTTCATAGAAGCACAATTTGCAATAGCCAAACAATGGAACCAACCTAGGTGTCCATCAATAGATGAATGGATTAAAAAATTATGAGAAAAATTACTAGTTAGGCAGTAACATCAGTAGTAGATCAAGGATGCTAAATATTTGATAAAGTGTATGATTCTCAATGAGATATTATCTCACCCTAAATGCCAAGGGTTAATGCCAAACACACAAGCAGATTGAGGAACAGCACAATGAAAGACTGTCTTTTAATTTGATGAATTGAAAGCAATTAAAGTGTCAACCATCTAGAAAATAAATCATAACATTATTGTGTGTCCATGGAATAGAAGGCTATGTAACCTGTTAAAAATGTAAAGATATGCATTATTAATTTAAAAAAATGTCAAAATAGCAATTGTAGTATGATCTTGGTCTGTAGCTCTTATTACTACCAATAATCAGCCTAAAATGTTTTGTTATACTTATAAATGAATAAGGCATATGTGCTGAACTACTAATAGTGTTGATTGTGAAGTGAGATGATGGAGATTATTTAATTTTTATACTATATGTATATGTCATATTTGCATTAAACATTTTCTATATAACAAAACATTTTATTTTCAGAACTTCATTTATTTATTGCTTCATATCTTTACATCATTTATAAAAGATGATCATTTACAAGAAGCATCATTTACAAAAATGATGTTTGTGCTTGTGAAGAATAGAAGGCAGCATGCTGGAGTAGAAGGCAGCACCTTCTCAAGGAAGCCCCAGTGTGAATGGATTAAGGGGGCAGGTGGGAATGCAGATTCCTGGGCAGCATGAGGAGGAAGTCTGGGTTCAACAGTGACCCTGTATTACCCAAGTCAACCATGAAGAAACACTGAGCAAAGCAAGTGAGAGGCATTCAGTAAGATGTCTCACCTGCAACTCAAGTGTCAAGTTCACTGCAGGCAGAGAAAGTCTGAAAATCCATCCCACCAGCCAGGTACAACGCAAGATTGCATTGAAATATTTTGTTAAGAAATAAATTATTAGCTAGGCGTGGTTGCGCATGCTTGTAATCCCCGTGCTTGGGAGGTGGAGACAGGAGGATAGCACTGGTTCAGAGTCAGTCTTGCTGGCTTAAGAGACCCTGTTTCCACATAAAAAAGTAACAAAAAAAAAAAAAAAAAAAGGTCTGGGAGTTTAGGCCATGGGAGTGTACCCTGGAGGTAGAAGGGCTTCCAGGAACCACAGTACCACCACCAAAAAATATATCTATATCTATATCTGTATCTCTCTCTCTCTCTCTCTCTCTATATATATATATATATATATATATATATATATATGTATATGTCATATTTGCATTAAACATTTTCTATATAACAAAACATTTTATTTTCAGAACTTCATTTATTTATTGCTTCATATCTTTACATCATTTATAAAAGATGTATAATTTATATAATTTTATGTATAAAAATTATACATATTTATATATGTATAATTTATAAAAGATGTATAATTATAAAAAGATTTATAATATATATATATATATTAGAACAATTGGTAAAAGAGGATTGAGGCTCCAAGGGGATGATATAAGAAGTCTGTTTGTAATATATCTTTTAATTTTTTTATTGGTGCATTGTAGTCATGTATATTACTGGAGTACAAGATGGTAGAGGCATACATGCACACATTGCTCACTTAGCCCTTTTCCAATTCCCATCCCAACCCTCCCCATTCTCATGTTTGGTTTATTGATTGACTTCGATATGTTTCTGAATGTAAATCATATACATCAGGAAATTTCCCTCTCCCCTCCTCCCTTCTCCCTCAGTTAGGTCACCTTATTTGCTCATCTGTGGTTTATCCTTCTTTTTCCAGAGTTCCTTCTATGACCTTTTTCTCCCTAGCTTCTGCATATTAGAGAGCATCCAATTTCTTACTTTTTGGTTTTTTGTTTGATTTTTTGGTGGTACTGGGGTTCCTGGAAGCCCTTCTACCTCTGGGCTACACTCCCAGACCTATTTTTATATTTTTTATTTGGAACTAGGGTCTCTTAATCCAGACAGACTGGCCTCGAACCTGCACGATCCGCCTGTCTCTGCCTCCCAAGCACAGGGAGTTACAAGCGCGTGCCACCACGCCCGGCAATTTCTTACTTTTTCTGACTGACTATTCTCACTTAGTATAATGTTCTATTCTTGTAAATTTTTCTCAGTTTCAAAATAAAAAATAAATAAATAAAAAGAAAAAGAATAAAGTCTGAAACGATGCAAAAGTCTTTTGCTCAGAGGAAAAATACAAAACAGTAAAACAAATATTACTACAAATTATGGAAACACTCTGGGGCCCAAAGTGACAAGAAATACTGTCTTACTATTCTAGATTTAGATACCAATTAAAGAATTTAAAATTTGCCTTAAAGAAATAAATTTTGATAATGGAAAAGATGTTGGCCTTTGTCTTTATGACATTACCTAACCTGTCTTGACTACTAAAATGAGATTCTGCTGTAGGTGCTGCCATAGTTATTCTTAAAGCGTGTGGTATTAATTGAGAGTTGGGTACCAGGAAACTAACTGTGGAATCTGAACAGGGATCTGTGTTGGTGAACACATCATATGCTGCAGCTGGAAAGGCAGAACATGAGCTCTCAGGAAGGAGGAGAGAAATTGCAAGAGAGCAGGTATAGTGGTTACAATAGGCTATACTCAGTGTGGTGTGATAGAAAACAGGTAAGTTGCCGGGCGTGGTGGCGCACGCTTGTAATCCCCCCGCTTGGGAGGCAGAGACAGGAGGATCGCGTAGGTTCGAAGCCAGCCGCGCCACGGCTTAGGAGACCCTGTTTCCAAATAAAAATGTAAAAATAGGGTCTGGGAGTGTAGTCCGGAGATAGAAGGGCTTCCAGGAACCCCAGTACCACCAAAAAAAAAAAAAAAACAAAACAAAACAAAACAAAACAAAAAAAAAAACAGGTAAGTTTACGAAATAATTTATTAGTTTCCAAGCAAACATAAATAGAATAGAGAAATCTCCCCAAATCATGGTTTTATAGCTGGGCTCAGCAAATTACTTTCCCAAGGGGCAAATTCAACCCTCCATGTGGTTTTTGTAAATAATGGCTTATTGTAACATGGCCACACCCACTAGTTATGCATTGGCTATGGTTGCTTTAGCTTTAGTGGGCAGAAATAATGTAAAAACACAGAAACCACAGCTATTATATGCTTTCTAAAACTTAAAAGATTTGCTCTCTGGGACTTTACAGAGTAGGAATGTCAAGTCTTGCTTTACGAAATTGAAGAAGCTCTGTGTATTTAAATTATAAGCAATTAGGAATGGAAAATAGATATAGATATGATGCTTAATATTCATTCTCTTCTCTTCCTCTGGGCATTTAAGAAGAATATATATATATATATATATATATATATATATATATATATATATATATATATATATATATATATTGCTACTGGGGTTCCTGGAAACCCTTCTAACTCCGGGCTACACTAGCAGACCTATTTTATACTTTTTTTTTTTTTTTGGAAATAGTGTCTCTTGCAATCCTCCTGTCTCCGTTTCCCAAGCGAGGTTATTACAAGCATGCGCCACCACACCTGGCTAACATTTATTTTTGAACCAAGAATTGAACTCCGGGGGCATTGTACCTCTGCGCTACACTCCCCAGCCTTTTTTATTTTTATTTTTTATTTTGTAGGAGGATCTTGCTAATTTCCTGTGTATTTCACTAAATTGTTGAGACTGACCTGATGGATGAAGGCAAAGGAACAGTGAACCTGCTTTCTGATTCCTTGGGACTGTGCGCTTATACAAATCAGTGCCTAAATAATGAACCTGAACTCATTTCTGAGGACTAAGGATATCTGCTGCTATCATGGAACAGACTAGTTCATCAGAACACAGATAGTGAAGATGAAAATGAAGCAAAATGAATCTGAAAGCTAACAGCTAATTAAGGCATATGGTACTGGACCAAAGAAATAAGATGGGAATGGAATTCAGAGAAATTGGCTGACCCTGCAGTTTCAGCCTGCAAGAACCTTTTTGGTATGCCTGTAACTTGGGCCTGGAGGGAGAGAGACTCTTCGGGCAGGCAGACTTTAATTGCCTTTCCCTTTCACGTTCTGTGAGTCAACACCCTAAACTAACTTTCTTCGTATCTTCATAGAGTCTGCTCTGAAACTAGCTGGAAAAATATTAATAATGCTGTGGATCTGCGGTGCTGAAATGAAGTTATAGTTTCTCAATTTCCTTTGGCCCTTAGCACTACTCAGTTTTAAACATGGTCTTTCTCTCTCCCCTCCCCCTGCTCAGTTTTGCAATCGTGGCTCATCTAAATCTTTAACTGTCTTTTTTCTTCTTTTCTCATTTTTTGAATGATATAATGGCTCCTCTAAATTTGTTTTCTTTTGAACACATTTTCACTTTTTTCTTTTTCTTTCTAGTCCCATGTCCATCCTGTCCATATTTCTTTGCCTTCCATGGTCTTCTACCTGCTCTACCTGCTCTAAGACCTTATTTCATGAACTTTTCTCTTTACTATTTAGTTCCTCACTTGTTTCTTTCCACTTGACATGTTTCTGTGTGTGTTTCTCTCTTTATTCCTTTCCCATTACATATGCACATATACCACACACACACACACACACACACACACACACACAGGAGATCCAACATCTCAGCCATCACAACAACCATTGTCATTTTGCTTATGTCTGAAGTACATGAAACTGTTCTTGACATAAATGCAAATGGCTATTTTGTTGTTGATTGTTTTCTCTTTACTAAATTGAATGCGCAACTTTTCATTTCACTTTGTTTTTGAGGATTTGGACATTTCAATCATGTTGCTCTTCTAACTCTCTGCCTCCTGGATTTTGCCCCAGCGCTGGAACTTCTCTCTCTGCCTACCCTCTATTTGTTCCTTGTTTTTATGACAATGCTGTTGTTTCTCCTACATCTGCTGTTTATTTAAGCATTAATTTTCCCTGTTTTCTTTCTCCTCTGTGCATGGTTTTATCTGGTTTTTCGGTGATTACTTCAGCTCTGTCTCTTCCTCCTCTTAGATTTCTCATCTGGGACACTGACATCATTTGCAGTCCAGATAAGAAAATCAGGAGGCAAATAAACCTGCAAGATGCTTGTTTGTGACTCAACCCTCAGACTCTGGTCTCAGAACCCTTTTCCAATTCTGTCCTTTCTACTTTGCTGAAAACTTGAAGAATTTAAATTACTTTCACTTTTGCTTCATTTTCCTTTTAAGTCATTTGCAGTTCTCTCTTTGATCTCCATTGTCCCTTTCTTCCCTTGTCCATGATCCCTTGAACCAAGGGAGATTCTGGGTTCAGTGCCTGGCACTATTCTCCTCTTTGTTTATCCTCATAATTTTCATGACCTTATGCTGACTTGTGACTTAGAAATGACATCTACACATCAATCTTGCCTTTAAATACTGTCTCTGTATAATAAGCTTCCAAATTTATTCATCTATTCTAATTTTGTTCCTTAGGTCAGGACTAGTGTATCCACCAAATCAGCAAATTTTTCATTGGCTGTGCCGGGCCACATGAACTTCTGTCCACACTTCTTATGCCCTGTGCATAACCCTTCTCATTCACCGGGGCGGAAATCTTAAGTCTGGTTTTTCTTTGACACTTCACATTCCTGCTAGCTTTATCTTTGAATACATCAATAATGTGACTGATTTTTATCTTTTTCATTGCTTTTATCCAAGTTTCAGCCAGTACATGGTCCACCTGGATTACTGTAAAGAATGCTTAGCCTAAATATGTAATCTTTGCTCAAATCCTGCAGAACGTCTTGATTGCTTTGGAGTCATAGATGAGGACGGGCTGCTAGTATGGTTATTGTTAAGTGCATGCAGTAAAAAACCAGGAAGTGCAGTAAGTTTTTAATGTGGTTCTCTTAGGGATGGAGGCTGAACTCCTGGAGACCTGCGAGCCCCTCCGAGGTTGGAGGGAAAATGCCTCTTTTAAGGCATACGTCTTAGGGTAGGACTATGAGTGGGAACACTGCCCCTCTTGGGACATTGCCCTGCGACATCACCTGCGATATTGCCCAGCAGAATCTCCTCCTCCCTTTCTAGGGTTCCACCTGGCAGGAAGGGAAGGGACCCAACTTGTCATCTCAGCCTTTTGGTGATAATGGGCGGAGACTCAAATCTTAAACTACTTCCTGCTGTCAAGGGGCGTCATAAGGGGGCCCTCGGCCAGGAAAGGTCGGGTCCTCCAGAAGTGGGCAGGTGGGAGTATGGCTGTGGTGTGAGTCGGAGGTTACCCTGGACAGCTTGGTGATGTGTGCTCAAGGAGACTTTAGCAGACAAGGAGTTATGGCAGTATGGCATCCGAAGAGGGAAAGTACCGTAGTATGTGAACAAGTGGATTTGTTAAAATAAAAACATCAAAGAGAATTATGCTGAGAAAAATGAAGCTTAGTAGGCCCCAACACTGTGCAAGAGAATTTGTCATGGGACTGTTGTAATGGAGCCCTTTTTAGCTGGGTAAGACGATGCCAGTTGGGGTCCCCCAGCAGTTTGGCTGCGGTACGTGTGGTGAGGATCACTGTGAAGGGCCCAGTCCACCGTGGTTGGAGATGTTTTGGTTGAAGCGACTTGAGGAGGACTTGATCCAATGGATTAAGGGACTTGACTGCAGAATGTACAGCTGCTTCTTCAGTCCCAAGTTGGGGAAGATACCGGTCAGCATGTTCCCTAAGAAAGTGCATGGGAAAAGATAAGTAAGGAAGATAGGAAGACAAAGGAGGGGGATCCGAAGGGAGAGCGTGATTAAGCAGAAAATGGCAACTGTATAGAAATTCAAAGGGGCTCATAATAGTGGAGCTTTGAGGGGTGGCGCTTACATGGGCCAGAGCTAGTGGCAGGAATTCAGGCCATGATACTTGCAGCTCTTTGATCTGGTCAGCTGTGGGTGGCTACAAGTCTCCTAAGGCCTTGACCTGGTCAACAGTTAGTCCTCAGGTATTTGGGGTGAGATGTAGGCCTAGATACCATACCTCAGGCACTGATAACTCAGCTTTATGTGGGGCCACCCTGTAACCCCCCTGCTTCCAAAGAAATTAAGAAGGGCAGTGTGCCGTATGGACACTTCTAGGGAGGCACTACAAAATAAAAGGTCATCACATATTGTAACAGAGAACTAGGCTTGAAGAGGCACTGGAGAAGGTCCTGTGCTACAGCCTGTCAAAAAATATGTGGGCTATCTCAAAAACCCTGGGGGAGGACAGTCCAGGTTAGTTGTTGAGCAACCTGGGTATTGGGGTCCTCCCAAGTGAAGGCAAAAAGGGAGTATGACTCAGGATGCAGAGAAAATGTATAAAACACATCCTTCAAGTCAAGAACTAAAAAGTGGGTAGCATTGGGGGGGAATCTGAGATAAGAGGGTATAGGGATTAGGGACAACTGGGTGGATTAGGACCACCACATAATTAATTAAATGGAGATCTTGGACTAAATGATAGGTCCCATTAGGCATTTTAACTGGGAGAATGAGGGTATTATAAGGGGAATTAGTAGGGATAAGCAGTCCCTGGGCCAGGAGATGAGCCATAATGGGTTTAATCCCACATTGGTGAAGAGGGATATGGGAAACTGGGAAAGGGCAGGGAAAATAGTGGGGTCACATAGGACAATCCAGACTGGGATGTGGTTGGTTGCCACAACTGCGGTGCTGGTGTCCCATACTGTATGTAGGGTCAACCAACTCTATTGGAATGGGAGGTTTTGCTTTTCGGTCATCAACTGTAGCTGCAGCCATTAAAAGTATATTAGAAATGCTCTTCCGGGAAGATGGCGACTGAGTAAAGCGGCTTTTATGAATGCCACTAACAATTGATCTTTATTACTACAAAATCAGTGCTTTTCATAGCCAGGAAACACCACCAGCAGAGAAATAAAAACTGTAAGTACAAGGGACAGAAAGAAGGAAGGTTAGAAGAACAGCCAGACACCAGAGAGGAAACCAGCCCACATTCCAGCAGAGCCATGCCGCTGGCGCCATCTTCCCTTGGAACTCTGGGCTCCAGAGAAGAGGGGGACTCAGAACAAAGCTCAGAACCAGAGAGGAGATACAGCAGCTTCATGGCCTGGATGTGGCAGCATCGCCATACTGCCGCTGGCAGCAGAGAATTTACCAGACGGCCCCAGATTAGTGCACTCATCCAGCCACCAGGCTCCAGAGAGGAGGGGTAGAAAGGGAGCTGAGGTGAGCAGATGCGGAACAGACAGGTGTAATTCAAAAGTTTTTTCGGTGCAAGGTCTAAAGCTCCCGGGGGCCGGGCTCAACATGCCCTCCAGTGACTCAGAGTAGAGCTCAAAACCAGAAAAGAAATACGCCAGCCTCATGGCTGAGGGTGTGTCAGCAGTGCCATATTGCCTTCAGTGGTGGCAGCGAGTTCACTGAGTCCACGACAGTGCACTCAACAGCTGTTGGCATTGGCTACTGTTTACTGTCATTTTGTGAAGCAGAGAAACAAAATTTTGGTGTTCATGGTTCCTGACTTCTGACCCTTGCTACTCCATCACCCAACCCTCACCACTCAAAAAAGTACTGCTTACCTGTTAACTCTTCTAAATCCCTACTACTAAGATTGGACTATACACAATACCCACAATCAATGGGAAGACAACAGAGGAACAGGCCTGAGAACTTTGAAAATATGAGGACCAGGAATAGTGGAGAAACGACAGAAGTCACGAATACTGACCTACAAGAAATGCAAGAAGGAGAGTTCTGAATCTTGATTTACAATATGATGAAAGGATTTTTAAAAAGTCTAGAGGAGACAAAAGATGAGTTGGAAACACAGAAAGAATCAGAAAGAGGTCTGGAATGAAATGAAAGAGTCAATAAGTGAAATGAAGACAGCAATAGAAATTCTGGAAGATTAGATGAAATGGAAAACAGAATATCAATGTTAGAAGACAGTACATGCAAAACCGAAAACACAGTCAGAGATATACAGAAATCTTTACAGCAACAAAACCTAAACATCCAGAAAATATGGGATAATATGAAGTGTCCTAACTTACAGATAATAGGCATTGAAGAAGGGATAGAGGTACAGACCAAGGGCATCCGCAATCTCTTCAAAGAAATAATTTCAGAGGATTTTCCAAACATGGAAAGAGACTTGGATCTTCATGTCCAGGAGCCATACAGAACACCATTGAGACAGGACCAAAGAAGGACCTCCCCACGCCACATAATAGCCAAAATGATCAACATAGAGGCCAAGGAAAGAATCTTAAAAGCAGTGAGAACAAAAGGATGGGTGACATATAGAGGAAAAACAATCAGAATCACCCCAGACTATACAACCCAGGTCATGAATGCTAGGAGAGACTGGTACAACGTGATTCAGACCCTGGAAGAAAATAACTTCCAACAAGAACTACTCTACCCAGTAAAACTACTATTCAAAATTAATGGGGAAACAAAAGTATTTCAGGATAAACAGAATCTTAAAAAATTCATGAATTCAAAGCCAACACTAGAGAAAATTCTTAATGAAATAAACCATAAAGAAGAAAAAAGAAGCAGACTTCAGAACCAGAGAAGAGAGGAAGTTCATAAGGGGGCCATTTAAGTAAAGAAGAAAGTCCAAACCACCCAATAGTAGATGGAACACAAAATGGCAGAAAACAGAAATCATATTTCAATAATATCTTTTAATGTCAAAAGACTTAACTCACCAATCAAAAGACATAGACTGGCAATGTGGGTTAAAAAACATAATCCAAATATATGCTGTCTGCAAGAAACTCACCTCATAGCCAAAGACATTCACAGACTGAAAGTGAAAGGATGGAAAAAGTTATACCATGATATTGGAGACCAAAAAAGAGCAGGGTAGCAACCCTGATTTCCAACAAAACAGACTTTAAACTAAAACACATCAGAAGAGACAAATCAGGGAACTTTCTTTTATTAAAAGGAACAATACAAGAAGATATAATGATAGTAAATATTTATTCCCCAAACTCGAGTGCAACCACATTTGTAAAACAAACCCTTCTGGACATCAGATCCCAAATAGACCCAAATACAATAATTCTTGGAGACTTTAATATGCCTTTCACACCACTAGATCAATCTTCAAGGGAAAAGATGAGTAAAGATGCTTTAGAACTAAAGGAAACCATAAACCAAATGAACTTAATAGACATTTACAGAATATTTCAGCCAGGAACTACAGAATACACATTCTTCTCAGCAGCCCATGGAACCTTCTACAAAATAGACCACATCCTGGGACACAAAGAAAGTGCCAGCAAATTCAAAAGATGTAATATAATTCCTTGCATCTTTTCAGACCATAATGGAATAAAAGTAGAAAGCAACAACAGGAAACTCAAAAGAAATTATTAAAATACATGAAGATTGAATGATACACTATTGACTGATGAATGGGTAAGAGCAGAAATTAGGGAAGAAATAAAGAAATTTATGGAAACAAACGAAAACAGAGACACAACCTACCAAAATCTATGGGACACTATGAAGGCAGTACTAAGAGGAAAGTTTATTCCATTGAGTGCCCACATAAGAAGGACAGAGAACCACCAAGTAAAGAACCTAATGACACAACTCAAGGACCTAGAAACTCTGCAAAAGTTTATTCCCAAAACCAGCAGAAGGCAGGAAATTATTAAAATTAGAGCAGAAATAAATGAAATAGAGAACAAAAAATCTTTGAAAAGATTAATAGAATTGATAAACCCCTGGCCAACCTAACCCCCCCCCAAAAAAAGAGAATCAACTCAAAATATCAAAATTAGAAATGAAAAAGGAGATATCACCACTGATAGTGAAGAAATTCAAAAGATTATCAGGAGCTACTTTAAAAAATTATACTCCAATAGACTTAAAAACATGGAAGAAATTGATAGATTTCTAAGCACAATTAACCTTCCTACACTCAGCCAAGAGGACATAGCAAGCCTAAACCAACCAATAGCAATGAAAGAAATAGAAATGCCAAATAAATTCTTCCACCAAAGAAAAGCCCAGGCCCAGATGGGTTTCCAGCTGAATTTTACAAAAACTTCTGTGAACAACTAATACCAATACTTCAGAACTTGTTCCGGAAAATTGAAAGAGATGGAACTCTCCCAAATTCCTTCTATGAGGCCAGTATCACATTAATCCCCAAGCCAAATAAAGATACCTCAAGAAAGGAAAACTACAGACAATATCCTTAATGAACATAGATGCAAAAATTTTAAACAAAATACTAGACATACGCATTCAAAACTATATCAAGGGAATCATACATCATGACCAAGTTGGTTTCATTCCAGAAAAACAAGGCTGGTTCAACCTATGCAAATAAATATATGTTATTCACCAGATAAATAGAACCAAGAACAAAAAACACATCATCAAAGCAATAGATGCTGAAAAAGCATTCGACAAAATCCAACACCCTTTTATGTTAAAAACACTGCAGAAAATTGGGATGGAAGAAATGTACTTCAACATCATTAAGGCAATACACTGTAAACCCAAAGCCAACATTATACTGAATGGGGAAAAACTGCAAGAATTTCCTCTAAAATCAGGAACAAGACAAGGATGCCCACTCTCACCACTCCTTTTCCATATAGTCCTTGAGACCCTTGCCGTAGCAATAAGACAAGAGAAGGAAATCAAAGAAATTCACATAGGAAGAGAGGAATTCAAATTATCATTATTTGCAGATGACATGATCCTTTATCTGGAAGACCCAAAGAACTCAACCAAAAGACTTCTGGAGCTGAATGACAAATTCAGCAAAGTCGCAGGCTACAAAATCAACCTAAAGAAATCAGTTTCTTTTCTTTATGCCAACAATGAATCCACAATGAAAGAAACAAAGAAAACAATTCCATTCACTATAACCTCAAAACCAATAAAATACAGAGGAATAAGCCTAACCCAAGATGTAAAAAAACTTCTACAACAAAAACTATAAAACATTAAAGAAAGAAATTGAAGAAGACCTTAGAAGATGGAAAGATCTCCTGTGCTCATGGATAGGCAGAATAAATATCATCAAAATGGCCATTCTGCCAAAACTGATCTCTAGATTCAATGCAATTCCCATTAAAATACCACCGACATTCTTCACAGACCTAGAAAAATCAATCACGAACTTTATATGGAGAAAGAAAAGACCTAGAATAGCCAAAGCAATTCTCAGCAATAAGAAACATGCAGGAGGCATCACAATCCCAGACTTCAAATTATACTATAGAGCAATAGTAGTAAAAACAGCATGATACTGGCACAATAACAGATATACTGACCAGTGGATTAGAATAGAAGATACAGAAACAAATCCACACATCTTTAGTCAATTAATCTTTGACAAAGTGGCCAAACTCATACACTGGAGAAAAGACAGCCTTTTCAACAAATGGTGCTGGGAGAACTGGCTATCCATTTGTAGAAAGATAGAGCTAAACCCCTATATCTCACCATGCACAGGAATCAACTCAAGATGGATCAAAGACTTATAAATTAGACCTGAGACTGTGAAGTTTTTAGAGGAGAACATAGGCTCAACACGACAACATATTGGCACAGGCAGTAACTTTCTCAACAAAACCTCCAAAGCTCAGGACATTAAAGGAAGATTTAACAAGTGGGATAGCATCAAACTAAAAAGTTTCTTCTCATCAAAGGAAACCATCAATAACCTAAAGAGGAAGCCGAAAGAATGGGAAAGGATCTTTACCAGCCACCACTCTGTAGGGGGCTAATATCCAGAATATACAATGAGCTCAAAATATTCTTCACTAGCAAAACAAACAACCCAATCAAGAAATGGGCAAATGAACTGAATAGACACTTCACGAAAGAAGAGATACAAAGGGCCAAGAGATACATGAAAAGATGTTCTACATCACTGGCCATCAGGGAGATGCAAATCAAAACTACACTGAGATTCCATCTAACCCCAGTCAGAGTGACAAGCATAAAGAAATCAAATAACAACAAATTCTGGTGAGGATGTGGGGAAAGAGGAACTCTTTTACACTGTTGGTGGGAGTGCAAAGTAGCTCAGCCACTATGGAGATCTGTGTGGAGATTCCTAAGAAAGGTGGGAATAGATCCACCATATGATCCAGCTCTACTACTCCTGGGTATCTTTCCAAAGGGGTTGAATTCAGAGAACTACAACAACATATGTATACCTGTGTTCATAGCAGCACAATTTGTAATAGCCAAAATATGGAACCAACCCAGATCTCCATCAGCAGATGAATGGATAGCAAAACTTTGGGAAATACACACACTATGGAATTCTATTCAGCCATAAAGAAGAACAAAATTATATCA
Organism: Muscardinus avellanarius; assembly: GCF_963383645.1. NCBI lineage: Eukaryota > Metazoa > Chordata > Mammalia > Rodentia > Gliridae > Muscardinus > Muscardinus avellanarius. The sequence continues at coordinate 105,313,018 of NC_137794.1, read as the reverse complement.
TTTGCAAGAAGATGGAAAGTCCTGGAGAACATTATGTTAAGTGAGATCAGCCAAGCACAGAAGGAGAAGGGACATATGTTTCCTCTAATATGTCCAAACTAGGGAACATAGAGGATACCAGTGGGACTCCAGAAAATGGAGAGGAAATATCAGCAAAGTTTGAATGGAAAGATAGGAGAGGAGGAAGGCTGAACTTGATTAATGAGGGTCTACATCCAAATATGTGTAAAATTATGAATAAGTCATGGTTAACCTGGACAACCATTGGTGGGAGAGGGGAAGGGAAAAAGGGGGCGGGGGAAGAGGGCACCAAGTACAGTTTAAATATATACCATTTATGTTCAATAAAAATTTGTTTAAAAGTAAAAATAAAAAAAATAAAATAAAAAATGGGGATACCAATGTTAAAAAAAAGTATATTAGAGGAAACAGAAGCTGTGCGGAAATTAAATGAAAGTTCAGCCCCAATTTTGGTTAAAAATTCCCTACCTAAAAGGGGGATAGAATATGAAGGGGTAATCAGGAATGGATGGTTAACCATAAAGGTCTCTAAATGGCATAAAATGAGGCCTGGATTCCTTGGCAAGAGAACATGCCATCAATCCCCTGAACTGCAATTTGGGAAGGGAAACTAGGTCTTGAGAAGGAAGGGAGGATAGAGTAGGTAGGATCTATATCAATCAAAAAGAAGATTGACCTATCTGCTACCTGGAGAGTTACCCTAGGCTCTGCTTGAAGGCATAGTATCACGTGATTTCTCTTTTTATTCCCTCATCCCTGTCATTAGAATTCAATTTGGGATCCTCAGAAGGAACTGCAGCTGTTCCAGTAGGGAGCTGTGGATTAGTTAGGTGAGCCTGATCAGCCCATTTCCTAGCAGCCTTAAGAATACAATCTTGTTCTTGAGTTAAAGAGGAGGTTAAAATGACATGAAGATCTGCCAAGTTAAATCATATGCTTGTACAATATGTTGGAGTTCCTTAATAAAACCAGAGGGATTGGTGGAAAAAGAACCCAGTCTCTTTTGAAGTTTAGCAAGGTCAGGAAGGGAAAAAGGAAGATGGACATGGACCATGCCTTCTGCACCAGCCACCTCACGAAGTGGGGCCAAGAGAGAAGGGGGGGTCTCTGGAACAGGTATGGTGACCTACAGAGGTAAGGGAGGGGGAGGTAAGGGTTGGTCCCTTAAGGGAGAAAGGTGGGGGAGAAATGAATGGGTTAGAATGGGAGGATACCCTGGAATAAGATGATGACTGCAGTGTTAAGGAGAGGTCTTGTGTGTCAGGGTCATCAGGAAATGGGGCGTGTAACTCAGCTGGGTCAGTTTCCAGCATCCACATGTCATCAAAGAATGGCAACCATGAGTCAGTCAAATTGCAGGCCCGTGACCCAGAAAGACCAGAAGGTGGTGCCTGTGAGTTGCCATGTGGTGACCAAGATGGTGGCTGCAGCTGGCAGAAATCCCCAGCGAGCATGACTTGAGCAGTAGAGCTGGGAGAGGTGGAAAGAGAAAGCCGGGAATGCATACACAGAAAAGCCTTTCTGTACAGACCCTCTGACCATTTACCTGTCCGTTTGCAAAAGTTACTGAAATCAGTCAACATTTTAAGATCAAAGGTACCCATCTCAGCTATCAATAACCATTACCCAACTCATAAGTGGGCCAGACCTTTGTGTAGAAAAATATGAGCCGCTCGGGGCACAGTTTCCTGGATAAACCTAGAGAATGGAGATTAACCAGAACATGGTCTAGTACGGACTGGGAGTCTATCTTTGATGGCTGCCTTCCCCACATGACTGGTCAGTGGGTGAGGACAGAAACAGGAATTTGGCATCCCAAGATCCTGTCTAACATCCAGAAACAATGTGGTTGTGTTAACAATGTGGTTGTGTTACACAACCGTAGAACAGCCTGGCTACCTCCAGAGAACTTGGGAAACAAATATTTGGGTTTATTTAACAGCCATGAGCCCATTTCCGAAAGAGGCTAAAAGCTGGAACCCACTTGTCCAAGGAAAGGGAAGCTTACCACAGTAGTGTTATCAGCCAGTGCTGACTGGATCCTAAGTGCTGAGAGGCTGCAGAGCTGGGGGCATGGTGTGGAGCTGTTGAGTGGAATTAGGGTTTGATGAGGTTTAAGATGGCTGCTGGGGCTTGGCTGGGTGGTATGCAAGATGGTGGCTGGCTCTCTGGGCTGGATGGAAGTCAAGATGGTTGCTGGCTGAGGCTAGGAGGAGTGTCTGGCTGGGTGGTAAGATGGTCACCGGTTCTCAGGGAAAGCGTGTGGCTGGGAAGATCACCGCTTGTTCTCAAGGAGAGCACAGGGCTGGAAAAGGGTGGCTTACAGTCTCCAGTCTGGGCAGGCAGGGAGTGGCGTTGGCTTTGGTCCTGGAGCAATGGTGGTGGCGGTCTAGTGAAAAAGCATTGGGTAGAGTGGGTGCCGTCCCAGGGGATCCATGTGCCCCAGCACACAGAGCATGCAGTAGCAGTGGCGGTGACAGGAATTTTTTTTTTTAAAGAAAAAATTTAAGCTGGGCGTGGTGGTACACGCTTGTAATCCCCGTGCTTGAGAGGCGGAGACAGGAGGATCACACAGGGTTCGAAGCCAGCTGTGCTGGCTTAAGAGACCCTGTTTCCAAAAATTAAAAAGTATAAAATAGGTCTGGGAGTTTAGCCCGGAGGTAGAAGGGCTTCCAGGAACCCCAGTACCACACACACACACAAAAAAAAAAAAAAAAATAATAATAATAATAATAATAATAATAAGAAGAAGAAGAAGTAGAGAAAAGAAAAAAATTTCAAAAATTAAATTAAATTAAAATAAAATAAATGGTCCCTGGTTTCAGCACTAGATGTAAAAAGATGAGAGAGACCAGGAAGCCCTTAAGTTTCTCAGGCATTTCACTGAAGACAATGTCAGAAGGCTTTCATCTGCAAAACTAAGTTAAAAAAGCAATCCGGGCTGTTTGGGAGACAAGGCACTATATTTAATCTTCCAACAGGATGGAGCTGGACGTATTCTTGTCAATGTAGAATACCTTGTTGGGGGCAGAGGTGAAGCCCAGGCCGTGGCCTGGCTGTACTGGGGGTCAAACCCAGGGTCTTTCTACCTCCGGGCTATACTCCCAGACCTATTTTCTATTTTATTTGGAAACAGGGTCTAAGTTGCTGAGAGCCTCACTAAGTAGCTGAGGCTGGCTTCCAACCTGTGCGATCCTCCTGTCTCAGTCTTCCAAGTGCTGGGATTACAAGCGTGCACCACCACGCCCGGCTCTTGGAGTGTCTCTCTTTCAAGAACATGTTTCACTGATGACTGAGAAGATGATGAGAATACCTATTCTTATTTTTATTTGTTTTTTTCACTATGCTGAAAGTGGATTTTTTCTGCAAAGAATCTCTGGGTTTTGGTTCATTAATATTACAAAGAATAACCAAAACATCAAGGAAATTAATTTTCTGCATTATAAATTTTGAAAAAAACAGACTATTGCACTTAAAACACAAAAGGAGTAAACCTTTGAAAATAGAATAATACAGGAAGATAGACTAAGCAAATAGTCCTCATGAAGTTGGTAGAACCACATTCAGAACAAACTGCCTTTGAAATAAAATATGCTTTCTTTTTGGCATAATAATATCTAACATATGATTTTTAAAAAATTCTCTATGAAGATATATATACTTAACCACACTGCCTAGATTAAGGAAAATACTGTGAAAATTACAATGAGATGACAAATTATAATCAGATAATTATAATAACACTTTCTGAATGTTTGATATATCAAGCAAATAAACTTATCAAAGTATGAGAACCCAAACTATTTCATGAACTGTAAAATCACACGCAATAATTATATAAACCTATTTTTCCCAAACATTCATGAAATCTGGGCAGAATTTAAACACGAAGGGAGTCAAAAGTCCTATCTTAGTGATTGTATACATTATGGTGGTGACTCTGAGTCTGAGACATGGGTGCACAGAGCAACCTTGGAGATGGTCTGTTAAGCAGGGGAGTGAGCAGAATAACCAAGGCACCACGATTCAGGATAAGGCTAGTCTGTGGTAGCACTGGCTGTATTGTTTCAAGCTCAGCTGCACTCAATTCTACTGCAGATCCAGATTCTAAAACTCAGGCACAGTAAGCATACAGCCAGTATCTTGGGTGTGGGCACTAATAAAATAGCCACAGTTGCAGGATCAGGGTTTAGGAGGGATGGTGGCTCTAGTCCTGGGCAGCACAGCAGTGGCTTTTGGAGAGGACAGCACAGCAACTACTCTGTCCATGTGTTCTGTGTCAGGGACAGAAGGTTTGGCCAAATATGCCTGTGTTCTCTGCAGAGTTGATTACTGGGGACCATGATGGAAACCACCATTGATACTGATAGCCTCCAGCCTCCACACTTTTTCATTTGTCCCTAGTCATGTCTAGATGTCTCAGATATTATAATCTCCTCACTGATATCGCTTGTGCTGTTATTCTGTGGGTTTTTGGGGGGTGTTGTTTTATTTTGTTGCTTTTCTCCATTGAGTTGCTTTGGAGTCCCATTTTTGCACTCTCCAAGTTTATTATGATTTGTGGATAATTGTTATTTCTTGTGGGTGCAACAAGGCTTGCATGTCCTCCTCAAATGATATTAAACAACAATAAGACATGTTTTGACCAAAAGGTAATATTTAGGTTGATAGGAAAATGCTGGCTCAGAAATCAACTTGCATTAGAAACTTTATAAGCAACAGAGGCAGCTTCATAAAATACTTGGAAAGTTTTGGACTCTTCATTGACAAGAGGTAAAAAGCTATTCATGCATATCAAAGAGACCTACTTTATTCCAAATGAACAACTTGAATGCAAGCAGATAAACAGTAAATTTATTAGAGAACTGTCTCTATCAACTTTCATTACTACAGAATTGCTTTGAGAAACAGCAACATCAACGGTTAAAGCAAAGATCGATACAACTGAGTGTATGAAAACTAAAACCATTTCTGTAACAAATGTCACAAATAAAGTGGAAGGATGAGCCACAGCCTGATAGACTACATTGCAAAAGAAACCATTAGCATCATGATTTAAAATAACCTCAATGAATAAATAGCAAATGATAATTTCGTTAAACAATGACCTGAGTATAAGAGAAGGTAATCTGCAAAGAAGCAAATCTAAATAGTCATTCAAATACAAAACTATATTCAACCTCATTTTAATTAAAAAATGCAAATTAAAATAACATTACATATTTTATCATGCCTATCAGATTGTACAGTCTTAACAAATTCTTACAAAACCAAGAATTTTCAAGTATGTAGCTTTGAGATTCTCATAAACTGCTGATAGGGGAGGGTACCGTGGCATTGCCTACTAATCAACTCAGCATGAGCTGCTAGATGCAGCGTCTACACAGATAAATACCCTACGAAAGTTGTTACAGTTTAATTATATCCAGTTGGTATCCAGTGAGACAGATCTAAGAAAATTCATTATAAAATTGTTAATGATACCCAAAATACTGACAACTGATAATCTGTCTATTCACAGGAGAATAACTAAATTGATATTCATAAAATCAAATATCACATGGAAATTTAAAGAAATAAACCAAATTTACAAATCTTTTGATAAATCACCAAAACATATTAAAACTACAAAAATGTGTATTTTAGAATCAAGCTTATAGTTATAATTATTCCCTAATCATATAGAGATAAAATATGTAGAATACTACTTTATTGGTAAATACTTATCTATGTAGTAATGGTGTAAGGACATGTGTGAGAATGAGGAACTTAAAATTTATAATATGAGCTAGTCTTGCAGGTGGGTACAAGTCCTGAAGAGGGTGATCAGACTGAGGGAAAGGATGGTGTGTGTGTGTGTGTGTGTGTGTGTGTGTGTGTGTGTGTGTGACTTGAAACCAGGGGCATTCTACTTCCAAGAAATATTTCCAGCCCTTTTTATTTTTTGTTTTGAAAGAAGTTCTTGCTAGGTTGTTGAGAGTCTTGCTACGCTGCTGAGGCTGTCCTTGAACTGGCAATCTCCTGGTTTCAATCTCCTAAGTACTGGGATTACAAGCCTGCACCACCACACCAAGCTAAGGATGTATTTATATTTTGTGTTTGGGCGAGAAACTGGAGGTGGAGCCAATCAAGAAAAGAGCAGAGCAGAAGTAGAGAAAGCCAAGGAGTTCTTGTTGCTAGACACTAAATGGGATGGTTGTTACTATCTTCAGTCTGAAGCCCTACCAACTTGTGCCCTTTTGTAGGAGCAGAAAGTGAGTTTGATATGGTGTTTTCTTTAATTGCATACTGTACTGGTATTGGGAAGAGGGTTTAAAATGTATTAATGTGTCAATACTGGGAAAGATGTCCAATCTTGAAATATATCTTCTTTACTAAGAAAGCCAGGGTTAGCTAACATGTCCTTGCATTCCTAAGAACAATTTAACACATTTTGGAGGAGAAGACGAAAGGTAAAAGCCTGTGTCTGGAGACAGAGGTGCCTCCCCCTCAGGCCATAAATCTGGGCCTGTGTTTGGAGATGCAAACTTTTCTAATAAGTCAGGGCAGTTTAAGGTTAAAAGATAATACAGTATTTCGCTTTGCTCAAGGTCATAGGTATTCAGAAAGCCTCGTGTCATTCCTATGTGACACTGGATAGTTTCCTATAAATAATCCTAGACTGTAAGGGAAACTAACATTCAAATGCCTCAAATCAAATACTTGGTGTAAATTTTATATCAGTATTCAAAAATGTTGATTTACATAATGGAATTACTTTTCTAAAACATTTGTTATATTTGTTGTTTGTTTAACATATATAATTTTGTATGTTAGACAAAAGTAATGATTGAAAGACAATATTTCCAAGTGAGTATGAAAATGAAGCTGTTAAAACAAAGAGTAAAAAAATGAACAAATAATTTTTTTTTTTTTTTGGTGGTATCGGGGTTCCTGGAAACCCTTCTACCTTCGGGCTACACTCCCAGACCCAGATCAAAGTCAGTCACTAAGCCAAACATGAGAAGGCAAGAAATGGGAGAGAATGGGGTGGGAGTTCAGGAAGGGCTAAAAGAGTGATATGTGCGTGGGGAAATGAGAAGCTTCCATGACAAACAGAAACTGAAGGAATTTATGTCTTCAAAACCAGTGCTAGAAAAAATACTCAAAGAGGTTAACTACAAAGAAGAAATAGGTAATACACACCAGAACCAGAGAAAAAAAGATTTTCCATCCAATAGACAACTAAAATTGGTTATCTTTGGAGATTCATTATTTATTTTAGTCTTTTACCTATTTCTAAATTGTATTGTTTGCTTTTATTGTTGCTAATTTTTAGGATTTCTATTTGGAATATTAATATACCTTCAGATGTAGCATTTGGAAATATTTTATCCCATTCTATCAGTAACTTTTAACTCTGTTTACATTGTCTTTGGATGTACTACTTTTTTTTATTTTTTAGGAAGTTTGTTAACCCTTTTGTTGTCTGTGCCTTTGAAATCATATCCAAGAAATCACTGCCAATTTCAGTGTTGTGAAGTTTTATGACCCAGATTTTCTTCTAAAAGTTTATAGTCTTAAGATTTATATTTAGGTCTTTTATTATTTTGAGTTAATATTTGTATATGGTGTTAGGTATGGGTCCAATTTTATTCTTTTTCATGTAATTATTATTTTTCAACAATATTTAGTGAAAAGATTATTATTTCATTCACCAAATATTCTTGGAAACCTTGTCAAAATAACTTGACCATATATGGAAGAATTTATTTCTAGGCTTTTTATTTTACTCCACTGGTTTATATATCTGCCTTTATAGCAGTACTACACTGTTTCAATTATTGTAGCTTTATAAGGTTTGAAATCAGAAAATGTATATCTTCTAGCTTTGTTCTTTTTTGAGATTGTTTTGGGTATTTAGAGTCCATATTTCATGTTAAGATAGATTTTTTCTGAAAAATAAATACATAAATAAATAAATAAATAAATAAATAAATAAATGTATGATAGTTTCACCTTAAAAAAAAGAAAAATATCCTCTAATAAGAAAGAAAGCAAAAAGAAATATTGAAATGTTATCTCTAAGTCATCAAAAGCTTGGTATCAGAAAAATGAATCTTTTATGTGAGATTATCATTGTTAATTTTGGATAAATTGCTATAATACTGGATGTCAACCACTAAGCCAATCATGGGAAGGAGGGATGAGGAGGGAATGGGGTGGGGATTGGGTAGGGGCTAACTGGGCAATGTGTGCATGTATGTCTACAAAAGTTTTTTTAATCCCATTATGATGTATGAATACAGTGCACCAATAAAAAAAATTAAAGAAAATAAAATAATAAAATAAAATAAGACTTGTCTTTTGAAAGCTTTTTGCTTGGCTAGCTACGTTGTTAACTATAGCCAGGGAACTGATTATTGAATATCCCATATTTCTTTTTTTTAATTATTTATTTATTTATTTATTTTATTGGTGCACTGTATTCATACATACATATTTCAAAGACTCTCCAATGGGCATATTTAGGCATTAATGAAAAATAACATGAATATGAACATCCCTTGACTCCCAAATGATACTTCTTCACCAACTGCACATCTTTCAGCACGGGTGGATAGCTGTGCATGAGCTTTTCTGTGTAGACACTGCATGGGGTGATTTGGAGACTTTACAGAGCTCAAGGTAATTCATCTACACTTTTTTCTCCTCTTTTTTTTCCCTGTGATACTGGGGACTGGAGCCAAAAATATTCTACCTCTGAGCTACACACCAAGCTCTATTTTACTTATTATTTTGAAACAGGGGCTCACTAGGTTGCTGGGAATCTCACTAAATTTCCGGGGTTGGTCTTGAACCTAAACTCTCCCATCTCAGCCTCCCAAGTCCTGGGGTTATAGATGTGCGCCACCACGCCCAGCCTAAAGTTTTCCTCCTTGAGACCTCCTCTCTATGTCAATTGTCTTCTCCTTAACCTGAATGAGAGGCTATCTTGAGCATACATCTCATTTTCTCTCTCTCTCATCTATACACCATTTTGACCAACAAATAAAATAATTCATTTAGTGCAAGTAGTAATATTTCATTCTACTTTGTAAAGAATATCAAATGTCTTTGCAAGTTTCTAAACAATAAAACTGCATCTTCACTGCATGCTTCTTAAAGAATAGATGTATTCTGCACATACATAAAGAAGAGAAAATGTCAAATGATGATCTTACCTCCAATAATCTAGAACACTTAGCTTACTAACACTCATTGGTTAATCCATACGCATATTCATTCATTAGTAATGTACACAAATGTCTCATACATATGGGACAGTTATATGAAATATATATATGTATATAATTGTTTCTACTTGTAAGCAAACATTCCTACACCTACTATTTGGGAATATAAGCTCTTTTCTGGTTTTATTTTTGATGGATACTGAAAATAACTTATTTTTAGATCAATAGCTACTTTCTGTAAATGAGAACCATGTAAATCAATTCTGTGAATCTATTCAGTAACTGCCTCTGCAATGACAGTTGAATCTGAGGATTACTATGGGTTGAGTTACAGCTCCCTTCATATTTCCCCTCTATGATTCTATTATCTTTTTCAGAAGCTGGTATCTTAAATTAGGATATTATGTGGCTACTAGGTCATAACTTTTTTAGATTTTGAGAGCAGTACGTGTCATTCCCCTAATTATACATGGCCTTTTAAGTTTTTGTTTTAGCCAGAAGGTAGTGACATGTTCAGGCTCTCCCTTCTACTTTGCTTTTCTACCATATTATTTCTCATTCCACAGGTCATGTAATCAATGAGATAGCCACCAGTTGCTAAGCGTGCATGTCCAAACTCAATTGGATGAATTTGCATTACTCTGGAACTATTGTAAGTTGATCCTGGGGCAGGATTCCTAGACATTGTGATATTTATCCATTTTAATATTTCCTATGTTTCCTGTGATTTGATGTTGTACATTAATATTTCAATACCCTTGAATATTATTACTTCTGATAGTTCGCTCTCACTTTCACTCTCTAGAATTTCAAACAGAAGTCCCCTGGAGTCTTCTATTGAGTTGTGATTTCTTACTGTACGAAAGGAAAATCCCAAGGGCTAGGAAAAGAACAAAACCTGATATTCATCCAGATTGAGAAATAGGTCATGTCCACGTAAACCTGGAGAAAAACCTTGCTGATAGAAGGAATTCAGAAGGAGACATAAAAAAATAGTAGGTTTCATTCAGCTTTTGATTAAATTCTTTCTAGATGAACCATAGGAAGCTTACATGGAAGTCTCAAAGGTTTCAACTGATTCCAAGTGACTTAACTGCATGTAAGATAAATTAAACACTTTAAAAAACACAACAAAATTTAGCCATCAACCATGTAAAAATATAATGAGTAGAGTTCAATACAAAAATTATCAGATTTGCAAAGAAATAAGAAACTAATCTCTGTTCCAAGGAAACCATGAATCAGTAGAAATGTATATAGAACAAATTAATGGCAACACCAAATGACAGGATATGAACAACTTGATCACTGCTGGTAGGATTAAAATGCATGTCCACTTTGTAAAATAATTTACCAGTTTATGATACTAAGCATAAAATTATCATACAATACAGCCTTTATATTTTTGAACACTTATCCCTGAAAAATTTAATGTTCATGCAATCATTGATAACATCTTCATTTTTAACATCTAAATTTGGAGTCAGTTTAGACATCCTTCAAAAAATTACTGATTACAAGTTTTATGGGAGGTTTCTTTTTTGTATGGGGATTTAACCCAGGTCTTTTTTTTTTTTTTTAACCACTAAGCCACATCCTCCCGAGGCCTTTTTACTTCTTTATTTTGAAATAAGTTCTTGTAAATTGACAAAGTCCTCATTAATTTGTTGAGGCTGGCCTCAAACCTGAAATACTCTAATCCTGGAGATTACAAGAGTACATCAATATGCCCAGTTACAAATTTTGATATATGCATTCCATGGAATATCATTTAGCATAAAAAATAAACCACTAATACATGAAATATCTTGAATAAATATAGAATTATGTTAACAAAGCCTACCACAGAAGCTAATATAGTGTGTTCTTCCATTTCTATAACACTTTGAAATGACAAAATTTAGAAAGGAGTATAGATTACTGGCTTCTATGGAATAAAAGGGGAGCAAGTAGGAGGTAAGTGTGGTTGTAAAAAGGCAACACTCATGATTCTAGAATTGATGGGCTTATGCAATACCTTCATTGTGGTCGTGAATACATGAACTATACAGATAATAATACTGTATAAAGTTCAATGTGCACATATAGTCATCCACAAATGAGTACGAATGAAATGGGAATTCTGAGAAAGATCAGTAAACTGTAAAATGCTCACAATTAATGTAGAATATTACAAGGACTAGTATACTATATGTTGCCAAAAATACGTGTCCATTTTTTCTTTTGACACTGAATTTGTAATTTATCTTTAACAAGGCACATTTTAGTCTATTCAACTGTAACTATTAGACGCTGAACGTGAGTGTTCTCACACTCTTAATTTTCATTTGGATTGATGATCATTGTTCCCAAAATTGTAATATTGTACTTCAGCAACATATTCTAATTTTAAATACAGCCATTATATTCTCCTTACAGGTGAAGGAAAGCTACATCAGGAGAATTTTATTTCCCCTCCCACTTTCTGGAAAATGATGTAAACAAAAGGACATTTAGTGATCTTATAATTCAAATGTAATTGAATGAATGTTACTTCATGACTGGTCTTTAACAAATGACATTTAGAAATGCAGCCTGTGGCATCAGATAAATTATCTTCTCTGTAACCATCGCATTGGACTCTGGCATTGGAAATGTTTGGAGAGGTCAGAGAAGTCTTTCCTTAGTCACAGGGAAAACATAAAACAATAATGTGTTTTTCATGATACTATTTCTTCTAATTAACTTGTTTGTTTTCATTTTTCTTCACTTAAAATATTGAGCATTTGAAGATATATGCCAAGTTTCCAGTTACTTAATGACTGAAGTAGAAGCATGTTTATGAATGTGGCTTAGGAGAACCATACATATTCAAGGGGGACATTTCTTAAATTTTCCAGGATTGAATATACATTTTATTTTATATAAATAAATATAAGGGAAAACATTAAATAAATAAAAAGCAGGGAAAATGCCTGTCTTTTCCTTCTATTCTAAAGTAAGACCAGTATCAAATATAGGTAGCATGAATGATTATTTCTACTACACAAATAAAATAAATTAAAGGACTAAATTGAAACATAAGAGTTTTTTAATTACTCATAATCTTATCTCCTAATATTGTTATTGATCCAGAATCTGAATGACTAATGCACTTAAAGAATTTTCAGAGGATTAGAGTCAGGGTCTATATGTGACATTTTGTTATTAAGAGGATAGGATAGAATAATGGTTGTCTATATAAAGAGTCATTTCTAGAATACAAGAGCTTATCTTTAGACATAGGAAAGAAACAGTGAAGGAGAGGAGATAAAATGCAGACGAGATGTAGCTGAATCAGCAATGCTGCTGGTAGCAAAGGCAGACTTCGAAGCATCATCTCCATACCCCACACATTGGGTTCCGAGTCTTCTGTCACTAATAGCTAATGTCTGTGATCTCCAGAGGATGACTGGGAGATTTGAGTTGTAAAAACGCACTGCTAAACCACTGAGATTCCATCACTAAAAGAGACACATTTCAAACTGTTTTTCCCTCCAGAGCTCCTCAGAAAACTGTCTGAGATCACAGTGCACCTGACCTTGTTCCGTCTTTCCGTCCTTACTGCTGCATCCAGGTTCTTAAATGTTTTCTCCTGAGAACACTTTAAGAAATTCTGTTCTCAAATACTTCATCTCAGTGTTTGCTTTTGAAAAACACAGGCTAAGAGAGGTAAACGTCATTAGATTGAGACACAAGAGAGATGGTAAAGACGCCGAGTATTTGCAGAAGAGGAGACAGGAAAAACAAACAGAAGAGAAAGAGAAGATGGGTTGAAAACAGTGACATTTTAAGTATTCTTCAAATTAATAGTAGTAAGAATTTGGAACACTGTCAGAACTCAGCAATATTTTAGAAAATTGGATTCTGGACAAGGGTTGGCAGGTTTATGGCAAGGAGGTGAATTGGGATTGAGAGCAAAAATAATTTAGAACACAGGCATATTAGAGCAGACACTGGTGACACTCTCTGGTGTAGACATCAGATACTGTGATGTTCCAGAAGGCCACGGAGCATGGAGAAGCTGGAATATAGGACATGGGATGATGGTTCTTGGCAATGCAGAAAGAGAATGTTGAAGATCCCAATAAATTATTGCCTTAGGTAGAGGTATACCAATACACTTATATGTACGTATATGTTGTGTGCATATATGAATATAAAACTTGAAATCTCACCAAGATCTATCCAATAAAAGAAAATATAAAAATGGATTTGTCTACCCTCTTTCCAAAATATGGCTACTCACTGTTGAGAGGAATTTATATGGTAATTTGAGGGTGCTTTCTTTCTACCACATAGCACAAGAATTACAATTAACTACCCAGGGTATATGCCTTATGCCTACACAGGTAATAACACATCCAAAATGTTTTTATTTAAACTTCAACAAGATCTGAATGTGGCAGTTTTGTCAATTCTTCCTTTGTGATCTGAATTTGTAAAATTGATGTCCTTCACTTTAAGAAAGCAAAACATTCAGATCTGACCTTACTGCAGGTGTATGTGGGGCATGGTACAGGCCTACAATGGATACTAAATACAATTGGTAGTTGGATCGCTCAACACATGTTCTTTAGTACCCCAAATCACAAACATCTATTTTAAACATTGCTTTCTGGCAGCATTTTAAACACAAACCAAGTCTCTCAGAAAAGTGCACATAGAAATCTGGTGATGAAATAAGATTAAAATGAAATAAAAAGAAATGGAATTAAAGAGTATTACCTTCAACTATTCTTCTTTTCTTCTTTCTTTTCTCTTTTCAAATCTCCATGAAAAGAGTGTACTTTACTTTGTGAATAATAAATAATTTCTAATCTTTTAATACTTAACCATTTGCCAGGTTGAAGTCTCTGACTTTGAACACATCAGATAAAATACTTTTTTTTATTTCCCATAGGGCTGTCAAACTTTCATTCATTTGCAACATAGGCTATGAAAGAAACAAATAAAAAATTGTCAACTTCTATTCAACTCTCTTCATAATCAGATTCTGTTATCTTAAATATTGAATGCAAGAAATTATTGAGAGTGTCAGGTTTTCTATTTTTCATTCCAGAAAATGATTTTATTTGTTATATGGCACATGGTAAGAGTTCCCAGGTGACTTAAAATGTCAATATATCATATGTCTGTATTGCTAGCTGCATAAAAATCAGCATAATACAGCAGAAAGAACACTTGAGTTAGAGGGAGAGGATCACATGGGAGACTAGATGCTGCCAGGATTTCTCATAACTCTGAAGGCTGAAAAGTCCAAGTGCCAGGGGATCAGCAAATTGAGCCTCAGTGGGGTCACGTGCTGATTCTCATGACAGGCTGTTCTCACCAGCCCTCTCCTGCGGTAGGTCACAAGACCGCACTTCAGGCTGCGAGTTACATGAGTGAATCCGATTCATGAAAGCTTCATCTCCTCACCTTGGACACTTAAACACTTCAGTCCCTTCTCATCTGTAACTCCATGCATTTTTTTCTTATAATAGTCCCCCATTTTCTGCACAGGATACATTCATACATACACACAGCACCATTCCCACAGTGGGTGCCTGAAATAGGGGAGAATACCAAATAATATAAGTATGTATACATATGAATTTTATATATAATACATATTTAAAATTATCTTATATGTGTATATTTATATTTTCACACCTGTATTTTTCTATTTATGTATACCTATGATAACATTTAACTTGTAAATTAGGAACAATAAGATTTAGCTGCAAGAAATAAAGAGAAAATTTAACAATTATAACAATATACTCTAATAAAAGTTTTGTGAATGTGGTTTCTCTCTTTCATAAAACATCTTTTAAAATATATATTGTTTTCATTGTACAAATTTGTGGGATGTAGCATGTTAATTTGATACATATATGTAGTATATAATGATAAAATACGTGTAATTAATATTTTTATCTTCTTAAACATTTTTGAAAAGTTTTGATTAACACATAATTATTGTTCATGTTCACAGGGCGCAGTGTGATGTTTCAGTACATATATATGGAATGTAATGATCCAACCAGATCATTTGACATTTTCACTTAAAATATATCACTTTATGGCTTCTCCTTGGTATATCCAAATTTTCATTATCTTGCACTTTGGGGCATTATTAAGTAAAATAGGGTTTCCTGGAACACAAACACTGTTATAGCATACAGATGGCTAACAAGCAACTAATGGGGTTACTTAGAAGGGTATAGTAAATGCAGGGTGGATACCCTGAACAAAGGGATGATTCCTGGTAAAAAGGGCTGGGTGATGGAAGATTTTATCACCTGCTCAGAAATGACACATGATTTCAAACTTATTAATGTTTATCTCTGTAATTTTCTATTTAATATTTTGGACTTACGTAGACCCTAGAGTACTGACACTCTGAAAAGTAAAGCTGTGGATAAAGGGGTAGGGTACTATAACTGGAAAAAAAAAACAATCCTGTTTTTGTAATCAAATGACCTAAATGTTCTTGTCATTGAAATATCATTCTCAATGTGAATTAAAATCGTGTGTGTGTGTGTGTGTGTGTGTGAAAAAGGATTACATTCTGTCTTATGCTTTTGATATAATCCAAAGGTTATATTATCATTTATAGTAGGAAGGGCTTTGGAAAGTGACTAGACCAGGAGATAGAGCTCTCATGAATAAAATTAATCCTCATTTAACTGGGTTCCAGAGGACTGCCACGTGCCTTGCAAAGGGCGAGAGAACTGTGTGGCCATCCTGGTCTGTGAACCAGGAGGTGGCCCCACCAGACACTCCGTTAGTTGGTGCTTTGCTCCTGAACTTTCTTATCTACAAAGCTGTGACAAGTGAACTTCTGTTGTTTAAGTCACATGGCTTATGGCATTTTGTCACAGCAGTTAAAATTGGATTTAGACAGCTAACCTGCAGACTTCTAATAAAAATAAATTGAGATAATGGATAGGGAAAGATTATAGCTTTCATAATCATTTTAAGTAAATATTTATTACTATACTCTTATAATCAGAGAAATAACTCCTTAGCTTTGTCTTTTAGCTACTGTAATATGCATTTTATCTTGACATTTTGAGGTTAATAACCACACTTTAATTTCACTTTTTTTTTTGGTGGTACTGGGGGTGAAACCCAGGGTCTTTTATACTTTATTTGGAAAGAGGGTCTCACTAAGTTGCCGAAAGCCTCACTAAGTGGCTGAGGCTGGCTTCTGTCTTAGCCGTGTGATGCTCCTGTCTCAGCCTCCCAAGCACTGAGATTACAGGTGTGCACCACCACGCCTGGCTCACTTTCTTTTTAAGTGGGAAAAAATAATGTACTCTAAGAAACTTGAAGATGGCGTATTCAGAGCTGTATTTAGGATCTAGCACCTTGAAGTAAATCACCAAATTTTTTAGAGAACACTAACTTTTTTCCATCTAGCAATGTCAAGTTAAAATGTAGTTTTTACTCTAAAAACTTCAAGGTAAAATTCATATATTCTTATACAACTCTGAGGTACTATAATAATTCTTTTTGTCAAATTTCAAAGTATTTTCATTTTGGTTGTGTAACAGGCATGAGGGTCTAAAATTCAGAGGAGACGCAGATGCCAAAAATACTGTGAACTCATGATTTTTGTACTGTAGAAAATCATCCTTACTCTTTACATGAAATTATTGGACTCATTAAAAATAATTGCATACTCTGTAAATTATACCTACTCCTTTGCCCACAGATATGTATACTATAAAATCTATTATATAAGCCACCTATTGAATATATTATTTGGATTATACCAAGGATAGAACACAATGTAGTTCTTTCTGTCTATAAAACCATTTATTTTCATTCTCTCTCTCTCTCTCTCTCTCTCTCTCTCTCTCTCTCTCTCACACACACACACACACACACACAGACTTTAATTCTTTCTTTTGAGCCTTTTCAATTCAAAAGCATATACTAATCATCTTACCATCCATCTATATTGGTTTTGAAACATTTAATGTAATTTATGTTTAGACTCCCACACATTTTCTTTTAAATTTCCTAATTTTCAATTCTCATGCAATGTCATAAATTTAGCATCATCATGTAAAATTCAGTGTTTTTAATGGTGCTGTGATGATTGATCAGCAAAACTATCTGAGCCTATTTCATGTCTCTAGTGCTGATATTAACTTGAAAATTATAGTGCCCAGGAAATTACCAGCCTCTATATCTAACTACATACTGTTTGAGGAAAGCAACTCACAAAGATATGAATCTTAAGAAGAGCAAGTAAAAAATAGCCTCATTATCTAGAACATCTCACACTAGTTAATAATCTGATCCTCTTATTAGGATCAGATTTTTGGTAATGAAATTGAAAAGACATAGATACTGAGTATGAAACATAAGAAATTGTCATTTGAAAAACTAATCCTGTCATATTTATTGAAAAGTCTTTCATAATTTAATCATAGCTTTATATTTAACTCCTAATGTATTAAACACGGTGAATTTTTATTTTGAAGAGATTATAAATGAATGAGAGTCGACTGTTCTAAACGATGAGTGCTATGTTTTATTAATGCATTTCTCCATCCTTTGAAAAGTTTTGAATACTTTACATAACAAAACCCAAGACAGGCTATATGTGTGTATCCACACACATGTGTGTGTCCTAAGATAGCTGTATAAAATAGTCATAAAAAAGTATCAGAGCTGGTTGTGTGGACTCAAGGCCAGCCTCAGCAACGTAATGAAGCCTTGTTTCAAAACAAGAAATAAAAAGGGCTTTGGTGTAGCTCACAGGTAGATTGCTCCTGGGTACAGTCCCGAGTATCCAATAAATAAATAAGAAGCCGGGCGTGGTGGCGCACGCTTGTAACCCCAGCATTCGGGAGGCTGAGACCTGAGGATCGTGGTTCGCGGACAGCCTCAGCTACTTAGTGAGGGCCTCTGCAACTCAGTGAGACCTGGTTTCAAAATAAAGAATGAAAAATAGGGAACAGAGTGTATCTCGGAGGTCAAATGCCTCTGGGTTCCATCCCCAGACCTGCAAATAAATAAATAAATAAATAAGTAAATAAATAAACAAATAAGGAAGGAAGAATTGAAATTATTAGAAATTTCTGGACAATGGTGATGAAATCTCATCTGCTCTAAATCTGTAGGTTCTGCATCCATGAATTAAACTGACTGCAGATCAGAGATATTTTTTAAAATATTGCAACTACTGAGCATGTAGATTTTAATGTTATTATTCTTAAATAATAGAGAATAACAGCTATTTACAGAGCATTTACGTTATATTCGGAAGTTGTATAGAAACGATTTAAAGTACATAGCTATGTACTTTAAGTTATGTTAAAGTTATATGCAAATTCCACACCATTTTTTGTAGGTATTTTGTGTGGGCCACTTGAGCTTCTCCCAGTTGGAAGGCCTCGGAAGCAATCTTTTGCAGATATCAAGCAGTAACCATAATTTACACAGTTAGAAATTTCTTTTGGCTCAGAATTTCTTGGAAAATAAATCTAAAGAAGTAATGTACTGTTACATAGCTTTCAAGGGAAATGTAATAAATGTATGTATAAAAATCACCTGAGAGAAACTTTTCCTTTGAATTAAGCTGAAGAAGTTTACATGCTTTTTGAATAAGAGAAAGATTAGCTTACATTAGACTATTAGTTTCTAATGTGTATTTATTTTGTTTTTGTTTTTTAAGATTTAAAGAAGATTATTAGAAAGATAGAAATACAGAAAATAGAAATACAGCTCCATACCAGACTGGCATGGAGGGGTGACTCGAAATGAATACACCCTCTAATGTGTATTTAAATATGCTAAAATAAGCCAGGCGTGGTGATGCATGCTTTTAATACCAGTGCTTGGGAGGCTGAGACAGGAGGATCGCACAGGCTCAAAGCCAGCCTCAGCTACTTAATGAGGCTCTCATCAAATTAGTGAGACCCTGTTTTCAAATAAAAGTATAAAATAGGTCTGGGAGAAAAAGCCCCTGGATTCCACCCTCAGTACCACAAAAATATGGTAAAATATTCTAGAAGTTAAGGGAAACGTTATTGGCACATATTAATTTAAAAACAAAATTTTCTTTAGAAAACTTTAGAAAACTTCTGGTCTAGATTTCTTGTTTGCTAGTAAATATAAAGTACAGGTAAAGTTTGGAAAAATGTAAGTGAAAGCATCCATTTAATAATCGTAGGTATTTTAAATGAGTCTTTGAAAAGCAGTATATTTTGATCAATTTACATTTTTTTCTGTGAATATCATGTTGAAGATATCAGATATGAGTGATGAGAATTCATACTCGTATAACTTTTTTTTTTTGGTGGTACTGGGGTGGAACCCAGGGGCTTTCTACCTCCGGGCTATACTCCCAGACCTATTTTATATTTTATTTGGAAACAGGGTCTCACTAAGTTGCCGAGAGCCTCAATAAGTAGCTGAGGCTGGCTTCAAACCTGTGTGGTCCTCTTGTCTCAGCCTCCCAAGCGTGGGGATTACAAGCGTGCGCCACCACGCCCGCCTCCTATAACTTTTTAAGTGCATGACATGCATTCTCAAAGAACGCAAACAATTCTGTATGAGAATAATATTCAAGTATCTACACAGATTTTTTTTTCAGAAACATTGGCAAACTCTTGGTCATGGTACCAAATGGCACTGCCAATGGCATCAGAGTGAATATTTGGTCTTCAAAAGAAAAAGCAAGCAAATAGCTGCACCCATATTTGATGAAATATAAATAGATATGCATTAGAATAGACTGGTGTCTACTTAAAGTCAATTATTCAGTTTTGTTGTATTTTATGCACAAATGGCTGTTCCTAATATGATAAACAGGTTTCTAAAGTAAAATTGTTTTGTTTTCATATTTGCTGAAGCTCGCTTTCACAGTACAAAGTGCAGTCAAGCTAAACAGAAACTTGAAACCAAGGCAATCAAGACCTCTCTTGACATCAACCACTCTTTATTAAATTAAAAAAATTGGAAAGGCCTGGGAAGGTAGGTGAATGATGGCAGATTAATTTGTAGATCATCATTCTGGTGTTGTGAATACAACCTTGCCTATCCCCCCTGAAACAGGGTTGAGTATTTTTCTTACTTCAAGACAATTGAGAAGGGGCTCAAGGAGTCTTTCCAAGAGCTTGGTAGTTGTCCCCTGACCTTTGGGCAGGAATGGTGGACTCTTGTCTGTCTCACAAATAAGAAATCTAAAATGCAGTATTAAGTGAATTAAGTGGCTGGTGGCCATAAATTAAAGGACTGGGTTTGGGAAATAGTAGGATCAAATGATAATAAGCCTAAACAATAGAGAATTATTTTAAAATAATTCTGCTAAAACATTCTGCATACGTGCGTGTGTGATCATTTGGGTTTGCAATGCCTCTTCCCCCAATTCATGTGTTGGAAACATGGTCTTCAATGCAGCCAGGTTCAAAGGTGGAGCATGGTTAAAGGAAGTGAGTCACAGGGGCATGGCCTTGGGGACTGTATCTGTCCTTGGCCTGGCTTCTGTCTGAATAAAGAATGACAATACCACAGTTAAACACACAAACATGCATTTAAATATGCTTAAAATCATTTAATGTGCCACAAAATAGAAAAAAAACTAAGGCAAATTATAAAGATATTCCAACAAAAATGAAACACAAAGTCAAAACAAAATTTATATTTCATTGAATGATTCACTTATTCATCCTTTACTCATACATTCCCTGAGTGCCTGCTATTATTCTAGGCTTGCACTAGATTTAAAAATATTTGTGGGAACCAGGTATGGTGGCACATGTCTTTAATCCCAGCAATTGCAAGGCGGAGACAGGAGGAGCGCAGTTTGTGGACAGCCTCAGCTACATAATGAGGCCCTTTGGAACTCAGTGAGACCCTGTTTAAAAGTAAAAAGAAAAAAAATAGGGCTGGGGGCATAGCTTGGAAGTAGAATGCCCCCAAGTTCCATCTCCATTACCACAAAAAAATACGTGTGTGTGTGTGTGTGTGTGTGTGTGTGTGTGTTTCAGATGGTAGAAGACTGGAAAGCGCTGCACAGTTCCATCTGGTGAGTAGAGAGAGCAGAGTGGGTCCCATCTTGGTGAGCCCGCATTGAAGCTGGCAGCTGCTGGAACCTAGCAGCGCTCAGAGACAAACTCCAGCAAAGAAAAAGCTAAATCTTGTAGAGTCAGTGGTTGGAGAGAACACAACAGCCAAAGCAATCACATTCTTCTCCCTACTCTGGAGTGTCTCAAGATGCAACTTCCTTAGCCACTCAGTCAAATCTCCCAGTCAGCTTCTGTGGCTGCAGCTGAACTTAGGGGATCAAGAAATGGCAGGCCCTTTCTTCAGGCACTTCTGTGGCTACATCTCAGCTTACCAAGACAACTGTGAATCTTCAGACCCACCAGCTAAAACACGTAGCAAACTCCGATGCCTCCACCTGAACCCCTGGGGACTGAGAAACTGCAGGCACTTTCTGTAGGGCCCAGAACTGTGCTCCCCAAAATAATAAGTTTACAGACCATCCCAGTGATAGCCTCTGGAACTGTAGGGACTTGCTTGACAATGAACAAATCTGTGGGGTCTGTGCGTTTGCAAAGAATCTCTGTGGAAGTACGTGAAGGAGCTAGAGTCAGACCCAAAAGAAATGTGAATGAGCAGACAGTCCCTAGGGACACTCAGGAAGAGAGCACCTAGGATCAACAGTTTGCCCCACACATGTGGAGGTCACCTGTGATCACAGCAGGACTTCCAGCGGTGATGTCCATGAGAGAAAATAACTCAGCAAACCATACTTCAGGCTTGGAAGGCAATCAATCCTCACCCAGTGTGTTTGGGCACCGTAAGTACCGAGGCCAGTGGCCAGCAAGGTCTTACATGATCGCAGTTGCCCAGAGCAGCATGATTTTGGGGGGGACTAAAACTCAGCCACCCACGCCCCAGGCTCAGAACAATACAATCTCTCCCTTCCAGAGTTTGGGCTCCTAGATATAGGAAGAAAAATGCCAAGCCAAAAGAGATACAAACCTGAGAATCCTGAAAATATGAGAACAATGACCAATGATGAAAATTAAATTACACTGAGATTCCATCTAACTTCAATTAGAAAGACAATCGTCAAGAAGTTAAGCAACAATAAATGCTGGTGCAAATGTGGGGAAGTAGAAACTCTTCTTCACTGTTGATGGGATTACAAGTTAGGGCAGCTGCTATGGATATCAGTGTGGAGATTCTGGTACTGGATCTTTAATATGATCTAGTCATATCACTCCTGAATACCCTTCCAGAAGGACTAAAACCAGAATATTATAGTAATATATGCATATCTAGAAGTGGTTAATAAATGTGTAAACTAGCCTAGAATGTCTTACAATTATAACATAAAAAGTACTGAAAGCCACAGATACATACACAATGAGGAGTGTAGGTCAAGGGACTTGGTAGTCAACTCAGAGTTTGCTGATAAGAAAAATGGATCAATTTTTATGGCAAAATAAGTAAATCATGTGGCAATGAAATTTAATTCAAATAATAAACAATCAAAATTAATTACAGGATTAACTAAATAAATAACTGGGTAGGGAGACCACACATGTAACATGTAGAAGAATTCTAAGATTTGTGTAGTATTCTGCCTTTAAGGAGACTGTGCATAACTTAGCTTTCTTTTGGTGTGGTTTATTCTTATCATGGGAAATTTAAAAATGATTAACCTTTTAGTGAATAAACCCATCAAACACTACCATAGCCAGGTAATCAAGGCAAACATTAATAATAATAAGTCATGTTGAAATTATATAGCTGAGTAAAGCCAATTCTAAGAGTATAAATCAAATCTCTTTGAATTTCAAGGAGAGAATGCATCAAATATTTGGCCCTATTCATCCTATTATACCACCTGTTCCATCACTTTCTGTGCTTTCCCTTCCTCTTCATACCCACCGCTCACCCACTTACCCACCTGCTAGCATTGGCCTCTGCCCTGCCAGCGATGACTGTGTGTGAGGCTCTCTGTTTTCATTACCTCATGGCTACACACTGTCCCTGGCTGTCTACTCATGCTGATGTTGACTCATCCAACAGCCTCTTGGAGAACAGAATGCATTCTCTCACTTAGATATCATTTAGGAACCTAGTTTAGCTTATTAAAGATAATAAGAGATAAACACATTGAAAGAGTGGGCATATCTTCTATTAAATATAAAAATTACCTGTCTTTCAGCATTCTCTTGTATGAATTAAATTTTTGTTGCAATGTGTACTTTGAAAGGGTAGAAAACAGAGGAAAGAAGCTAAGATATCAAAAGTAAGGAACTAAATGTGGCTCACTAAACATTGGAATAAAATTTTAACCAGTGGAAGAATAAAGAACTAAAAAATGAAAATAATCTGTTGCATTTATTATACATCTTTTCACAAGACCTTTCTGAAGCATATATCACCTGAAAACAATCAGCCACCCAAACCACTGACACTTCTTCCCATCTCCATTCTCTGCTGCTTCCCATCAACCTGGGAACATCAGCAGGGAGGAAGTAATTCTACCATCTCAAGGCTCTCATTCCATTGTTCCTGCCTTTTCATAAATACTCTTTTTGCCTTGTCTCCTCAAAAAATTTCTTTTCATTTCAAATCTCATCTGAGAATGAGTTTTCCATAACTATCTCCTTTTCATCAAATATAAAGTTAGGCAAGGTTATTTTTTTCTTATGCTGAGTATTTTACTAACTCTAATTTTGTATTTGAATTTTAAGCACAATGTGTTTTCTGACTCATGGAGAGATTACTATCCCATGCATTATATTGCTTTTCTTGGGAAAAGTATCTTGTCAGTAGTCAGTACTCAAGAAGTATTGAGCTCTGTCATTGAAAAGAGGAAGAGATGAATGAGGAAGTAAACAAAAGGATGTGTGGACACTTCTGGTCATTAAAATACCTTTTATAATCAGATCATCTGTTTCCTTTATCCATACTGAATTATTTTATTTCATTTTAATTTAATATTTTATTGGTGCATTGTAGTCATGCATCTTAATGGGCTGCAAGATGGTAGAGGCCTACATGCACACATCACTCCTTTAGCCCCCACCCCCAATTCCTCCTTCTTTCTTCCCCTGCCCTCCTTCTCTTGTTTAGCTCAGTGATTGACTTTGATATGCTGTGAATAACTCTAGCACAAAGAAAAGTAAGAGTCTGAAAGGTTTGATGACAACTAACAATAGAGGTCCAGCTTTTCTGATTTAAGGACCCCCAGCATGCTGAAAGGGGACCCAAACTTGAAGGAACGATGGAAGCTTTAGGATGCAAATAACAAAAAGGAGAAAGAAATAAAAGTAAGTCAGGGAATAATATAATGTTGCTAGCTAGACTGTAATATTTTACTATTCACTGGGAAATCCATCTTACATAAGGACTTTCTGAAGAGTTACATTACCTGCAATAATTATTAATTGCATTTTCATCAAATGGAACTACTCATTATTAATGACTTAATGTTGCTTTGGGAACTTTAAGTTCCTAAGTCGGTTTTTATCCAGAAATTGCATTCTCTTGATTAAGTTAGCATAGGCTTCTCATTGATTGGATTATCAGTCTCAATGTCCCTAGGTGTCTACACAACCTTCAGACTGGATGACAACCTTTTCCCTAAATAACTAACTTTATGAATTTTAAGATCTACTAGATGTCACTTGAAATGAGAGAAATCTTACAAATCATCATTTGCTCTTTTAAGTTGAGATAACCAAAGAACCCAAGGGCTAAAATAATTTGTTTAAAATGACTAAGTTGTATTAAATGTGGCAATTGGCCTTGGTGTCCTGACCTTATCTACTCTTGTTTACATATTCATTTTATGTATGTTAACCAACATACGCTTTGTATCAATGAAGTTACTAAAAATTATGATTTCAAATATTATACCATGCCAGGCATGGTGGCTCATGCTTGTAATTCCCACACTTGGGAGGCTGAAACAAGAGGATCGCACAGGTTCGAAGCCAGCTGCGCTGGCTTAAGAGACCCTGTTTCCAAATAAAAAAAATATAAAAAAATAGGTCTGGGAGTGTAGCCCAAAGGTAGAAGGGTTTCCAGGAACCCTGGTGCCTCCCTGGTGAAATATTATATCACTATCCACTACAATATCCACTATATGATATCAACTATCATGCAACATAACCGCTATCCATACAACAAAAAATATTTAAATATTTAATAGCTTGCATATTTCTATGGTAAAGGGGTACACATATTATCTTTTCATTCAATATTATGTAAAAGTCTCTGTATACATCTAAAGACAGTATTTTTAAAACTGGTATAACATTTTAAAGTAACTTGTGGCATCAATTTGAAAGGTGTTGTCTTGGTCCTTGAAAAACAGTTTTTAGCAAACAAAAAGCATCAACTTAAATTTAGTTCTATAACCATATAATTCCCATCATCATGGTTTGCTCTGACCACTTTCTATTTTTAGCTATAGATTCTGGGATTTCCTCCTCCTATTTTTTGGTATATAAGGTAGATTTAATTTTCTTCCCAATCATATATAACTCATGGATGTAGGCTCTGGAGAAAATGGCATGGGTTAAACCCCTGTCTCTGATATTAACTAGCTGTGAATAATTGGGGAGAATGTCTCAACTTTCCTGAGCTGAATTTCCAACTAAAGAAAATATCAATACCCACCTTATGGGGTGATTTTTGGCATTTTACAAATTATTTTACCTAAAACAAGTAGAAGATTATACACTATTTCATTATGCTTCAGTAAATGTTAACTGTTTGAATTATTATTACACAAATCTCAACAAAATATAGAAAAATAACAAATATAATTTTTCTCTATAGAATCAAATATATGACAATATAATATGGGCATTTTTACATGCTTTTGGTAAATATTCATTTAAAGTAACACTAAAAATAACCTTGAACTCAAATCACTATGAAATATTGCCTCTATAAAAAGATTACAACTAGTATAATGAAGGTAA
Source organism: Muscardinus avellanarius (assembly GCF_963383645.1). Taxonomy (NCBI): domain Eukaryota; kingdom Metazoa; phylum Chordata; class Mammalia; order Rodentia; family Gliridae; genus Muscardinus; species Muscardinus avellanarius. The sequence goes on along the minus strand of NC_137794.1, from coordinate 105,286,800 downwards.
ATTACTTTAAAAGTCTCCCTAAATTGGATTAAAATGAGAATGTAATGATTGATCATATTTGTAGAGATAACAAATGGTTTCATTTTAATGAGAAAGTTTGACACATCATTATTCCACTGTCATGTGGTCAAATTACTTTTCTTAGTTTGGAGAACACACCAGCTAGAGAAGTGATAAATGAATGGCTTTTTGATGCCAGTACTTCATAAGCTTTAGTTGTATGGCAAAATAAAAGCTGAATGCGATTCAGAGTAATGACTTGGAAGAACCTGGAAATATTTTTTATGTTTTCTACCAAGTGCAAAATGCAGTGCTCTGCAAAGATCTCTCCTGATGTATCCTAAGTGCAACTTGAATGCATAATCAAATAAATTATCTCCTACTTGTTATATTCAGGATTCCTACTTGAATATTTTAATACAAAATCTCATTTGCAGGCAGTGGCTTCTGTTCAGGACTGGGGAGAAGTTCTCTGATGAGGTCAGTGGGGAAGAGTCTCTGCATTCATTATCTCCTGAGGTTACTGGTGTTTTGGAAATGGAGCTTGAAAATGTCTCCTGGTGTTTCCCAGAGCACTTCTTCTCTAGTGCCAACACAAAAGAATAGGAACTATCTGTTACCTATTGAGTGTGTATATGTGGTGGGGGAGTAACTTGGCTATGAAGGAGGTATAGGAAAGCTCTCTCTTCTCTGAAGCATTTTCCCTCTAAGTATTGACTGCTGCCCTACACACCCATATCTCTGTCCAATTCTCCCTGGGCACACACATCTATTTATCTATTTTCCTTGTCTCCAACATTCTGAAGACTGTATAGAGGAACAAGATGGAAAATGGGTTACTGAAAGCTCAGCACTAAAGATGCTAATATTCCAGCACATAGATGCTTTTTTATTTTATATTCACTAACTGAACTGAGAAAAGTGTCTTGAGATAGGATCATTTAATTATTAGTGCTCAACATAGTAGACAAGCTATAAGTAAGATACAGATGGACTTTAATTATATTTTACACTTTTAACTCATTAAATGTCCATTAAAACCACATGAAAGATATGATGGCTAACTTTACATTTTATAAAGGAAATATATGTTAAATTTCAATATAAATATTAGGCACATTACCTAAATGTTGTTTTGACATTCAGTCAAATAAAAGTGATACTTTGGTGATAATGCTCAGCACCATATACTGTCCAGGGGGTATTGTTATAGAGCCAGAATGAAGATAACTATTTCTACTAATTTATAGTTAGTCTATTTCTGGTGTCATGTTCTTTTAGACATTGGACAGTTTGTCAATGTCTAAAGATGTTTAGAAAAGAACAAAGTTTTAACCAACAATAATAGGCAACAATCAATGAGACCTCTAATATTTTCAGGGCTGAACCAGGATTTATATCCTTGTTCTGTTAATGCATCATAGATCCATGGTTGATCTCAGGAGAAACAAGAGGAATGTAAGAAAAAGTTCAGCTGAGAGGGCAGGAGAAGAGTTGTTATTAAGGTAGCCACCTCTTCCCCCCACATACAGATAAACCCTTTGCAGTTCCAAGAAACACTATGAGAATTCTATCCTCTGCAAACTTTATTATAAAGCAGGAATGAACTTAACTAGATGAATTTTAGTGGCTACATGGATTTCTCTGTTAAATATCTTGTAGAAAATTTTTACTTAGGCCCTCAGCTGCATTCTAACCATTCTGTGATTTCAGATCTCAGAACAATTCACTGGAACACAAATTCCCACCCCTCATTGAGATGCAATTCAGAGGCCACAGAAACCTGAGAGAAGGTCTTGTAGTGGTGATTGGGAGTGCATGCAGAATCAGGAAAGAACTTTTCAGGCTTTGTAGGTGAAACCACATGCCAATAATGCTATCCCATCCCTCTTTCTAGATGCAGGTAATGTGAGTGAACTCAGAGTCAAGGAGTAGAGAGATCTATTATGATCGTAATGTCAGTGGGATCCTTAAGCTCATGCAGGATCCTTAACCTCATGCAGAAATCCAACATGGCTTGAGTAAAAAGGTTAAGAATAAACAATCACCTTGATCCACATAGCATTGTGATTTCCCACATTTAGAATAGCAAGAAAATCAAAGGTGAATAGCATATAAGTATTTGGGGACTAGAAGTTAACATAGTCATAAGATATGTTGCAGTTTCTCTGTGCCAGAACAAATTTGCACACAGTAAACAGTATGTCTACTTGTGTTATTTCTGCCCCTCTCTGGCATGTCATGTAAATGGAATTAAATTAGGAGCTACCTTATTTGGGGGCAAGCACCTGTGGTTGTATCTCTGTTCAGTGGCTTGCTGGGGGCAAGCACCTGTGGTTGTATCTCTGTTCAGTGGCTTGCTGGGGGCAAGCACCTGTGGTTGTATCTCTGTTCAGTGGCTTGCTGGGGGCAAGCACCTGTGGTTGTATCTCTGTTCAGTGGCTTGCTGATTGCTTGTTGTTTGTTTTAAACCATGGATGTAGCTGGTTAGGTCTTCATGTCATGTGCCTCCTACATAAAGCATCCAGTGCTATTCTTTCAATAGTGATTGACTTAAACTTTACCTGTGTACTCATGTCTCATTAATGAGAGGAACTGCAAAACCTCAGAGCAAAAAATATCAGTATTGGGGCCAGTAAATACATCTGCTGCACATGCTTTGAGTGTTCCTAATTAGGTGACAACTGACACCTTAAGCAAAGGTCAGAAACTCTCATCATGATTGTCTCAGTGGAAGGGCATAGAGAGCTGTCATTTATCTTTTCCTTTTCTTCAGGGAACCGGGTCATAGAACAAAAGTGAAGATTCTAAAAGGGGGAATTTTACTGAACAAGGCCATATTAAATGTTATAGTTGATCAGGGAACAGTAGAAAAACGTTCTGAAACCAAATTTATTGCTCTAAAAATTCTTTTTTTTCCCTGCTAAATATAATAGAGTGTTAGGAACAACTGATTTATATAAACATCATAATTTTAAAAATAAGAGTGATATCTATCAGAAAAAATTCACTTCTCAGTATAGTGACATTAAATTATCCACTTCATAATACAAATATATATTCAATCACAAATTCTAGGTGAGGTTACTATTTTCTAAAAGGCAGTACAAAATCCGAGATTAAAAGTATACTTTGATAGAATTTTTAAAAGACCATCAGATGAAGATTATACAAAGATCAGGACTTATTCAATGACTCTAAGTAGTAAGAAAAACATAAAAATATCTTAAGAAGGTCATTAAAGGCTGTGGAAACCTTTAAAAATACAAAGTTCTATCTTTTATAACCAGAAGCATATTATTAAAGAAGTTAATTTCATATTTTCAAGTTTGCCTCTTGTGCTCAATAAAATTATGGTTTTGTTTCTGCTTTCTGACATTTTAACTATTCAAGAAATTAGAGAAGAGGTTCTTGAAACTCTGAAATACGGTGCTAAGTAGATTTAAGAAGGAACTGGAGATAAGTACAAGGGACACAACTGCAGAAGTTTAGAAGGCGTTCTTCTAAGTTCATATCTTAAAGTGTTTACTGTTAAGCTTAAAAGTACTAGACACATGTGACTATAATAATGGAGTGGCATTCTAGAAGTGAAGACAAATTTGATCATCAATATCTCAACAGCAATCTGGAAAGGAAAATGCATCCTTGAACCAATTTATTTCAGTTCCTAAAGACAAAAATATAATTGTCTACAAAGAAAAAAAAAAGAAAATCTCTGATTACCTTCTATCATTGTGAAATAACCTCCACTGTATCATAAGTCCAGTATTTGGGATGACATCACTACTTACCAATGGGAGCAGCAAGCTCTGACTTGTCATCTTTCAATCTTTGAGTTTCAATGGATCTGTATGTGGCATCAATTATTCTTATAATTATTATTATGACATAATTATTATTTTCGGTACCGAGGATTGAACCCAGAGGCATTCTATCTCTGAGATGGGGCCTCAGCTCTATTTTATTTTTTATTTTGAAAGAATTTCACTAAGTTCTGTAGTGCCTTGATAAGTTGCTGAAACTGGCCACAAACCTACGATCGTTTTTTTTTTTTTGTCTTTGCCTTTTAAATACCAGGATTATAGGCATTCACTACTATTCCCACCTCTGCAATTAATTAATTGTTAAATATAGTAAAACTGCTACAATTTAGAAATGTTCTCTAAATTTCCGTGGTTCTAAGGGAAGATTTCTTTTTCTTGCCATGATAGAGCAGCAGAGATTAGATTTTTCTTCTTGCTATAAAAATAAGAGAATTGGAACAAAATATGTAAAATGTTATTTGTAGATATCTCAAGAAACAGGCTTTACATGACTGTAACATTTCATATCAAGTGAAATTTGATAGTCCCTGGGTTTATTCCTGAAAGAACTCTGGAGAGAAGGGCAGCATGAGGGTCCCAAGCAGAGTAGGACAGTCTTACTGAAACTAGAAAATAGGAATGTTAGTGATAGTGAGGTGAGGAAAAGAACCAAGCAGAGTGTTCGGCATGCAGAGAAGAGTTCCTGAAAATTTGTGCATTGATCTTTGATGAACCCTGAATCTTTGGTCAGTACAAATATGTGTGTGTGTAGGTGAGTGCTCACTGAATTAAGACAGAATGAGTCTTGAGTTTTTGCTGAAAACAAAGATGTGCACACAATGGTTTGACATTCACCAAGGTCTGGAGGCAAAGCTACAGGGGAGCTGTAAATTGCATGGATCTGAGAGCTGTCATAATTTTGAGTTCTAACTCTTCATAAATGGGGAGCTGCATTGGCCACTTGGTGAGGTGAATTCATTAGAGATTTCAGAATAACACATGGTAACACTGGGGCTAAATTCTCCCTAGAGGAAGGCTACCACATTCCTCACCTGACAAAGAACATTTTGAAGCCTAACACTTGTTTAAAATGAAGAAAAACCTAGACACCTAATGATGTGAAAATCAAAACACACAACACCTATCACAATGTACTAGATTTTTCATGACAAAGGAAAACATGACCAATAGTCATGAAATTAAAAAAAAAAAAGCCAAAGAAAGAAACTGACTTACATGGACATCAAGAAGCAAACCCCAAGAAGGAGGACAAGAAGTTGTCCCAGGAAAGCTAAGGTGAGCTTCCTATTCTTTTTGACAAATTTTTCTCTCTAGATTTGGTGTTTGAATATAGAATGGCCCAAGAAAATCTCATGTATTAATATGCAGAGTAGACATAATTAAGGCATGAGGGTTATAATATCATCAGTGGACGAATCCATTGTAATAGTTTTACTGGGTGTTAACCTAAAAAAGTGAGTTGTGGCTGTAGGAGGTGGGTCTCTATGGGGTGTGGCTTTAAGGACTGTGCTTGTGTTTTTGAATCTCTTTGCTTGTTCTTTAGTTTCCAGGCTCCTGTGTGAGAGTAGAGCCCTTCTTGTCATCTTTTCCTGAGCTCCCAGAACCTGTCCTGACACGGACTGAACCTCTGAACTCTCCAGAACTGTGAGTAAATAAATCCTCCTTCCTCTAAGTCGTATGGTGAGTTGTTTGAGGTTATAGCAGTGAAGATACTGACTGAAACAAACATTTACTTTACAGCCTCTGCTTTTTAATGGTTAGGAGTAAGTCATTCACTGGCATTTTATCTATACATTTTGTTATTATAAGCATGGTGCAATGCTCTTTCTAGCTCCATATCTCAAAGCTATAGTGGACACTCTTACTCTCTTAATCACTAAAATTATTATATCTCCATATTTTATAAGTACATTTTTAAAATATTATCTAGTTGTTGATTCACTGTTTAATTTAGCATAAAATAAAATCTTAAAACTATTGTCATATCAATCAATGGAATGAAAGCTTTCTAATTCACAGTTTTAATTTTGTTATTCAGAAATATTTTAGCAATTTTTAATATAAGATATATTTTTGGGTCAAATATGTACTTTAAACCAAGAAATATGTATTTTTGTTTTTAAGATGTAAAAATTTAGTTTTACTTTTCAACTTATACTTTGTATAAGAATGTTTTTGCTCTTAATTTGTACTTCTTTTTGCAGTACTGGAGTGGAACTCAGGGGCTTTTCTACCTCTACACTATAATCCCAGATCTATTTTGTATTTTATTTGGAAACGGTCTCACTAAATTGCTCAGAGCCTCACTAAGTAGCTGAGGCCAGCTTCAAACCTGTGCGATCCTCCTGTTTCAGCCTCCCAAGCATGGGGATTACAAGCATGCACCATCACACTCAGCTTAATTTGTACTTTTTGAATCTTTATTTTTGTGAGCTCTATTGATTCTTTTGAATTTCTACATATGCAATTATATCAACCATGATGAAAATAGCATACCATTTTAGTGGTGTTTAACAATCACTACAATGTCAGTGTAATCCTAGTAACTGTAAATGTTTAGTTTATGTGGTTCATGCTCTCCTTACTCTTTTTGGCACCTAAGTAAACAAGAGTTATATTATGAAGTTGTACTCTATTCAGACTTCTTTCCTAAGATAAGAGTTTTTCTTGTGGTCTGTGCTCTCTGAAACAGTGCTCTTTGAACCCATCAATTAAGACAATTAAAACCAAGAAGGAGCTCCATAATTCTAAAACTTTCTGCTGGAATCATTACACCACCATACATTACCCTCTCTCACCCTAGCTTAGACAACCTCACGGCCACAGTCTCTCTCCATGACCATTAGGAGTGATCTGTCTTCCTGATGATGTTCATAATTGCCAGGTCATCAGACTTACTGCATTCTCACATGGGTCTGCCCATCCACCACATGGATCTTCTCCTTGCTTCTCATCAAGTGGAACAAACTCTAACAGCAAAAGCCTTCTGAATCTTATAATCAATGAATAATACAAACCTCTATACTCTTTCCTTTTTTCTAGATTTATTTTGTGTGTGTTACTGGGATTAGAACCAGGGGCATTCTACTTCTGAGCTCCACTCCCAGCCTGATTTTTTATTTTTTTATTTTTGAAGCAGGGTCTCACTAAGTTGCAGAGGGCTTCAGGAGTTACTGACACTGGCTGTGAACCTACGATCCTCCTGTCTTACCCTCCCAAGTACTATGATTACCATGCCTGGCTTTTCTAGGATGTTTTTAATTGATCCTAAATAGAACCTAACCTGTTGCACTTAATAACATGATTTCGTGTATAGCTCTCTTCAATGGTAGCTGATTCTATCTCTATTACTATCATAGAAATAGGCTCAAAAAAGAAAATGTGCCTCTTTGTTCCTTCATGTCACTACTGGATCACTCTCTTTAAAAGTCAGCCCACTGCTTGGGAAGCTCTTACTGGAAATCCTTCTCTTTTAACCATTAACATTTACAACATATTTTATATTTTGTAACTATTTCCCTTTTAAACAACATTATCTAGTCATGGTTGCCTTACTGTTTAATGTGGTCTTTAAGTGACATCTTTAAAATATTGGACATATTCATCAATAAAATGAAGACTTTCTAATTATTGAGTTTTTATTTTTATTACTCTTTCCTAACAGTATATACTTTGGTTCACATGGAATGCCATCCATTCATGTTTTAGTAGATTTATAAATCTCACCAATAGAATGTCACATTCATTTGTGAAGATTTTGACTTCTGTATCTGGAAACATTTACAGAGTGAATTCTTTCCTAGATGACTTTGAAAGCTGTGCCTACCAATTTATTTAGGACTGATATCTTTTGGTAGGGGAGAGTAGATTTTTTGTTACATTTCTGACAGGATCTAATGAGATTGTGTAAAAGTTTGTATGTCATAAAAATTCTATGTACATATAAATTAGTTACTTTTTATTTTAAAATATTAGGCAAAAATTATTAATTGATCAATAATAAGCTCTTTTAGATGCTGAATATTAGTTCTGTGATCTATTTGCTTCTTTAAGCATACAGTGGATCAAATATTCATTTCTACAATATACACTATAACTCTTTTTGAGACAATAGAAGTTCCCCATCTACTCCATCACCTTTTCTCATTTCTCTTTAGCATGAACAGTAGACCACAGGTTTAGTTTTGGTCCAGAAAAATGGATGCATCTTAGGAGCAAATAAGATTCTTGTGGTCTTTGGATATTATTATATATTTGGTCTAAAAAAGGCCTGATGAATTATAAAAATCAAAAACCAATGAACAAATCCTCCAAACCATCTATAAGAATCACATAATTTTTGGGATCATTTCTCAGAGAATTATCTGATCATCTTAATTATTAATTATTATTATTATTATTATTATTATTATTATTATTATAAGATAAATACTTTCTGGGTTAGACGAAAGGTAGGGATGAAAAAAGCTGGTGGTAATTGTTTCTATGATTCTTCCAAGGACAGATGCAGTTTCATAACACTGGGCTTGTCGAGGGGCAAATTCAAAGCAACAGTACAATGTTAAAAATTATAGAGGCTGCTTTCTTTGACCAATGGTGCTGAGTTCCCTGTTTACAAAAGTTTTATTTAAAGTGGCACCCGAGTGAAACAATCTTCTGATCTAATTGTTAACCTGTGGCCAATTGAGATCTTGACAGGATATTAGATTTCTCCCCTGGAAAGTTATTCACTTTCAATCAGAGTCAATGTCTAACACAACAGATCAGAACATCCTCTATAAGCCAAGAAAAAAAATGTATTTGTTTTTCACTCTATGTGGATAGATTAATTTTGTTAAACTTAATTACAAATACGATTAATTACTGAGAGTTGAGATTTCAATGACCTTGAAAATAAAGCATTTGAATACCGAATCCACTGTTTCTTAACACTAAATCAGGTAACAAAGTGACTCTCTGAGTTTCTGCCTTTCTCACATACAAAATAAGGTGAACAGGAAGCCGGGAATGATGGTGCACGCTTATAATCCCAGCATTCAAAAGGATGAGATGGAAGGATCATGGTTTGCAGACAGCCTCAGCTATTTAGGGAGGCCTTCTGCAACTTAGTGAGAGCCTGTTTCAAAATAAAAATACATAGACGGGCATGGGGCACGCTTGTAATCCTCATGTTTGAGAGGCGGAGACAGTAGGATCTTGAATGTTTGAAAGCCAGCCGTGCTAGCTTAAGAGACCCTGTCTCCAAATAAAAATATAAAAAATAGGTCTGGGAGTGTAGCCTGGAGGTAGAAGGGTTCCATCTCCAGTACCACCAAAAAAAAAAAAATAATAATAATAAATAAATAAAATAAAATAAAAATACAAAATAGGGCAGGGGGTGTAGCTTGGAGGTCAAATGCCCCTTGGTTCCATCCCCAGACCCACAAAAAATAAATAAGGGAACAAGGAAGGGTATTTTAAAGGTTCTGTGTCTTTGCTGTGTTCTTTTTTGCATATTTCAATAATCCCAAATCAAATTACTTACCTCCTCTTTCTTCATCCCCACTCATAATTGGCCCTGAAGATGTCAGGATTCTTGATGATCAACTTCACAGATCTCCTCTTGGTTTGGACTCCCATGAGATGTCACCATCTGGACCTACAAACTTCCTGTAATAACGAAGTTATTTTTCCTTGGTTTCTCTGATGGTATTTTCAGTTTTACTTCTGATTACATGAAAACTCTGGCCTCTCTTTACATACAATTATTCTTAATGTTTCTTTTTTTAATCGCATTCAATGCCTAAGTGCTAACTTTATATATTACCTATTCAATGGAAACTTTGCATTTTTTGTAGCCTTTGTTTTTCTCCTAGAGTCCAAGTTTTAAATTCTGCAAATATTTCAGTGAAATTGGCACAGGTACATTAAAATTGGTTGGGTCTCATAATCTAGAGCATATATATATGCTCCATCTATACTCTCTCTCTCTCTCTCTCTCTCTCTCTCTCTATATATATATATATATATATATATATATATATATATGTTTTTATATTCATATCTGGCATGATAGGACAAAATGGATTAATGCAGATATTCTAGAGACACTTCCTAATTCTAATTCTAGATATTTTTGTTTTTTTTTGTGTGTGTCACAAAGCATTCTCCACTGAATGCCTTCAGTAATTTTCTGATCATCATGACCACCACCATCACCATCACAATCACTGTCACAAATGTACTATCTACCTTTTTATTAAACATTCACTGCAATCCAGGAACTGTTTAGTGTTTGGGGAGCATTATCTCATCTAATTATTTCAATCACTTCACATCATGAAATAAGATGTCAAGTGGCAAGGTTGAAATTGTAGCCTAATTTTTTTGACACCCAGGCCTATGATTTTAACTGCCACTGTCTATTATTTCTCTCATTGTACTCCATTACTTATATCGCTTCCCAAGGACAATTATTTTATGTCTTAAATGTGCCCCAAGTCCACCTTATCCTGTTGCTATTTGTCTGCCTTCAAGCCTTTATCATCTTACTTCTAAATAGGTCAACTTGGAACTGAAATCACTTCAATTCAAATTTATTTTATTTTACTTTATTTCATTATTATTACTATTTTAGTGGTACTGGGGATGGAACCCTCCTATGTCCAAGCTACAGTCCAAGACCTTTTTTATATTTTATTTGGAAACAGGGTCTCTTAAGCCAGTGAGGCTGGCTTGGCACCTGAGCGATCCTCCTTTTTCTGCCTCCCACATGTGGGGATTACAAGCATGTGCCACCACACTCAGCTTCAATTCAAATTTAAATAAAAATAATGAGAATTTTATTACTCATACAAAAATATTGTTTTACTTTATGTATGCAATGTTTGGTGCCTATTTTATAGAGAAAATGAGAAATGCTAGTATAATTTGTAAAATTTAGAAAATAGAGTAAATTGGTTTGCTATTATTTTATTGATGCTGAAAATATTCCAAGCTCTTTTTAAAAATTAATTTGATCTCATTAGATTAATTTATCTTATTAGATGAGTAAATCAGTTAAAACATTTTTTAAACTAGATAGGCTGCAAATATTTGTACATCTAATGAAGAAAAATATACTGGCAATAATATTGAGAATGAACAATTAACTTTTCATATTATTCCATTACCTTAAAAATATAAGAGGAACCATAATTTATTTTGGCTTTTATTCTTCAAAATAGTAGTTTTTTCATGTTTTCAGACTCATGTACTTATGACATCTTTGTCCTTAAAGCATACTGAATCCATATATGTTCAGTAAAGTCTCTTTCTTACTTTTTATTTTTCATTAGCCTAAGGTGTGAAGTTGAGTGGAGAAATAGACATTTTTTAAAAGTTAATAGCTAACCTTTATATATTTGGTATGGTTTTACCTTGAGTAAGTTTTTCATAACTGATGACTGTTCTATATTTTTACTTTTCAATCACATTTCTTTTTCTTTCCATGATGGAGTTACAACCAGTGAACTTGCCCGGCCATATAATAGAAAACTGTAAATCTGGATAAATAATTTATATTGAGAGACATTGGACTAAGACGGTATATGACCATGATCATGACAGAAATGGAAAAGCATGAGGTTTATCCATTGATTGTACCAGATTATACCTGGAAGCAATTTGGGGGCTGTGGACTAAGAGAGGTGGAAACCCAATAAAATCCATTGCTTTTTGGAGTTGAAGGAAGTTTAAAAATCTACATAGTACCCACATGAATCCTTTCTGTGTATGGAGAGGCTGGCTGTGTGCAAATTAGACACAAATAGGCAAACAATGTACAAGACATGAAGAGTTGAACACGTTCCAGAGCTAACACAGGTGGGATCATTCTAGATCTGAATATATAACCTGGATCATCTTTAGAGGAGGCATGAAGCATTCACTAGAAATAATTATTTAAAATCAATAAGTTCATCTTTTATCATTTTAATAACTTTGCAATAAAATTTTATTCTGTAATATCAGAAGCAGTATCATGTTGGCACTTACCATTCTCTCAGCAGCAGGTGGTACTAATTTCCTCTGAGATCACAAAAGAAGAATGGAAGATGATTTCAATATACAAGACAGATTTTTAGGTACATAATGCTGCATTATGTGAACTCAGCTTTTTGTGTGTGGGTCTGGGTCTGGGGATGGAAGTCGGGGCATTCGACCTTCAAACTATACCCCCTGCCCTACTTTTTATTCTTTATTTTGAAACCAGGTCTCACTTAGTTGCAGAGAGCCTCACTAAGTAGCTGAGGCTTTCCGCAAACCACAATCCTCCAGTCTCAGCCTCCCAAATGCTGGGATTACAAGCGTGTGCCAACTTGTGATTACATATTCATGCCTGGCTTGTACTCAGCTTCTAAAGAAATTAAAACTGAGGAAAAAACTAACAAGAAGACCAAACGTCATTACTCTAGGTGTGATGCACAATAAATTAGTACTCATGTTAGGTTCATGAGAACACACATGATAGCAGTGACAACCATGTAGAAATTGGCCAGCACATTGGATTAATATGGGTTTGTTAGTTTGAAATTTGTTTTGAATTAGAGTTATATAAAATTAAAATTACATGGGGTTTACAATGTCTTATATATTTCAATGGAATTCTGAAAGAATATTTTGACTCAAACTAAAATATTTTTCTCTCAAAAGAGCTGTTACAGTTCAAGTTGGAGTGTCCTCAAAGTCTCATGTGTTAGAAGCTTACTTAACAGCCTATGTTGCTACTGGGAAGTGGTGGAAGTTTTAAGAGGTGAGACTTAAAAGGAGGGAGTGTGGTCATTTAGGACTCCCACTGAGGGAGCTATTGGAATTTTAGCTCCTCCCTCTCTCTCTGCTTCCTGCTGGCCATGAAGTGAGCAGTTTTGCTCTACCACTCACTCCTGCCACAATGTTCTGCCTTGTCAAAAGCTTAAAGCAATAGAACCAAGCAACCACAGACTGAAACCTCTGAAAGTGTAAGCCAAAATGTCTTTTATACTTCTAAGTTATTTATATCTGGTATTTTGTCAAAGTGACCTAAAGGTAACACAGGTTATTCTCATTATGTAAGATTTAGAAATATTGTTTATGTTTCACTTGATATGCTGAAATAAAATATAACCCATGGACTTTCAGTGTCTGAATTAATTTCACAATATTCAGTGTAATTTTGGATAAATATCCAACAAAAACACATGCATTTTTATTACCAGTTATACTCGATTGTCGAATATATTGCAGGGGGCTCCCTCCTGTGCCTATATGAAAAACTGCCCTTCAGTAGAAAGGCAGCTTTGAGTGCTGCAGGTGTGATCAGGAGGGACGGCCAAAATCTCTGTTGTGGAACTTACAATGGAGGGCTGGAAAGCCTGTCTGCCTCCTATGTTTGAGACCCAAAACAGTAACACAGAGCTTCTATATTGGAATGATTGAAATCTTTTTTTATTTTTTTTTTGAGATTGAGTTAATTACTAGTGGCTTGAAATAGAGCCTATAAACTATAACATACCTATTTATTCTGAGAATAAAGATATAGTTGTCCCATATACAGATATTGTTGAAATTATGTACTTTAAGGATTTTTCATTTGCTTCATGGAATGCAATCTAATATATTTTTTTAAATAGCTGTATTTTGTACAGCTGATGCTTAGGAATACTGATAATAGAAAAATATCCTTCATACTCTTGGTAGTATATCTTCTATTCTTGAAATGTCAATCTTTATTGAATGAGTCATTTTTAATTATAATGTAATATGATCTTTCCCATTCAAAGTAATGCGTTCTAAAATTATTTTATAAATCAATTTTATAATTAATATTGGTTGAGGACAGAATTGTTATCAAAAAACCTTCTAGACATTTTAGAAGAACCAACTCTATAATCCTCATAATGACCTAAGTACATTAGTAAAGAAGTTAAGAAATTTGCTTTAAGTCAACATATAACACCTGGCAATATAGTTCAAAGCCAAAATCTTGAATTACTTATCCCATAAATAAACTTCCCTTTCTTTCTTTCTTTCTTTCTTTCTTTCTTTCTTTCTTTCTTTCTTTCTTTCTTTCTTTCTCTCTTTCTTTTTTCTTTCTTTCTTCTTTCTCTCTTCTTTCATCTTCATATTGGATATTGAACCTAGGGGTATTCTACCTCTGAGCTGTGCCCATAGGTCTGTTTTATTTTTATTTTGAAACAGGGTCTCACTAAGTTTCTGAGGCTGGCCTTGAAACTGCATCCTTCTATTTCAGTTTCCCAGGTACTGGTATTATAGGAATGTGCCACCAATACCAGCTCAATACACATTTTTAATAGAAATAATCAAGAAATACAGAATATATCCTTCATAATTACTAGTACACATTTTGTTGTATTTATCATTCTAATAAATTTAAAGGAGAGGGTGTGTAGAGTGCAGTCTGGCCAGGGTGATCGCTAGATCTTAAAATAAACTGGTTTTGTTAATAATAGAGATCTCTTTTACTTTGAATTTAAAGGAAAATGGAACAAAAATGCAAATGTCCTGATTCAAGTACAGATTGAGTCCAAATCAAAATGTCTCTATGTAAGGTTTCATAGCATTTATTCCAGCAAAAAACAGTTGAGTTAAGACAATGTGACTCATTTGTTAAAATTCAATGCTTCCTAATACCATGAACATTGTATCACAAGATAATTTCCTCACTGGTTAAGGGGAGAGTGATAATTTATTTTTCTAGGGGAAAATTTTTCATAAATGATCATATTATTAGGTAAAATGGGTTACAACTAAAGCCATCAATATTCTAAGTGTCCCAAGCAGTAAGGTAAGAAGTAGTGTATTTGCCCCTTGCAAATAGTTTCAAACATCTAGTCCATTAACTAACTTTGTTGTGAAACATGATTTAGGAATATTCATTGTGGATTACTTTTAAGACAGGTAAAAGAACAAAGTAAATGGAAATTCAAACAAGTTAATATTGCCCATTTTTATTTCATTCCATCTTATTTATTCTTTCTTATCCAATATTTTAAAAATATTTTTATCAACAGATGAATGGATTGCAAAATTATTTGAAATATACACAATGGAATTCTATTCAGCTATAAAGAAAAATAAAATAATAGCATTTGCAAGAAGACGGAAGGAACAGAACATTGTAAAGTGAGATCAGCCAAGCACAGAAAGATAAGGGACATATGTTTTCTCTAATATGCCCAAGCTAAGGAGTAGTGGTAATACCAGAGGGACTCCAGATGATGGAGGGGAAATTTCAGCAAAGCTAGAATGGAAGGATAGGAGAGGAAGAAAGCTGAGATTGTTCAATGGAGGAACTACATCCGAATATGTGTAATAGTATAAATATAACATGTTTAACCTGGATACTCCTTATTGGGAGGGGGAAAGGGAAATGTGGGGGAGAGGGCACGAAGCACAATCTAAATATACACCATTTTCAATATGTTCCACTTCTAAATAAAATAAAATATGGAAAAAACATAAAAAATAAAAATAAAAGTACTTTTTCTTCCTACTATTTAGTGAAGATCTATTGTTTTTTCTCTTTTTTTAAATTTGTGAGTTTCATACAATCCCATATTTTAGCTTTTTGTGCCTTTGGGGTCTTATTGAGAAAGTTTTTACCTGTGCTTATACATTGCAGTGTTATACCTATGCACTCTTCAAGGAGCCTCAAGGTCTCTGGTCTAATTTCTAAGTTTTTGATCCATCTTGAATTGACTCTTGTGAAAAGCAAGAAAGTGGAGTTGATTTCCATTTTTCTGCATATGGCTAACCAGTTTTGCCAATACCATTTATTGAAGAGGTTAGCATTATTCCAGGGTGTGTTTTTTGCCCCCTTTGTCAAAAATCAATTGGCTGTAAATGTGTGGATTTGTTTCTGAGTCTTCTATTCTGCTCCATTGGTCTATGTATTTGTTTTTGGGCCAGCACCATGTTGTTTTTATTACAATGCCTTTGAAGTATAGTTTAAAGTCAGGTATTGTGATTCCTTCTACATATTTTTTATTGGATAGAACTACTTTGGCTATTATGAGTTTTTGTTGTTCCAAATGCATTTAAGAACTGATTTTTCTATGTCTGTGAGGAACGACCTTGATAATTTAATGGGTATTGCATTGAGTGTGTAGACCACTTTTGGAGGTATGCACATTTTGATTATATTTATTCTGCCTATCCATGAACATAGATCTTTCCATCTTCTAAGGTCATCTTTGAATTCTTTTTTTTTAATTTTATTTTATTGGTGCACTGTATTCATACATCATAGTGGGATACAAACTTTTGTAGACATACATGCACACATCGCCCAGTAGCCCCCACCCGATCCCTACCCCATTCCCTCCCCATCCCTCCTTCCCATGCTTGGCTTAGTGGTTGACATCTAGTATTATAGAAATTTATCCAAAATTAAAAATGTTAATCTCACATAACAGTTTCATTTGTCTGATACCAAGCTTTTGATGACTTAAAGATAACATTTCAATATTTCTTTTGGCTTTCTTTCTTACCAGAGCATATTTTTTTCTGTTTTTTTAGGTGAAACTATCATATATTTATATACTTATTTTTCAGAAAAAAATCTATCCTAATATGGAATATGAATTCTAGATACCCAAAACGATCTTGAAAAAGAACAAAGCTAGAAGATATATATTTTCTGATTTCAAACCATATAAAGCTACAATAATTGAAACAGTGTAATACTGTTCTAAAGGCAGATATATAAACCATTGGAGTTAAATAAAAGTCTAGAGCTAAATTCTTCCCTATATTGTCAAGTTATTTTTGACAAGGTTTCCTGAACATTTGGTGGTGGAAATAATAATCTTTTAACTAAATATTGTTGAAAAATAATAATTACATGGAAAAGAATAAAATTGGACCCTTACCTAATCCCACATACAAGTATTAACTCAAAATAGATAAAAGACCTAAATATAAATCTTAAGACTATAAACTTTTATAAGAAAATCTGGGTCATAAAACCTCGCAACATTGAAATTGGCAGTGATTTCTTGGTTATGATTTCAATGGCACAGGGAACAGAAGAATATACAAACTCCCTAAAAAAAATTGTATATCCAAAGACAATGTAAACAGAGTTAAAAGTTACTAATAGAATGGGATAAAATATTTCCAAATGCTATATCTGAAGGTATATTAATATTCCAACTAGAAATCCTAAAAATTAACAACAATAAAGGCAAACAATACAATTTAGAGATAGGTAAAAGACTAACATAAATAATGAATCTCCACAGATAACCAATCTTAGTTGTCTGTTGGATGGAAAATCTTGTTTCTCTGGTTCTGGTGAGTGTTACCTATTTCTTCTTTGTAGTTAATCTCTTTGAGTATTTTCTCTAGCGCTGGTTTTGAAGACATAAATTCCTTCAGTTTCTGTTTGTCATGGAAGCTTCTTATTTCTCCATCTAATTTGATAGAAAGTTTTGCTGCATAGGAAATTTTTGGCTGGAAGTTGTTTTCTTTCAGAGTTTGGAATATGTTACTCCAAGCCCTTCTGGCTCTCATGACTTGGTTTGGGAAGTCTGGAGTGATTCTAATTGGTTTGCCTCTGAATGTCACTTGGCTTTTGTTGCCTTTAAGATTCTCTGCTTGGCTTCCACATTGGTCATTTTGACAATTATGTGGCGTGGGGATCCTCTTCTCCAATCCTGTCTAAAGGGAGTTCTATAAGTTTCCTGGACCTGTGTATCAACCTCTTGCTCTATGTTTGGAAAATTTTCTGCTATTACTTCCTTGAAGAGATTGTTGATCCCTTTGGTTTCACTTTCTTTTCCCTCCTCTATTCCAATTATTCTTAGGTTAGCTCTCTTAAGATGGGCCCATATTTCTTCAATGTCAGATTCCTGCTGTTGGATATTTTTTTCTAGATTAGAAACTATGCGTTCATTTTTGGATTGCTCATCTTCTAAGAGCGAGATTCTGTTCTCCATGTGGTCTAATCGGTTGTTTGTGCTTTGAATTGAGGTCTTTACTTCATTAATTGCATCCTTTATCTCTTTTTGGCTCTCTCTGAGTTCTTTTCGAAGCACCTCTATTATTTCTACAGTTATTTTCCTGATTTGAAATTCTAGAAATCTCAGATTTTCTGTTTTATCGGGTTCTGATGTTGTGGGGTTGTGCGCATTCATTACTCCAGTGTTATTCCTCTTTCCCATGATTTCGGAGGTTTGTGCCTTCTCTGGGTTCTTCCCTTGGGTCACTATGGCTTCACTTAAGGTGCTCTGGATCTCGAGTCTGTATTATCTCAGACCCCACTACTCCTTTACTGGGTTGTATCACAGAGTCTCTGACCCAGGGAGTCGATAGAGGCTGCTTTAAACTATGGGGGGTGCCAGGTTGCACGTTCTCCTATGGTGTGATATCTCTGCCACCACCACTCCCTCACTGGGTCAAGTCCCAGGAGGTACAGTACTGGGATTTCTCCTCTGTGGCCCGCAATTTGACTCACTGTTCTTGAGTACGCAGATGTAGCTGTACTGGACTCGGTGAATTCACTGCTGCTGCCGCCGCCGGTGGCAATATGGCGCTTCTGCCACGCCCTCGGCCGTGAGGCTGGCGTATTTTTTCTTCTCTGGTTTTGATTTCCACTCTGAATCCCTGCAGCATGTGCTGAGCTCGGCCACTGGGAGCTTTAAATGCTTTCTGCGCTGAAAGATCCCGCCTGGCTGTTCCGCAGCGGCTCACCTCGGCTTGCTGTAGCAGTCCGTTGAGTTCGCCGCTGCCGCCGGCAGTATGGCGCTGCTGCCGCGTCCTCGGGTGCGTGTGTCTCCTCTGTGGCCCTGAGCTCTGTTCTCAGTCCGCTTTCTCTCTGGAGCCTGGTGGTTTTTTTGTTTTTCTGGTGATGGTGTTTTCTGGCTATGAAAGGCGCTGGTTTTGTGGTAATGGAGATTGGTTGTTAGCGGGGCTCTTAAGCCCCACTTTTCTCGGTCGCCATCTTCCCGGAAGTCTCTGAATTCTTTTTTTAATGTTTTATAATTTTCGTTAAGGAGGTCTTTTACCTCCTTAATTAAGTTTATTCCTAAGTATTTTATTTTTTTGTGTGGGATATCCTGAGTGGAAGTGTTTTCTGGATTTTTTTTTCAGTGGATTTATGGTTGGTATACAGAGAAGTTTCCAGTTTTTAAAGATTGATTTAGATTCTGATGAGCTAGCCCACGTTGGAGGTTTTATACTTTTTTCTGATTTTTTTAAGATTGATTTTGTATCCAGATACTTTGCTGAATTTTTTAATCACTTCTATATGCCTTTTGGTTGATTTTGTTGGGTATTTTAAGTATAGCATCATGTCATCTGCAAATAGTGAAAGTTTGAGTTCTTCTTTTCCTATTTGTACTCCTTTGATTTCCTTTTCTTGCCTTATTTCTCTGGCTGGAGTCTCAAGTACTATATTGAAAAGAAGTGGTGATAATGTACATTCTTGTCTTGTTCCTGTTCTGAAGGTGAATTCTTGAAGTTTTTCCTCATTTAATATGATTTTGGCTGTGGGCTTATTGTGGATTGCCTTTATGATATTGAGGTATGTTTCTTCCTTCATTCAAAACACAAACAACTCCGGGCATGGTGGCACATGCTTGTAATCCCCGCACTTGGGAGGCAGAGACAGGAGGATCACGCTGGTTCAGAGCCAGCCTCACTGGCTTAAGAGACCCTGT
Organism: Muscardinus avellanarius; assembly: GCF_963383645.1. Classification (NCBI taxonomy): domain Eukaryota; kingdom Metazoa; phylum Chordata; class Mammalia; order Rodentia; family Gliridae; genus Muscardinus; species Muscardinus avellanarius. The sequence goes on along the minus strand of NC_137794.1, from coordinate 105,267,299 downwards.
TTCCAAATTTAAAAAAAATATTTAAAAAATGGGTCTGGGAGTGTAGCCCAGAGGTAGAAGGGCTTCCAGGAACCCAAGTACCACAAAACACAAATAATAATAAATGCTAGCAAAGATGTAGAAAAGTGAGAACTCTAAAACATTGTTGGTGGGATTGCAAATTAGTGCACCCACTTTGAAAAACAGTATGGAGGATCCTCAGAAGAATGAGAATGAACCTACCATATTATCCACCAATACCACTTCTGGGTATCTACCAAAAGGAAACCAAACTAACAAACTAATACATGTGTATCTATGTTCATAGCTACACAATTCACCATTGCCAAAATATAGAACCTGCCAAGATGTCCATCAACAGATGAATGGATTACAAAATGGGGATATATACACAATGGAATTTTACTCAACCATAAAGAAAAACATAATTACATCATTTAAAAGGAAATGGATGGAACAGGAGGACATTATGTTAAGTGAGATTTGTCACAAAAATTAAGAAATTGGATGCTTTCCCTAGTATGTGGAAGCTAGGGAGAAATAGGTAACAGGAGAAACTCTAGATGAAGAAGGAGATTCTATAGATGAGCAAATAAGGTGGCCTAACTGAGGGAATAGTAGGATGAAAGAGGAAAAGTCTCTAAAGCATCTGATATACTTAAACAAAAATATATCAAAGTCAGTCACTAAGCCAAGCATGGGAAGGAGGGAGAGGGAGGAAATGGGGCAGGAATTGGGTAAGGGCTAACTGAGTGAATGTTCATGTATATCTCCACCATCTTGTATCCCATTAAGATGTATGAGTACAATGAACCAATAAGAAATTTAAAAAAAATTGTGAGGCTCTTAGAATTATCCTTACATTTGTTTTAGTCAGCATTCTCACTGCTATAGTCCAAAGACCTGATGATGAATCTTTGAGGGAGGAAGTTTTTGCTCATGGTTTCCTAGAGAATTTGGGATTCAATCCATGTCGGCCTGGAGACTGTGGATCTCAGAGAAAATTGCAGCAGGAAGTGAAAAGAGGGTGAGCACAAGGCTCTGCTCTCTCATCATGGAAGCTGGAAAAAAAAGAGAGCACAGGGATGAGGAACCAAATAAAATCTCCAAGGCCACACTCCAGTAATCCCTCCTTAGCAACCAAACTCCATTTCAAACACTGATGCCTTATTTCCATGAGGGATACGAGGGTGTCCTAAATCCAAACCATTACATAGTTCTAATTCTTAATTTCAATTTAACATTAAGGAAAAGAACTGATAGTCCAGATTCTCTATATTTATTATTTGACTCTTTAGGTGTCTTTCTTCTTCATTTATAAAATCCTGGTTATAATATGTTATCTCATATTTAGTCTGAAGTTTAATTAGTATTCATATAATCACCTGGAAAAATTACCCAAGGTGGGTCATCTCTTATATTTGAGGTTGCTTCATCAATTTCCTACTTTTTACAGTATTTCTACAGAATAATGAAGTTTGTAAAAATATTTTTTTCTTTGGTAAAATCTCAGTGCATCTGAAATACTGGGAACCAAAAGTTTTAAAGTTTTTGAGTTTCAAAGTACACAAAGAGGTGTCATTTGCTCTTGCATTATATTTTTGCCTGTCTGAAGGCTTGTCATGCTTAGATGATCTAAATGACCTCCAAGTGAGAAGGGGACATTTGAGGCATTAAATACTAGATGAAAAGAAATTGACTGTTGAAAAATGAAGCACAATCAATAGCATTTCTCTAAGGAAAGGCACTTATTTGATTCTCATTGCAAAACTGAGGATACTCTTTTGATTCAATTGATAGGTTTTCAAATGAATATTCTGTATGGTAGCTTATTAAAGTTCCCAAAATATATCTGAAAAGTAATTCACATAATTCAATAAATGTTTCTTTCTCAAATGTTATCTAAGTCTCAAGAGAAAAGCTAGGATCATGGATTTAATTAAACCTCAAATGGATAAAAATTATAATTTGAATATTATATATCTGAATATGAACCTCAATGAGAAATAAAATAAACCCAATGTGACTATATGCAATATAATAATGAAGACACTATTGGTGATGGAAAGGAAAATGTTGAAAGTAATTTTGTTGCAAAATTTTTGGAAATTAAAGCTTAATTTTAAAAACTAACATTTTAAAGCAGTAGCATCAATCTTTACAGATCATCATACAAAAGTAATGTTTGCAATGCATATTTGTTCCTGATATTTTCTTGGTATTCTTATGAAAGAGCCACCTTAAGACAGCATTTCTTAATTTCTAACCAGCTGTGAGTTCTGAGTTAATTTTTTATTCAGTCGACTCCATAGAAATCGAAACAGAGTTCAGTCTCACAGCCTTGAGCTCAGAACACCCACACAGTCAGTGAGTCAAATCAACAATTGAACAAACTGCGCTCAGTGAGTGGTTATTAACATTACACACCGTATATATTTTCAGCATTTTGATTGTAAGCAAAGTTAGAGATAAATGAACTTACAGGCCAAAATAAGGAAGTAAAAAAATTCCAATAAATTAAACTTGTATACCTCAACTCAAAGTAATCACTGATACATATTTGAAATATTTCCAGCCTTCTAAACTTTCATTAGAGAATCAGTCTAATATACAGATTATTTAAGGTATTTTTTCATATCATTTACCAACAATGGTGACCTTCTTTTACTAGAATTTAAAGTTTATGCAATAATTAGATAATAGCAGGGACATCTTAAAGGAAGTGCTGTCTTTAACAGCTGAGAAGTGAATTAAATCATCTTACAGTTAGTATCTTGCTCTCTATATCATTGGAGATGAACACCTAACTTATTCAAAAGTAATAATCCCCTTTTCCTCCACAGGACAATTGTGTACAATCTCCCTAGGGTTATTTCTTACCTGTGCTGAGCCTGAGTGTCATTATAAATTTGTATGCAATTTAGAATATGCAAAAGGACCAATTACTAGAACCCTGTGTATGGCAGATAATGTATTCAGAAGCAAGGCAGGAGGCTCATGGTCATAAAAACAGTGGCAATGAAAGAGATTTATTGCTAAAGTAGGATCTGTTATATAAGCTTGAATAAATTTTGAAAAGATCAGAATTGTTATTTTGTTGAAAAATGAGTCATACAAAAAGACAGAATGAGGAGGTGAGAAGAAAGATGGAAGCCTTTTTAGTTTTCAAACTTTATGATTCTTAAGTCCAAATAGAAAGATAGTCAGTTTTAGCCTGATTCCTGTTTTGAAAACAAATTTGTTCCAGTGTGACTAATATACGTGGGAGTGATTTGAGTGTAATGTGAATTTCACCTTTGCTTGTACATGATAACTTATTGAAATAAAAACACAAAAACATTTCAATACCTGTAGGTCTCTACCAGCCATCGGTACATGTCTGTACATATAAATACAGCCATAAAACACATGTCTGTAGATTACTTATCTACTAACCATCTGTACATGTCTGTACATGTAAACACAACCATAAAACACACATATGTACATGTAAGAATAGCCATAAAACCTATGTCTATAGATTAGGTATGTAACAGCCATGTGCATATGTCTACACATGTAAGTACAGCCATAAAACACATGTCTGGACCTGTACGTATCTACCAGCCACTTCAATTCATCATGGAAATTTTTGGACACACCCATTCACATCTCCTATTAGAAAATTTTATCTGGTTTAATATAAACATTCTTTATCCCTTCACAAAATTGTATAAGCTGTGATCTCTTGCATAATCACCTCTAGTCTTTTTACAAGGAGAGTATTATAATTACTATAACATTTATATCTTTTTGTAAAATTTTGCCACTGTTTTTGTTAGTTTTTTTTTTTTTCAGTACTGGCAATGGAATACAGAGGCATTCTACTTCAGAGATACACCCTAGTTCTATTTTTTTTTTTTATTTTGAAACAGAGTCTTGCTAAGTTGCTGGGTGTCTTGCTAAATTGTGGAAACTGGCCTCAAAATTGGGATCCTCTGGTCAGTCTCTCAAATACTGAGATTACAATCATACACTACCACCCTCAGCTTCTTTCTTACTTTTTATCTATTACAGTGTTTTGAGCATTATAACTGCCTTTTTCTTTATAATACCCAAGTTTTATTATTGATTTACAGAAAGCAGAAATCTTTAGGAATTCATGGGATATTATAGCAGAACTGATTTTATTTTATACTAAGGATATCAGTTAATATAAGATTAATTTGTATATTTATTAAATTTTAAAGAAAAATAAACTTTAGACAAAAACAATTAGAAAAACTGTCATTTGATAGTTTATCTAGTTTTATTTTTTTTAATTTTTAGGAAAAATGTGGGGAAAGACTGCATTTAGAGAAAAATTTTATAAAACTTATTAATGTCTAGACACATCACATTTAGTTACTACCATGAACATTTACCATGAAACTTGAGTTCTATAAAAATCCTTTAATAAGGTTTTTACTTTAAATTAAAAACATTAATTAGCATGTTTAAACAGAGTCAGAAACTATGCCATTATACACTGCTGGTCAAACATTCGTAGGGTAACACAAGATGTTGAAGAAAATAAAATAAAAGGCAAACTGAACCTCAAAGCTTCTGGTACTCTCAAAAATTAGTTGATTTGAACTTAGTAAACAATATCTTTAAAACATACTTCGAAGAATTTTAGAAGAGGTAGCATTTCTATTGTTAGGCAAGAAATGAACTAATGTTAATCAACTTGAAACTTATTAGGTCCTAAAGCATTCTAAAGCATACTTTAGCTCCTCATTGCCATTGTCTTTATGCAAGGATGTTAGATTTGATAGACAAATTTTATTAGAAATCGTAGATGCCTCCAATTCCCCTTGTTTTGTTTTTTCCTACAGTAAAGGCATCCTCTATGCCTTGCTTACCAGTGGTAAATTTCTTAAAAGTATATCTTTGAGAATATTGTCAGCCTTAAATTTGAAAATGTAAAAGATACTATTGATACCCTCCATCCAAAGACCACCAGGAATGCACTTACGCTAAAATGAAGCTGAGATGACTGGTTCTTTGCAATGAGGAAGACAATGTACTAAGAAGACCGAATGGCATTTCAGCAGTAGGCTATGAGAAAAGGTGTATATAGGGTTTGAGTTTGTGGTAGATGATGGGAAAGCTTCAAGGACTAGTGGTTGTGCTCAGGACTGCATGTTAATAAAAATTCAAAGGCTGAGACTTTTACATTTTTTTTTTTGGAAAACAGAAAAAATGGATTCAATTGAACGCAATTGATATAGAAACATCAGTAATTCATACAAGCTAGGAGAAGGGCACGGTGGACCAATTTTGTGATTGGTGCAGAGCAATTTTGTCTGGAGTGGGTGTTCCTTAAAATTGGTTATAACCCATAGGAGAACACTGTGGCCTAGCTGTTAATGCTAGTCTCGCTCTTGTGTGAAAGCTTTCAAGGATTAATTACTTGTATTTTCAGAGTATTAGAATCTTTCACATAATAAATTTCTTAATAGTTGATTTATATATTTTATACAAGATGTCATTTTCTTTCTTATCTTAATTTTTCACAAATTGTTGCTGTTACTATTATTTAGCATCCATTTTGACGTGAGTGCAATTTGTCTAATATAGTATCTGATAGGAATATTATCATTAAACAGTTATATATCTTTTTAAAAGTATTTTGGGGATATGTATAGTTGCTATAATTTTGTCTTCTCTTTATTTTCAATAATACTGTGTCTCTATAAACTCAGTTACTCTCTGTCTCTCTCTCCCCAATTAATATATATATATATATATATGAATGTTATCTGCCATCTTATTTTAATTATTTGCTATTATTAATCTATTTTAAATTATAAATTTCTACAAATATAGCAGCTTAAAACAAGACACATTTGCTCCCTCATGCTACAGTCCATATCGTTGCAGCCCCTCAAATTTTATGTTGAAATCTAGCCCCCAAGGTGATGGTAGTTTAAAGCAAAAATAAATAAAGATAATAACTTTAATCTTAAAAATGTTTGCACAGCAAATAATCAATAAAATAAAGGTAATCTATGGAATTGGGGAAATATTTGCAAAATCATATGTCTTAGTCTTCTAACGATCTCATTGCATCATGAAGGGCTTGTGTTGTGTTGCAAAAGAAAGTGGAGATTAATTTACCCAAACTTGTCAAGCCAGGTCTATGATCAGTTGTATGAAAACTCATTGTTTATCAATTGTAAGACTTAACTTCTTTCCCATGGTATTTAAATGGTTCTTTTAATTATTTTTTAAGTGGCTTTTTATTATTATTCTGGCTACTGCTGTAAACACACCCAAAACTACAGTTATATTTCCTTTCAACTTTGCTCACCTCCTTTCCTTACTTGTTAAAATGTTAACAGCATGGACAGTTTCATCCTCTCCACCTCCCATTGTTTGTTTCAATTCCCCTTCCTACATGCTTCCTTAACCCTTCCCCCGTGTCTTAGCTTTCTTACCACTTCATTTTCATAAGCATTACTGGATACTTTCCTAAATGCTCTTTCTACTGCCTAGTATTATAATACCAGGTCACTGAAGAACTGCTAAGCAATAAATATGTGGTGTGTGTGTGTGTGTGTGTGTGTGTGTGTGTGTGTGTGTGTGTGTGTTGGTATATATTTATATGACTCAAGCAAAGGTAAAGGAATGGTATATGCCAGCTGAAGATGGCACTTGGAGAATCAGTATGATTTTTACTTTGTAAATCTTTGTAACATTTCACTGTTAAGAAAAATGGCAAAAGAAAACCTTTGAAGATGCTCTATTAACTACCTCTACCATGACACTTTTATACTGTATCAAAACCTCAGTATGGTGCCAATTTCTTAAACTTTGTCTGCATGACAAGGTTGGCAGATAATTGCCAGTTGAAAGCCGTGCAAAATCAATTCACAATGGAGCTTTTTCTCTTAGGAAAAATATATTTTGATGAGCCACGCAACTTGATTTGTAATGTAGAAGAATAAATGGTTAACACAAGGCAATAATGGAATGATTATGTTAAAATAAATATATACATATGTGCACATATGTAATATGTACACATTTCCAATAATCATGTAAACAAATTTTCATTAAAATTTTTAATAAAATGACACCTACAAATGCATGTACATACCTCTTTTAAAAAGTAGTTTATAATTTAACCTAAACATTTGCAAAGGAAGCATCCTATAATTATTAGACTAAGATGCATAATTGGGCATTAACATGTAGATGCTATTAGTGGAAGAATTTGGGATTGTCCACATGGGGAAAAAAAAAGAGAACACAACTTCTGTAAAGAATATCTCTGAAATATAAATGGAATTGAGTCTAGTTTAGTGGTATGTTTCTACGGTAATTATATACATTTAATTTCCCCAAACTAAAATTGCATTTCTCAGAATGACCTGAAATATTTAGGATAAAGTAATGAAATGTGTATTTGTGTATTGGTGCATGAATATGCACATAGTTAAGAGTATTGTTAAAAAAGAATTGACCAAAGCCAGGCGTGTTGGCACACATTTGTAATCTCAGTACTTGAGAGTCTGAGACAGGAAGATGGGGTTCGCGGCCAGCCTCAGCTACTCAGTGAGTCCCTCCACAACTTAGTGAGACCCTGTTTCAAAAATAAAGAATACAAGCCGGGCGTGGTAGCGCACGCTTGTAATCCCCACGCTTGTGAGGTGAAGACAGGAGGATCGTGCAGGTTCAAAGCCAGCCTTGCTGGTTTAAGAGACCCTGTTTCCAAATAAAAATTTAAAATAGGTCTGGGAGTGTAGCCCAGAGGTAGAAGGGTTTCCAGGAACCCCAGTACCACCGAAATAAATAAATAAATAAATAAATAAATAAATAAATAGAATACAAAATTGGGCTGGGGTTATAGCTCACATGTAGAATGCCCCTGGGTTCAATTCCCAGCACCACACACACACATACACACACACACACACACACACACACACACACACACAGACACAGAAATGCACATAGACACACACACACACACACACACACACACACATAATTTCCCAGCTAGGGGTGGTGGCACATGCCTGTAATCTCAGTACTTGGGAGACTGAAACAAGAGGATAACAATTTTGAGGCCAGATTCATCAACCTAGCAAGACTCTGTTTCAAAAGATGAATAAATAAATAAATAAATAAATAAATAAATAAATAAATAAATACTGGGAATGTAGCTCACAGGTAGAATGTCTGTGGGCTTAATTCACAGTACCCCCCAAAAAATCTGCTCAAAAATTTCTATTTGTTTTTTGTTTTCATTCTGTTTTACTCTGCAGAATATTTAGTGATGATTTATTAGTCTTACAGTCTTCATTGAATCTTCAGTCAGCCCAATAACATTTCCCAACCAAGTGGGAAACCAGCTTAATGAGAGTTATAGCAATTCATGAAGTTTTTGAGTTCTGCAAACTTAAGAGGGGCCCCAAGTTTATGAGAAAGAAGAAAATCAATATCAATACAAAATGTTGCAGAGTATGATATATCTGTTAATTGCAAGTTGCTGAAACTACAGGAGTATTGGAAACTAAACAGATTTTATATCTATTATTTAACTGTGCCAATAAAAACAAATTTCTGAGACCTTGGGAGCTGAATGACTAGGACTCAAAACAGCAGAAGAAACTATTGCATATCAATGCTTCCTCCTCCACAGCAGAATTGATTTCTTCCCATGAGTTCAGCGGGGCCTTGGTTCAACTTCAGCCAAGAGAGACCCTGATGGATGATGACAACCCTTCCAAGATTTCTCATAAAATTTCCCCCGAGATATCCATCTTGATTTTCCCCTATTTGGCTACCTACCATAGAGAATTTTTGGAGGGCAACTTGGTTACTCCAGATTAAATTTTAAAACAATTATTTTTGAATAGTGTGCTGCCTGGATCAGGTTGATTCTGTGCAAAATTGTATGGCAGAGTGCTCCCAGCCACAGATGTCCCTGCTCTAACCCCACAGCTCTGTGTACCATTCAGTACTACTTACTCCATAATCAGGAAACAAACTTACTCTGTGTTTGATCCATTCTATACCTTGAGATCCTTGTGTTCCAGCATTTAGGCCAATGCAGAGTGAAATTCAAAGTGAATGTTTTGCTTTATATCCAAATCTGTTTTCTAAGAATGAGAATTACTTATCCTTGTAGTACCTATGTTTCATAATTAAATATACACATCCAACTTACCTACCTTCTTTTATCTGTGGCCATTTTGTAATCTCTTAAAAATGTTGTGTTTTTATCTTAGCCCCACAATTATGAAAACAAAATCTGAAAGCACTAGAGGTTATTTGCTTCAATTTCATCAGTCAAGCAATTAAGGTCCAGAGATATTAATAAATCATGTAAGGCTATATTGCTGCAATGACTATTAAGAAAGGCTTTATCATGATAAATTGTTTTTTTCTGAAATAAGACTTGCACCTATGCCTTCCCCTCAACAATGACCTGTCCATTGCTCCAAGCATGAGGGCTATTCAAAAATGTTGATGAGATGATTCAGTACTGTAGCAATGAATTGAGTCTATAGAATAATATTCTCTAAGCATACTTAAGCTATTCCATCACAAAATGAAAATTGATATTTTGTAGTCAGATAATAAATTTTAGTTAAAATATATAAAATGTTCTATTTTTTTCAGTTAAGGTCCAGAATAAATATCTTATTCATTGTCATGACAAGTTGATGAAGTATGATATATTTCTAAGTTCAAATGGGATGAGAACTTTCTGCCTTAAAGTAGACACAAGAAAACAGTAATAAATTTGAATTCATTATTTAAAATTAAATTACTATATTTAAGTGCATTTGTCATTTATGAACTATTTAAATTTGTTTTGAGAAGATGGTGGCAGCCACTGCCGCCGAATAGGACATGCGTTCTTCGGAGAAGCCCTGGACACCAGATTTTGGTTTAATATCTGATTGGGACAACTTAAGGAGACATTTCTAGCTGTGACTTCCTATCTAGAATACAGGAGAGAAAATATATAATGGCGGAATTAGAAACAAGAAGACAACGAGGCACCCGCCATGCAAGAAAAGTGATTTTTGGAAGAACATCTCAAAAGAGATTAGAGAAAAGACCACTTCAGCCACGCATGCTGGTGAACTGTTAACAACATACCTTGTAAGAAAAATGATCCAGATGCAGTGGAGGGAGCCCAGCAGTGCCGGGTGGAAAGCCCAGCCGTGTATCCTGGGGAGCTCAGTGTGCCTGGCCGCTATGCTCCTCTGTGCTGCGCTGGGGGCCATGGTGTGCTCAGAACAGCAGATCCTGCTCTATGCTGTGACGTTGTGGGCCTCCGCTCCTGGAGGGGAGATAAAATCCATTGCTGCTGAGTACTTGATATCACAACCTCTTCAAAACACACATACCGTCTTCTTTTATTAAAAATATTTAACGGGGCCAAGATGGTGGCGGCTGTGGCCAGTATTCAGGAGATGCAGAAAAATCCTATCCAATCCATCTTGAACTTTTGGAAAAAATTTCCACGAAGGGGGACTGCTCCTGCCACACATGTTTAGGAATTCTGAACATCATACCATGTAAGAAGGTGCTCATGGGAGAACCAGGAGGACTGTGGCGGTGGCAGCTGCCAGTATTTGGGAGAGGCAGACATCTGATCCAATCCACCTTGAACTTTTGAAGAAATTACCCCAAAGGTAGGCTGCTACTGCCTCACATGCTCAGGAATTCTGGACAATATTCTGTGTGGGAAAGTTGTTTGGGAGACAAGACAACCAAGACTGCAGCGGTGGCAAGTAGTTGGAAGAGGCAGAGAGATCTGAACCAATCCACCTTGAACTTTTGAAGAAATCTCCCCAAAGGTAGGCTGCTACTGCCGTGCATGCTAAGGAATTCTGGACAACATGCTGTGTGGGAAAAGTGTTTGGAAGAGAATTGAGATGGTGGTGGCAGCAGCAACTGCGGCCAGTGTTTGGGTTAGGCAGAGATCTGATCCAATCCACCTTGATCTTTTGAAGAAATCTCCCCAAAGGTAGAACGCTACTGCCGCACATGCTTGGGAATTTGGGACAACATGCTGTGTGGGAAAGATGCTTGGAAAAGAACCGAGATGGTGGTGGTAGGAACTGTGGCAGTGGCGGTGGCAGTGACCAGTGTTTAGATGGGCCGACAGATCCAGTCCAATCCACCTTGAACTTTTGAGGAAATCTCCCCAAAAGTAGACTGCTCCTGTCCCACATGCTCAGGAATTCTGGACAACATGCTAAGTGGTAAAAGTGCTTGGGGTATATCAGAGGGAGCCCCGCATAGCTGGGTTAGGCTGCCACACTGCGTGTTCTGGGAGACATCAGCCCTCATGGCCACTGCACTCCTCTGCACAGCATGGGAGGCCAGGGTTCATGTAGAGCAGCAGAGCCTGCTTTTTGTAGTGAAGCTGTGGACCTCTGCCTTCAGAGGGGAGACAAAATTCATTGCCACCAGGTATTTGGGCTCCCAGCTTTTGCAAAAGACATGTACTGCTTTCTCATATTTAAAGAAGAAGAAGAAGAAGAAGAAGAAGAAGAAGAAGAAGAAGAAGAAGAAGAAGAAGAAGAAGAAGAAGAAGAAGAGAGGAAGGAAGAAGGGGAACATCAGTAGATGACTTGCTCACAGTGACAGAGACCAGAGCCCACAGCACAGCGAAGCTAGTGCTGGGGCCACGGAGGCCAGGATAGGAGCCTACCGGCAGCAAGGCTGGTACAGGGGCAAGCCAGGTCATAATCAAAGCCTGCCAGGTGGCGAGGCCAGTGCTGGGGACTTTGAGGCCAGGATCAGAGCCTCTGTGAGGCAAGGCCAGTGTTGGGGCTTGCGAGGCTGTGATTGAAGCTTGCTGGGTGGTAAGGCCAGTGCCAAGGTCAGTGAGGCCAGGATTAAAGCCTGCCATGAGGAAAGGCTGGTGCTGGGGCCAGTGAGTTCGGGATTGGATCCTGCAATGCGGCATCCACAGAGAAATATCACAGAAAATAAAAAAATCAGATGGTTTTCCTAATATGCAAAAACTAGGAAGGAGAGGTAATAGGAGGAATTCTAGTTGAAGAAAGGGCTCTATGGAGGAGCAATTAAGGTGACCTATCATAGGGGATGGAAGGGGAAAAATGGAATCTCTTTAAAGCACATGATGTACTTAAATATATCAAAGTCAAGGCCGGGCGTGGTGGTGCATGCTTGTAATCCCCGCACTTGGGAGGCAGAGACAGGAGGACCGCGCAGGTGTGAAGCCAGCCACACGCTCTGGCTTAGGAAACCCTGTTTCCAAATAAAAATGTAAAAACAGGTCTGGAAAGTGTAGCCTGGAGGTAAAAGGGCTTCCAGGAACCCCAGTACCACAAAAAAAAAAAAAAAAAAATCAAGCATGGGATCGAGGGATGGGGGAATTGGGATGGGGATTGGATAAAGGCTAATTGGATGAGGTGTGCTTGTATATCCTAAGTCTTGTATTCCATTGAGATGTTTGACTACAATGCACCAATAAAAATATATTAAAAATATAAATAAATTTGTTTTGACATTTATATTTAAAACTTATTTTCATATTAAATATCCCAAATTTATAAATATTGATATTTATTGCCTATCTCCTTGTAAATGAGTAAATTTGGAAAAATAGTAGATTTTATTTTAATACTGTCTTCAGTTGTCCAACTTATGATGCATTATCTAATTGATAAGGGATAAAAGTATGGAAAATATTTTGAAAATTTGGAAAATGTTTAAGAAGAATGTCTACCCAATAGCTACTATTACCCATTCTCAGGAAGCGAAGAGTTACTTTTTTATCATATGTGAAAGCCAGAGAGAAATTGGGGAACAAAAGAAACTTCAGATAAATGAGGAGAAATACCAGTAGAATAGTGGAAGGAGATTGGGAGGATTGTGAAGGGGAAATGGGAGGTGTGATGAAGAAAACACTTCAAATAATGCTGTATGTATGTATGTACATATATGACGTTATCAATTTCAATTTCAGTAAATTGTACAAAGACTGGGAAAAAGCAAGGTGGAAGCCCAAGGTAAAGAAAGTGCTGTGTGCAAGTATGATTTTATTATTCTGAACCACATTAAGATATATCATTACACCAATAAAAGTACATTTAAAAAATAAAAGCCAAAACTAATCACTTGTATTTTTCTGTGTGTATGCAGGCATGCCAAATCATGACTATTTATCTATGCACATCTGTGGCTCTGTGAGGTGAGGGGTTCATGCCCTTACTGCCGGCCTGTACTTTCTCTGAATCCCACAAATGATCATAATTTCCTTTCATATGTGGAAGTTAGAGAGAAATTGGGAAACAAATGGAGCTTGGGATAAAAAAGAGGAGAGATTCTAGTAGAGAAGAGGAAGATGTTTAAGGAGGGAAAATGTAGAAAAGGAGATTAGATGAAGGAAAAGTTAAAATAGTGTTATATACATGTCTGAAGGTATCAGTACCAATCTCAATGGCATGTACACAAAAGGGGAGGGAAGAGGATGCAGATCAGAGGGACATCCTGCAAATGTTGTGTGCACATATGTTGCGGTCCCTCTGAAACTCTTCATGATGTATAATTACACTAATAAAAGTATATTTTTAAAAATTTCATAAAATGAGGAAAAATTTGGTAGTGGCCAATTCAACACATAAAACTGGCAAATAATGTGAATGTTCCAAAAATAAAATCCATAAACACCCAATCATTATTGGAAATGTGTAGCTTCAAGCCTAATTAAGAAAAAACTTATCATAATAAGATATAATTTATTATATGATTATAAAATTAAAATTAATTATACTATTATTACAAATATACTATACAGGATGTTTACAATTATACAATCATAATAGATAATATATAACACAAATTCTAATAATAAAAAATGTGTATATAAATCAAAGTTTTGCTATCTTAAAACTTAGACATGAACTATAAATCATGCAAAACTTGAGTAAAATAAAATGTAATTCAATTTAATTGGACAAAGTTTAACCTTTTAAAAAGTCAAAAATATAAATTGTCACCATTATAAAAACTAATCTCAAACTGTCAGTAATGCTCAATGTTGGTAACCCCTGATTTAGGGAAAGTCTGAAATACTTCTGGTCAGTGTACAGTAATTTCAACCCTGGAAATTTTCAACCCACAAATTGATGAGCAAAGTGAAATATAAAAGGAAATTCATTTCAGTGAAAATGATATTTAGAAAAGTATGAAATAAAAATAAGCATTGGTAAAATAAAGATGCTAATTTCATCAGTTTGAAAATAATCTTTATCTTATGCTTGGATTCAACCCAGGGGCATTCTGCTTCTGAGCTATGCTCCCAGTGCTATTTTTATTTTTATTTGGAAACAGGCTCTCTTGCTAAGTTCCTGAGGCTGGCTTTGAACCTATGAATTCAGGTCTGAGCCTCCCAAGTACTGGCATTACAGGTGTGCACCACGATAGCCAGCTGCAATATAATCTCTGATAAATTAAGTTTCAAAGTGCATTTGCATTATGATCTCATGTATATGAAAGCATTTTATGAATATATTTTGGTGTTGGTGTTTTCCTAGACAAGTTTAGAAGAAAGTTCATCAAAACGTTATTACAAGTCATCTTCATGAATAGATTAAAGGTGGGTTTCACTTTCTTCTTTATGCATTTTTGTACTCCCTGTAAGATGAGTTTTATAATGTGACAAAGTTAAATTAATCAGGAATGTAAAGGGGGACACTTTCGCTAAAACATTTGTTTATAGTAAAGCTTTCCACAGAAGGTAATTAATTTGGACAAAGTTAACTGACATGTGCTTCAGGCAGTAAAAAAGAACGTTCTTCCAGCTTTTCAACGGGCTCTCAGGTGTGTTCCTTCACCTATGTGCTGCCTTCCTGGAGTGGAAAGCTTTATATGCTTTGCTTTGTCTAGTGTTAGCTTGTAATTCCAGGACTTTGGAGGCTGAGACAGGAGGATCACAGGTTTGTGGTCAGTCTGAGCAACTTAGTGAGGTCCTCCACAACTGAGAGAGACCCTGTTTATGAAAAGCAAGTTGTTGTCTCCAACAACCCTACTCTCTGACTCCTCAAGGAAGGGCAAGATGGGAGGTTGCTGTGTAACAAGGGTTAAGTTTCAGGTATGAAAGATGTATAAAAGCTAAAGAGCTATTTATAACTTTGTACCTATATATTCATTATATTGTATGGCTCACTTAAAATCAGTTATAAGGCTAGATCTCAAGTTAACAATTCTTACCACACACATAATAAGAACACTGATTTCATATTCTTAATTAGCAGTGATTCCACAATAAGAACAAAAAAAAATCAGTCAATGACTGGTAATGAAAAAGAAAGAGCTAAGTTAAAGAAAGTCCTCATTTTAAACTTAGTTTCCAGATTCATTTAATTGTTTATATAAGTCCCTCTATTATGACTTTTAAATTATAATTTTAATAGTGATTAACAAAGATTTTCTACTAAGTACAAAATATCTCATTCTGTCTGCCATAAGAGGGCCTTTTGATTTGTACATTGTCATTTTCATTTCCTCCACCACAGTTTCTCCTCACACTATCTGTTTCTTTTGTCCTTAGTGCTGAGGTGCTTTATGAATATTTTAAGCCCATCATGTTTGATAAGTACAAAAAGCCATGAGAAATGCTAATAAGATCAGTCATGCAGTAAAAATAAAAATGGGGTTGGAGATCATTTATAAGCTCAAAGGAGTGAGAAAATGATACACATTGCCAGTGCTTAGGAATAAAATCATTCCAGATGAGGACTGTTCTGCAGAACAGAGTAAATGAAACATGTAAGAAATGTAATCAGTCATAATCAATAAGGGGTGAGGAAAGTGATTAATTAAATAGCAACAGCTTTGAGTGCATACCTTGAAGGACTATCAGCAGTTTCAGAAGCTGATTTGCAGAGTTAATTTAGAGAAAGTTCAGTACGTCAAAGAATATGCATGTCAAAAATGCCACAAAGGAAGATTAATCCAAAAACATATGACTGTACGTGTTCAGGGTTTATCTCTGCAAATCAAACTCAGTGGAAAAGCAGTAGGTGTGAAGCTGCCCCCTGGAACATCTATAGGACAGTCAAGAAGGAGTGCACCTGTCCCAGTACTACTTCACATTAGAACACATTGTTCTGTTTTGCAAAAATAACACAATACTACGTATCTGTTATGATTAGATACAGAATATCCCATGTTTGTCAGCATTTTCACAGTTATACTCTAAAGACCTGACCATGTAACTTAGAGGAAAAAAGTATTGCTCAGTTTCTTTAGAAGCTCTGGGTTCAGTTCATGTGAGGCCAAGGACCTTGGATCTCAGGGAAATGGTGGCACGAAGAGGAGACAGGAAGAGCACAAGGCTTTGCTCCTTATACCATGGAGACCAGAAGCTAGAGAGGGAGCAAGTGGAAGAACCATCTATAATCCCCAAGGACAAAGCTCCAGGCACCACCTTTTCAGCCACAATCTACCGGCTTGGGCCACAACCCAGATAACTCCATTACAATGAATATGTATGTACCGCTGAGATTACAACCAAGCCCTTTTCCCAACATTGTCACCCAGTTTTCATGAGGGCTTGGGGGGCATTCTATTTCCTCACCATTACACCCCCTAAAAGAGCTCATGTATTAATGTTCAGAGGTGATATGATTAAATCAGAAGGGTTATCATCTTCTTATAATAATGGGCTTTAATCTAGCAAATGAGTATTGTAATTTCAATCCTTTGTGATGGATTCATGGGTTGGTAACCTAGGCAGGTAGAGTGTGGTTGGAGGAGGTGAGTTTCTGGATGTGGCCTTTGACACTGTGCATGTGTCCCTAAATCTCATTGGTTCGACTGCTCAGAGCCCCGGTTCTCTCTCCACTACCTGCCACTGCCAGGCCCAGAGCTCACTGATGTAGCCCAGCCTGACTTGGCCTCTTCCTTCCTCTCAGTAATGGTGGCCAGTCATTTGGGATCACAGCAGTGAGCATATGGCTGAGGCTGTATCCATGAAGGGGTCATGTATTCTTGATTTGAAGGACCTGAAGGACAGATGTGCTTCCATTTGGCCTATGAGGTTCGAGCTGCCTTTGGAACTCAACCTCTCTCAGTTCAAGATATGGATTTAGCTAAAGATAGACATGCATTACTAGGCATAATTTATTTTTAATATTTGTAACTCATAGATAATATAACATGAGCCAAACATATAAACCACTCAGGTAGTTTATTTCCTTTTTGAGATAATTATAGAGTAATAAGTTAAAATAAACAGTACTGAAAGATGTCTTGTTCCCTTTACCCAGTTTTTCCTAGTGGTGAAATATTGCAAATAGATAGAGGGATATAAAAGTGAGATATTAATATAGGACATTAATCACCACAAACACCTTCCTTAGATGCTTTTATAGTCACATCACATACATTTCTCTCTCATTCTTACTACCTCTTAACCTTAAGCCTCAGAAACAGCTAATGTATTCTGCATTTCTGTAATGTGTCATCTAAAAATGTATTATGTATATGGGTTCATAGAATTCATGTGACCTTTTGGTATTAGTTTTTTTTGTTTTGTTTACCATAATTCTCTGGAGGTTCATACATGTTACTGTGTATATCAATCATTTGTCCTTTCTATTGCTAAATATTCTTCTCTGGTGCAAGTGTATCAAGCTACTTTAACCATTTAAAGTTTATGACTGGGGCATATTATTATTGTGTCTGGCTTAATGAGAAATTTCTAAGCTTACTTACAAAGCATTTATCTTACTTTACCATCAGAAATGGTAAAATAAATGGTAATTTCTCCATCCAGAAATGTATGACAATTCATTCGACTCCTATGCATTTTCAAAAACCTTCATTATTGTTAGTCCTTAAGAATTTTTTTTTGGTAATCTAATGTTAATGAAGTAGTAGTACTTGCTAGGGATTTTAGTATGCTACTGATCTATTTTTAAAATTTACTGTCATAAATCTATAATGAACAATGTTTTAATTTGCTTTTGCATTACTGAAAATATCTAACAAGCACAACTTAAAGGAAGAAAGGTTTATTTGGGCCCAAGGTTTTGGAGGTATCAGAGATTTCAGGCTACAGTCAGCTGGCCCCAAGGCAGAAGCTGTCGGGCAGGACAGATCATCTGAGGAAGAAAAGCTACTCTCAGCCATGGCAGCCGGAAGCAGAGAGCAGGTCCCAAAGCAACCAGAGACAGACACAGCCTTCAAGGCCACACCCAGGGCCTTCCTCCTCTAGCCATGTCTCACTTCCTAAATTACCACCCAGTAAATCTAGTGAGGCTATTAATACTACAGCGGTTTTATCTACTGATGAGGCTAGAACCCTGCCAATTATTTTACCTCTGGATATTGTTGCATTAGGGACATGCTTTCAACACATGAGCCTTTGTGGAGACATTTTAGACCCAAGCAAAAACAAGTAGGTAGAAAATTGCATAATGATAATGTATATTATTATGCAGTTTTCTTCTGTAATTCAGTGAATTATAAGCAATTTTCTAAATTTCATGTACCTTTCAATCCCTATTTATGATGTATACTTATAGAATTGGTAGATTTTTTTTTTTTTTTTTTTTGGTGGTGGTACTGGGGTTCCTGGAAGCCCTTCTACCTCGGGGCTACACTCCCAGACCTATTTTTACATTTTCATTTTGGAAACAGGGTCTCCTAAACCAGCGCGCGGCTGGCTTCGAACCTGCGCGATCCTCCTGTCTCCGCCTCCCAAGCGCGGGGATTACAAGCGTGCGCCACCACGCCCGGCCTGATAGAATTGGTAGATTTGATGTGGTAAATTTGTGCTTTTTTTGATTAATGAGAACAAAGACTTTATTTTTTAATTCATGTTTGTCTTGTCTGGGCATTTTTCTTTTAGTTTTCTTGCTCTCTATAAGCTTTGATTAACTGTTACCTAAATGTTTATTACTTTCTTATAATATTCATCTTTATCTAATATTTTTACATCTACTTTTATATGTTTTAAAATTGTTCATTATATTTTTTGATCATTCATTCTTTTCCAATGCCTTTTAAAATTCATTTTGGTAAACTAAGATTTTAGGGAAAATTATTAATTTGGTATACATTCAATTACATATTCAAGAAAGTAATTCTTTATATTTTTAACTTATCTACAGGTGGGTTTCTCTTTTAATTTCTTGTATGGTTGATACTTTTCTCTTTAACCATATTGAAATTTGCTGAAGTAGTTAATCTGTTCAAGAACAAATTTTGAATATTGTAATTTTTTGTGTGATCTTTTACATTACATATTTTTATTTCGTTACTGTCATCCATTTCCTGTGCTATGTGATTCTTTCTGCTGGCATAGATATCTTTTGCCTTCTTAAGTCATTTGCTATCTCATTAACTCTTGCTTACTAATATATGCATTTAAGTTTCCAAATATCTAAGAACTACTTTAGCTACTGATTATATAGCTTATGCATTTGCTGTCTCTCATCCTAATGATTTCCTAATTTTACTGAATATTTCTTCATTGGCCAACTGGATACTTATAAGTGCGTTAGGAATTGCAAACAAATGATGCCTTTATATTTATGTAATTTAGAATATTTGCTCATTTAATAACCTTTAAGTAAGCCAATATGCTCAGGCCAATGCTTTCAATTAGAAATTGCTGAAATTGAATTTACAGTGCACAGTAATATATGTATGTGTGTATTTAATATGATATTGGGAAGATGTATTTTAAGTCTCAAATTATAGTATTTTGAAAATGACATTTAAATAAAATAGTCTACAACTATGCTAGTGATCTAACTAGTTAGTCTGTAGATTTCTGAAAGAGGAATATAAAATAATCTTTTTATGCTTCCTATAATTTTGTCAATTTTTTGTTTTGAATATTTAGAGCTCTTTAAGCATATAGAAGTTTAGAATTATGATATCTATATATGTTCATATATATCTGTATATATTAGTGTTTTGAATTTCAATGATTGAATAATTGTTCTTTTATTTCCAATAGTGCTTTTTGGCTTATTAAAAGAAAGTCTGTTTTTTGCTCCTATTTTATATACACCTAGAGTATACCTTTCCAACCTTTAAATTCAAGCTTTCTATATCTTATATTGTAAATTTTTAAGTTATAAATGGTAACATGGTAATTATAATGGATATGAATATCTGTTTAGAGATGTTAGCAATACTAGAATTTGTATTAATTAGAAAGTTCAGTACATTTACATTTAGTGAGTTACACTTAATTGTAGATTTTAACATCATTTTATATTATATATTTTATTTATTCTTTTTCAATGTACTTTATTTCTTTCCTACCTACATTTCTTTCTTTAAATTAAAAATTAATTCTGAACAATTAAACATGCATGTAATTGATTTTTCAATCCTCATGTTTAAGAATTAATAGGTATATTTAACCTCATTTTAATTTTAACTAGTGACTTTACACTTTTAACTAACATTATAAGAGCTTTGTATTTTTAGCTCTAATTATTTCTTTCCCCCAAAACAAATTATTTGTTCTCATTGTATGAAACATTTTTATTATTGTTTTACATAGGTGATAATTGTTTAGATTTGCCTAGATATTCGCTAATAATTTGGTACAACTATTTCTTCTTGTATTTCTAAAGCTTATTTTGGTGTTGCTATACTTCTTCCTTTAATTCCTTGTTCATGAAAGGTAATTTTACAAACAAAACACTAATTTCTCTTTGTCTGACAACAGCTTGTTATAGAATGATAGTTTTGCCTGGTATAATATTATAGGTTGGCGATTATTTTGTCTCAGCACTTAGTAGATGCCACTCATTGTTTCTGTTTTTCCTCTTCACTATTGAAGAGGTAACTGTCAGTGGAATTTTCATTTTCTGCTATATTTCATGCATCTGGCTCACACTAGGCAGAATTACCATTGGAAAATGTTTGAGCTTTTGAAAAGATATTTTGTTTGTTGTTATATCTTCTTGGTGACTGAGATGCTGCCAAATTGTTACTAGTTTATGTCAATTCATAGCCTACTATTTTATAGACAAAGCAGGTAGATTAGTACACATTTAAATTATAACTTTTAAGGGGAGACTTCTCTTCATCCAGAATCAGGTTGAAACAGATAAATTTTTCTTTTATCTAAAGCAGGTATTTCTGAGAACACTTTTCATAGGTTTTTTTCTTTGTAGGGTTCTACATATATTTGAAGAGTGCAGCTTAGATTTGTTTTATTTGAATTTCCTCCCTGTGTCCCTGCTTGGTCATTAAAGGCAAGCATTTTGCTTATGCATATCCCAAAATGTCACAGTTCAACAACATTTTTTGTGTAGTTTACCATTTTGGTTTTCTGGATTCTTCATTTGCTCTGTTTGTTTTAGAATTTTTTGTTATGTTTGCTTTTGTTTTTGCCCAGGAGAATTTATTTACTTTCTTTGCGACTGTGTATTGCATTTAAGCATATGTTTGTAGTGACTCATCAAGCATTGCTAAGTGCTCTGTACACAGGTTATTGTCTGAATTAAATTGCTAACAATATCACCTATCATCAAAGTACAAAAATTGTTTATTAATCCAACAGCATGTGAGTTGCCTTTTCTATTTTGTCCCACGATAAACATGTTTATTTTTTCTCGTAAATAGAATCCCATTGTTTTCACATTGATGAGTGTCCATGTTATGCTTTTCTTTATTATCTGATACAAAACAAAATCCACACCTTTACATATGCTTTTTTATGTAGAGTGGAAATGTGTCTCTTGGAAGTGAAAGGAATTTGGGGATTATAGAGTACACTCATTTTCTGTTATAATGAATGTTTCTTATTTCCTTGGTGAGCTTTGCTTCCTGACATTGAGGCCAGTGTCAATTCCCTGGAGCCTGTTCAATACTCTTGAAACTTAAGTGAATAGATCATGAAATGGATAAAATATCAAGGCACATTTCTCTTTTAAATTTGCTTGATGACTATAATGTTGTACGGTGGCACATATTGATTGGCCTTTTAAATGACCATTTTTTGGAATTACTCGTTTCCTCATTTGTCCACGGGGCATGTTTTTCTTGATGGTTTGACTAACTTATTGATCCTTTCTTCTCATCAGTCTTCTGTTTGTAATGTGCTGCAATATTCTCTCCCAGTCACGTTACTAATTTGCATCAGTTTGTTGTGTTTACTTAAGAGCAGGCAAAGAAAAAAGATGAGTTTGCACTGGATTCACAAAGGTTTTAGACTTCTTTTGCCCAAGAATTTTTCCCTGAACTTAAACTTCCCTTTCTTCTTCAGAGGAAAAATAAGACAAAGAAAAGCACTGAACAGCATGTAATAGGCTATAATGAGCATATTCTCTCTTGTAATTTTTGAAAAGCTTTCAGTGCTCCCAGTATTTCTTTAAGCATTTCTGAAATTCTTATAATTAACTAGACTTCTCCAAATGAAAGATAAAGGTGGGTTTTCTTATTTGTTGGTTGGATTTTGTTCTTATTCATTGTTCCTCCAAATGAAAGATAAAGGTGGGATTTCTTATTTGTTGGTTGGGTTTTGTTCTTATTCATTGTTCCTTCTTGAGCATACCCACTGTTTAGCCACTTCACTCCTAGGATTCAGAAGAAATGTTTAAAAAATGACACATTAATCTTATAATTACAATCTGTTCACACTTGACAATCCACAAGGTAATCTTTTGTTTGTTTTCTCTTGTAAAAATATTTAGCACTTAAAGCCTCCCTGAAACTTTAAATTCTCAAATAGTAATAATAGTAAACCTACAGAACTGTATTCCAGTGACTATATGAAGCTGCAATGCTGAGTATCAGGCAGAAAGACCTGTCATAGGAATATGCTGGTTACTCATTTAATATCACAAGAAATCATAACCTATAAAGGGATCTTCTTAGTCTCTTTTAAATGGATCTCTAAGAAATAATTATTAACAACTGAACAATTATTTAGGTAATAAGAAATTCAAGGACAAATCACTCTGAAAACAGGACTGATAATTATTCTTCTGACATTCCTGCTCTGTCATTTCAGAATTGAGTATTCTAGTTTCTCCATCAACACACCCCTTGTTTTCCATCTCCTCCTCTCATCTCCCATCCCACAATCTCTCCATGGAATGATATTTCTACATAATAAATTTATAACTGTACTGCTCATACATATCCCAAAGAGCCTAGTTCAAGAGCATTGGTGTAACTTAGGTGGAAATTTAATTAATAATGCTGAGGATAATAGAGCAACCTAACTTTCCAAAAGCAATGAAAAGAGATACTTAGTTGTTATAGCAATTATTTATTGCTTCAATAATGCTGCATAACAAGCCACACCAAAATTAGTTGTTTATAACAGCCAATATTCATTACTCCCCGTAAGTGTACTGGTTAGCTGAGTTGTTCAGCTAAGCCTTACAGGCTTCCCCAAAGATCAGAAGACAGATGGTTTGGGGAATTCTGGGCTGAATGATTCAAGATGGCCTTTGCTAGGAAATTGTGTTCTCTTCCATGTAAATTAAAAAGTAAAATCAAATTATGTACTAATAAAGATGGAAGGATAGAATACAGAGTGATAGAAAAGATGCTTTGGTTGGATTTTTTAAATAAAAAGATATTTTAAAAATAGTATAATGAAAGCAGTAATAAGAACCTTCATCAACAACAGAGAAAACTATAATTTACATTTTAGTATGTTATTTTTTTTATTCTAGATGAATCAATATTCCTAGTTTGACCCAAAACTATATTCTTATTAAAAACTATAAAATATTAAAGGAAATAACAAATTGTCTCTATCAATAATTTTTTCTATTTTCAGCTTAGCAATATAAATTTGAAATTAATTATCTTTTCTGTATTTTTTACATAAAACAATTTATTTAGAAATTTTCTTTCTGTAATAAAGGAATTTAGCTTCCTAATCCTAAGTCCAAAATTAATACAGTCTAAAAAGTAGGCTTTGCTTTCTTTAAATGTACCTAAAACTGAGTCTATGGAGAAAGAAAAGAAACATAAAACTCCAGATAGTATATCAAACCAGTAATAATTATTTTGCTGGCATAGATTAACAATGATGAAACTCAAACTTATTATAGCGATTTCAGTAATACTCATTGGGAAAAAAACGCCTTTTATAACAATTTAATCTGAACTTTTATGCAAGAGGATATTTTATAATTTCAGCTTTCTTAATTAAACAACTCCTCCTCCTCCTCCTCCTCCTCCTCCTCCTCCTCCTCCTCCTCCTCCTCCTCCTTCTTCTTCTTCTTCTTCTTCTTCTTCTTCTTCTTTAGTTACTGAGTTTTATTTTTTTTTTTTTTGGTATTGAGTATTGAACCCAGGAGCATTCTACCTCTGAGCTATACCCCCTGGCCTACTTTTAAACAACGATGGTTTCCCTAAATTAGTGAGGGTCTAAGATGAGACTGGCCTTGAGCCAGTCATCCTTCTGTCTCAGCCTCCCAATTGGAGAAATTACAGAAATTACTACACTTCCTTTCCTCTCCTCTTCTCCTCCTCCTCCTCCTCCTCCTCCTCCTCCTCCTCCTCCTCCTCCTCCTCCTCCTCTTCTTTCTTCTTCTTCTTCTTCTTCTTCTTCTTCTTCTTCTTCTTCTTCTTCTTCTTCTTCTCTCTCTCTCTCTCTCTCTCTCTCTCTCTCTCTCTCTCTCTCTCTCTCTCTCTCTCTCTCTCTCTTTCTTTTTTTGTACAACCTGGAATAGAACCCAGGGGCATGATACAACCCCATCCCTATTTTTTAGTGTTTTTATTTTTGAAACAGGGTCTCACTCAATTGTGAAGGGCCTCACTAAGTAGCTGAGGCTGTTCGAGAATTAGATGCTCTAGTCTCCACCTCGCAAATTCTGAGATTACATGTGTGTGTCACCACACCTGGCCTTACTACACTTTCTTATGGATACATTCAGCAATATGTTTATCAAGTACATGATTCACAATATGGCTCTATGACCATCTTTTACAGATATTCCTATTCAGTCTCAAAAAGGATTTTCTGGGGCATATGACCAAGAAAGATTGCCTAGAAAGTGGTCCCATAAAGCAGATTTTAAAATTGGATCATCTGATAATCACACCACCACAAGAACCTGTTGGATCAGCAAATATTAAGTTTCACAAGTTGTAACCTTGTATAGAAGAGACCATGATAATGACAAAACAAAGGGATTTGACTTGCTTGGAGTAAACAGCAAACATAATTCTCAAAACAGATAGCCCTAACTGGGTTCTATTGGTGTACTAAAGAATGACATAGGAAGGGCAAGTATGATTAATCACCAAATTAAAACAAAGTTCAGAAGTCAAGGGTTTTCCTATGAACATATAAAAAGATTTATTTTTCCTGCAACCAGAAGATGGAAAAACTGAGGGACAGCTTCCAGCCTTAATTATATAGGGGACAGGATTAACAAGAAGATCAAATTTTCAAAGCTGGCAATGTTGTTGCCCTGATGGTAAGAATGATACCCTAGGTAATGGAAGGAGATGCCAACAGCCTTGAATACCTAGATATCCTAGTAGATCTGGGACCTGTTCAAGCAGCACACTTCTCCCTGTTAATGATTAGTTTTCTCCTTCCAGGGAGGTAATGCAGAACCTGTTTTAGAGGTAAAGACATGACTCTTCATCAGAAATAATCTACTTCCATACACAATCCTGGCTACCACACAAATAATCTTTATGAGCACATAGTATCCCATTGACAGAATATTGAGCTTGCTAAATATTCTTACTGAAAGGTAAGTACACCGATATAACAGCAGAACCTAACTAAAATGGCTCATCAGGAATAGGAGAGTATATATACTGAGGACACTGGATAAGGCACAGTGGAACATAAAGCTGGATAACTGAGTATTACAGGAGCTCACCGTTTTGTGGCACTGAACTTAAACTCCAGGCAAGGAGTCTGAGGGATTGTGTGAGCAATCTGTTCTCTCTGAGAAGGCTGGAAACTGCAGTGACCTACTCTAAATAAAGAAGTTTCAGAACTGTATGTTAGATGGTGGAGGAAGAGAACAAGAGACTTATAGTACTGGAAATACCAAGTGAAACTGGACAGTCCATCTCCCAACTGTGTTCTCTAGAAGAGCTGAAAGCATAGCAAGGTGTGGTGGTGCATGCATGATATCCCAGCACCTGGGAGACTAACATAGGGCTAGCCTCAGCAACCTTGTGAGATCCTTTCTTAAAAATTAAGAAAAAAAGACTGGGGATGTAACTTAAAGGTAAACCATCTCTGGGTTCAATTCCCAGTGCCACAAAGGAGAGAGAGAAGAGAGAACAGGAGGAGAGTGGAGGGTAGGGTAGAGGAAAGACAGAAAATGAGAAGAGGAGGAGGAGGAGGAGGAGGAGGAGGAGGAGGAGGAGGAGGAGGAGGAGGAAGAGAAGAAAGGGGAGGGAAAAGGACAGGAGGGAAGGGAAAGGGGTGGAAGGAGAAGAGAAGAGAAGAGAGGAGAGGAGAGGAGAAGAGAAGAGAAGAGAAGAGAAGAGAAGAGAAGAGAAGAGAAGAGACAAGAAGAGAAGAGAAGGGAACTCTAGACACAAATTTTTTTCCTTAAAGAGAAAATAAATGTGTGGAATCATTGAGAAACATATTTTTTAAATGATAGATAAATTAAAGAATAATTGTTGATATAAACATCAATGAATTAGAACTCAGCATGAAAAGAGACATGTTTTAAATAACTATTTTTAAAATAACCACTAAAAGATGAGGAGAATAAACTGAGCATCAAACATACTTCTCAATACTGTGTTAGGAAAATGATGGAGAGGCAATATTAGCAGATGTCCAGAATTTAAGTAAAATATGAATCTCAGTATGGTGAACACCAACTGAAAGTGAATTCATGGGTTCATATTGCAGCTCCATTGTTGATTATCTTCTCAAGCTTCCTCATGTGCAAAATGTGGGTAATAGTAGCTATATAACATGGATATTATATTGAGAATATATGTACATATATCATTCACATGTTATACAATAATTTTCATACATATGCTTGTGTGTATGGACACATATACATAGTTGTTTAGACTATAGTGGTTCACTGAATTTGATCCCTTCCTAGTAGAAATTGCATAAACTAGTTTCTTTGCAGTTAAATGAGGCCAGGAGACTGATATATTTTTAATAGAATGTGCATCAATGTAAGAAAGCATTGTGTCCAATCTCTTAATCTAGCCCCCCAAACCTCCCCGATGTGGTAATTCATACTAGTTTCCTCTGAGTTAATGTACCAGCAGATGTATATCAAAGGTATGAGAACTGCTATGAGCTGGGACAACTGAAATATTTTGTATAGAAGAGCACCCAATGACCAGTACTAACCAGTTAACTCTTTGTATGACATGCTCAATACATCCTGTTTATAGAGTTGATCTCCCCACCTAAGACAAACAGCAATTTGTTCTTTGGGTTACTTTAAGGACTAAATGAAGTAATATATTAAAAATTCTCAGAAAATAGCTTAGTAAGCAATTATAGATCTTTGCTAGTTTGTTATTATCAACACAGTTCAATAATAGAATTTGTATGCTCAAATAAGGTGAATATGAATCCATCCAATACCCTTATATTTTATAAATAAATTTAAAAAATGAGTAGAGGATATCTTTACCAAATATGTTTCAGGGGAAATATACTTGAGAGAAATTTAAGCTCCAGGATTTGAAATACTAGAGGGGAGAGTTTGTGCCACAAAGATATTTTTCATGATTATGATTACTTAAATTATTAATGCACATTAATAAAACATCAATGTTACCATTTAATGCATTAATAAGTATGTTTTTCTCAAAATCTAAGTTTATCCCACAAGTGTATTATTCTATTTATAAATCAAGTAACTTTTACAGTCACTTTTGAAAGCAATTTATAATTAAATTAAATTAAATTGCCTTAAAATTTATACTGCTTCCATAAATGTAACATGTTATAGTTTCTATATAATTAATCCCTCACCCAACAAATAAGAATTTCCAAGGTGTAACAACTTTTATACATCTAGTATGTTAAATAAAAACAAAAATGAGACATCACATTTAAAGTTACAATTCTATTTGTAAACTTAGACAATTTACTTTCCAGATTTTTCTTAGAATCATGTCAATTATGGGGACTTCCGGAAAGATGGTGATCGAGAAAAGCAGCGTTTACGAGTCCTGCTAACACTCTATCTCTATTGCCACAAAATCAGAGCTTTTCAGAACCAGAAAGCACTATCAGCAGATAAATACAAAATGTAAACACAAGAGAAAAAGAAGACTAGAAGAACAACCAGAGACCAGAAAAGAAACCATCCGACATTACGGCAGTGGAGCCACACTGGCACCATCTTGCCTCACAGCACCAGACTTCAGAAAGGAAAGGTAAACAAGGAGCTGAAGTGAGCAGCTGCGGATCATTCTGGTGTAATTCAGCAGTTCTTTCAGCGCAAAGAACATCTAAAAACTCCCAGTGGCCAAGCTCATCACGCCTTCCAGGGACTCAGAACAGAGCTCAAAATCAGAAAGGAAATATGCTGACCTCACAGCCAAGGGCGTGACAGTGGCACCATATTGCCAGCAGGGATGGTGAGATCTCCACGCCCTCAACAGGTCTAGATCAGTACGCACAATAATTGTAAGTGAAATTGCGGTCCCTAAAGGAGAAATCCCAGTGCTGAACCCCCAGGGGCTTGTGCAGCTTTGATAATCTTCCTGGGTATGAGATTTTGAAGTCCAACCCAGTGAAGGAGTAGCAGTGGCAGAGATACCACACCCTACTCGCAGCTCCCCATGGGAAAACACCCAGCCCACACACCCACAGTCTTGCACAGCCTCAATTAACTCCCTGGGTCTGAGACTTGGCGATAAAACCCAGTAAAGGAGTAGTGGCAGCTAAAATTATCACAAACATGAGATCCAGAGCACCCTAATAGAAGTTGTAGTGACCCGGGGAAGAACCCAGAGAAGGCACAAACTTCTGAAATCATGGGAAAGAGGAACAACAATGGAGCAATGAATGCCCACAACCCTATAATATCAGAACCTGATAACTCAGAAATTCAGAGATCTCCAGAAGATCAAATAAGGAATATAACTGTAGAATAATATAGGACCTACAAAAAGAATTTAGAGAGAGTCTAAAAGAAATAAAGAATGCAATCATTGAAGTAAAGGCATCAATTCAAACTATAAAAAATCGATTAGACCACATGGAGAATAGAATCTCTCTCCTAGAAGATGATCACCCAAGAACAAATGCATAATTTATAACTTAAAAAAAAATCAGACAGCAGGAATCGACATTGAAGAAATATGGGCCCACTTTAAGAGAGCTAACCTAAGAATAATTGGAATAGAGGAGGGAAAAGAAAGTGATACCAAAGGGGTCAATAATCTCTTCAAGGAAGTAATAGCAGAAAAATTTCCAAACATAGAGTAAGAGGTTGATATACAGGTCCAGGAAACTTATATAACTCCCTTTAGACAGGTTCAGAGAAAATGTTCCCTATCCCACATAATTGTCAAAATGACCAATGTGGAAGCCAAGCAGAGAATCTTAAAGGCAACAAAAACAAAAGGCCAAGTGACATTCAGAGGCAAACCAATTAGAATCACTCCAGACTTCCCAAACCAAGTCATGAAAACCAGAAAGGCTTGGAGTAACATATTCCAAACTCTGAAATAAAACAACTTCCAGCCAAAAATTACCTACCCAGCAAAACTATCTATCAAATTAGATGGGGAAATAAGAAGCTTCCATGACAAACAGAAACTGAAGGAATTTATGTCTTCAAAACCAGCACTAGAGAAAATACTCAAAGGGATTAACTTCAAAGAAGAAATAGGTAATACACCCCAGAACCAGAGAAACAAGATTTTCCATCCAGCAGACAACTAAGCAAAGAAGAATAAACAGTATATCAAACAGAAATGAAATCTTAGCATGTTAGGAATTAAAAGATATCTCTCAATTATCACACTGAATGTAAACAGCCTCAATTCCCCAATAGAAGGACATAAAGTGGCAAAATGGATTAAAACCCAGAATCTATCCATCTGCTACTTGCAAGAAACACACTTTACAAGTAAAGATAGTAACAAACTCAAGGTAAAGAGCTGGAGCAAGGTAATTCATGTTAAGTAGCCATCCTAAAAAATGTGAAGTAGTATTTCACTAAAGCTTTATTTGTATTTTCTTAATGATTAGTTATATTATGATAATGATGAGTGATATTCATGTGTTTATAGGTCATATAAAAATCTTTGGAGATTCATTGTCTATTTTAGTCTTTTACCTATTTCTAAATTGTATTGCTTGCTTTTATTGTTGGCAATTTTTAGGATTTCTATTTGGAATATTAAGATACCTTCAGATATAGCATTTGGAAATATTCTATCTCATTCTATCAATAACTTCTAATTCTGTTTACATTGCCTTTGGATGTACAATATTTTTTCATTTTTTATGAAGTTTGTTTATTATATTTTGCCTGTGCCTTTGGAATCATATCCGAGAAATCACTGCCAATTTCAATGTTGTGAAGTTTTATGACCCAGGTTTTCTTCTAAAAGTTTATAGTCTTAAGATTTACATTTAGGTCTTTTATCTATTTTGAGTTAATATTTGTATATGGTGTTAGGTAAGGGTCCAATCTTATTCTTTTTCATGTAATTATTATTTTTCAACAATATTTAGTGAAAAGATTATTATTTTCTTCACCAAATATTCTTGGAAACCTTGTCAAAAATAACTTGACCATATATGGAAGAATTTATTTCTAGGCTTTTTATTTTGCTCCACTGGTTTATATATCTATCTGCCTTTATAGCAGTACTATACTGTTTCAATTATTGTAGCTTTATAAAGTTTGAAATCAGAAACTGTACATCTTCTAGCTGTGTTCTTTTTTGAGATTGTTTGGGTATTTAGAGTTCATATTTCATGTTAGGATATACTTTTTCTGAAAAAAATGTATGATAATTTCACCTCAAAAAATATCCTCTGGTAAGAAATAAAGCAAAAAAAAAAGAAATATTGAAATGTTATCTCTAAGTGATCAAAATTTTGATATCAGACAAATGAATCTGTTATGTGAGATTATCATTGTTAATTTTGGATAAATTGCTATAGTAAAAGAAAGAAAGAAAGAAAGAAAGAAAGAAAGAAAGAAAGAAAGAAAGAAAGAAATTATGTTTTTAAATTAGTATCATTCCCCTAATGTCTTATAGATTCTAAAAGGCCCCGTTCTCTTATAGAACACAAATACTAACATTACAATTAGTTTACCTATATTACCATGAAAATGTTAATGCTATGGGTTTTATTTGCTTTGCTATACCTTATGCTAATATTAATAAACTTTTGATTACCTTATTTCTTTAGTAAAAAGTTTAATTTCTTACTCTTTTTCTCTTCCAAAATTGATAGTCTCTGCTGACTTGTCTACATGTTCACTGAATTTTTCCTCTGCCGTATTAACAAAGCTAAAGGAATTCTTCACTTATTGTCATTTTTATTGTTATTTAGTTAGTGAATTAATTTTATTTATAGTGTGCCCTTTTGATTCTGTATCTCTGCTATCATTCCCCAACACTTTATGTATGTTTCTTTTTCCATTTATGTAATATAATATTATTTATACCTTAATATACCTGTCTGATTATTCCAACATCTTAATCATATCTCCATCTCCTATTTCTTTATCACTTTATTACTTGGTCTCAAGTATTTTTCCTTTGCTTTTTAACTTTTTATGCCTTGTAGTTTTTAATAAAATGTCAGACACGGCATGATATAAACAAAGAATGCTTGGAAATGTGGATCCCTCTTCATTTGTCATGATAGAGCCTGAATGAGGTGTGGAGTATTTTAATTACTTGGATGGAAGTTAAGCTTGGCTTCAATTTTATTGTTGATATTTTTATCTTCAGGGAGTCACAGGTTTAGGGGTAATGTTAGGTAGCTAGTTAGACAGTAGCAGCCATGGTTTGTTAGGTAGGAACTAAAGCAGAGTGTGAAGCCCACAAGTGGAGCCTCGCTTAGACCCCTCCTCAGGAGAAGATGGAGACAATGCAGAGTCACTAAGGCAACCTTAAATGGGCAGCCAAACACCCAAGTGCATTAGGTAAGAGAAAAGAGGTGTCCAGAGTGCATACAAGACTGACAGGTGGAGAACTCCATGCTGCATCCTCATTCCCAGAACAGAGTTTCAGATCCCTGTGTGGAACATAACCGCTTTATCCCAGACCATTCTCAACACAGAAAACTTTAATCAGGGAGCTTCCTCACATGGTGTTATCATTTCTGTAAATAAACCTCCTGTGTTCTCTACTTGTGCTTTTTTGCATAAGTACCTTCCATGCAGAGCAGCAAGAATTGGAGTGCTGTGAGACAATATTAAAATCTTCTACTCAGTAAGTTGTAAACTTATGCTGAGAGTAAGATCTGGGGAACTAGAAAGCTTTGCAGGGTTTCTGCCCTGCTCTCTTCTTTCATCCTGTATCTTAGAGAAAACCTTTTTCCCAATCTCCTCACTCCTCAACTGTAAATCACTCTTGCTTGTTTCTGAGTGGAATGTATGCTTCCTGTTGTCCTGGTCCAGTATCCTCTAGGCGGCTCTGTGTCTCCTTTTCATTGTCGCTGGCTTTGTTACCAATGTGTGGAGGCCCAAAGGAAGTACAGACTGGTGATGAGGACCTGACTCCACACACCTCACACAGATAAACACATATTCTGTGCAGGTGCAGACATGTTAAAAAGTTATCTAAGGATGAGTAGGTAAGGCACAATGTCACACTGACATGGACAGCACCATATAGGCATGTGCATGTCCATGCTTACATCAGTGTGGGCCGTTTTGTGCCTCATATAAGAAACAGGACTGTAGAATAAAGTTTCTGTTTGTTCTTCAGATGTGCTTTCTTCATCCTGGGATTCCCCCTGCTTGTAGCCACAGCTGGCTCTTGACTGGGACCCTGACAATTGGTGTAGTTGGCAGGATGATGTGGGTGCCTGCAGTAGTATTCTGGAGGAGCATCCCTGGAAGAAACAACCCAGGGTGGGAACATGTGGCCCCCAGCCTCCCTGGTGTTTCCAGTAGAGGAATATCTAGTGTCATGGATCCTTCCAGAGGACTAGGACTAGTGATGCGCCCAGCCTGAGGAGGCCTTGCAGGTGTTAGAGGTACTGGAACCTAATGTCCTGGTGGTGCACCTAGAAGCAGCTGGATAGGTGGCCTGGATGTCCCTAGAAGTGCTGTGGCACTCTAGCCAGAACTGACTTTCTTCCAGACTAGAGAAATAGCAACAGTATCTGGTTAGCAGGGGAATCTGCTGACCTGAGGCTGAATATGAATTGATTATTTACTGGTCTCTCCACAGTCTGCAATGAATCCTGGCATTAGTTGATACAGGAACAGACAGCACATTCCATTTTTACAGTCTTCACAAATTTACTGGACCTAAGACTGCCATAGAGGGTTATGGAACCCATCTCCCATCTCTTTACGTACCCATATGCCCCAGTGACTTTGAGAATTAGCCATTTGCCCATGATATGTATAGATAGATAGATGATAGATTGATAGATTGATATATATATAGATAGATATAGATAGATAGATATGGATATCTCTGATAAATGAGCATATCCTAATGTTGACTTGTTACAGTGATTGACTGTGAAGACACCTATTGTCAAATTCTAGCTTTGAGTGCAATGTGGTCAAGACAATCACTAGTGTATGTCCTCATCATGCTCACTTACAATTCTCTCAAGTCATGAGGATTGTGAATGTATGACAGTACAAATTACTAGATGGCATAAAAAACTGGACAAATAATACTGAAGCTAGAAGAGGCAGGTGCAATCCACCCACCTCATCTCCCATTTGATTCTCCCATATGGCCAATGTGAAAATTGATGGTTCCTGGTGCATGACAGTGGACTATTTGGAGTTAAATAAACTGACATTTCCCTTGCATGCAACATTTCAGAATTGATGGATCATCTGTCGCGTGAACTAGGACAGATTTGTTATGTTGTAGACTCGGCAAATGCTTTTTTTCTTCATTAGCATTACTCCTTTTTCTCCATTGGTATTACTCCAGAAAACCAAGAACAATTTGTTTTTACCTGAGAAGGCTGTAAATGGACCTTTTCATATTGCTTCAGGGATATTGTCCAACCTTGTATCAGATTTTGGTGGCATAAGATTTGGCTTTTTGGTAGAAGCCTGAGGCTGTATCATAATACCATTATATTGATGATGTTATGCTAACCTCTAATTCTCTTAAGAGTTAGAAGCAGCTGCCTGCAGTCTCTAAGCCACTCTTCAGGAATGAAGGTGAAGTGTTAATTAAGATAAGGACCAGGCAATTGTTGGGAGTTGTCTGGTGGGATAAATCAGGTGATACCTTAAGCACTGATAGATAAGGTATAAGCATATTCTGGGCTGGTAATGGTGAAACAGTTACAAATGAATCTGGGTCTTTTGGGGTTTTGATGAACATTTATACCCCATTTAGCTATGCTCATGCACCCCTTACACTATCTTGTTTGTAAGGCGGAAAATTGGGATTGGTTTTCTAAAATAAGAACTAATTTTCTACCAACAAGAGGTAGCACAGAAAATTCTGTGGGCAGTAGATCCTGCCTTTCCTTTCCTGATAGGCAAGTAGATGACACAGGTTTTATATATGGGTTATGTCAGTAACAAAGTGCTAGGAATAGCCCAATTAGATTTTGGTTACAGCTAAGAAAAGAGGAAGTCACACACTTCTCTGTCATTCAGAAAGAGTTAGTAGGCCTATATGCTGCCATCTTGATTTGTGAACCCATGACAGATACTAGGACAATGATGGTACAGACCACCTGCTCTATTTGAAGGTTGACTGAGATTGTGGACTTGGATACCCCAGACAGGGATAGGCCAAACACTCACTCTGACAAAGTGGGATGTGTACTTAGAGCACAGTTTTGTAATAACCCTTTGAACTACTACATTCTCTGCTAGGGCCAGTACAGTTCCAAGTGACATCTCCCTCAGAACCCACAAAAATATGAGATGCCCCAACTCCCTATGTTGAAAGAAAAGCTTTGTTCAGGGCAATGATGGCCCCCATAGAAGTGAGAGATGCTCCAAGTACCTATGAGGAAGAGACCTCATGGAAATTAGAGGTGCCCAGCATCCCTGTAAAGAAGAAAAGAGACCCTATATCTTCAGAAGCACAGTACATTGCTGGCTTTATCACACATGAGTGGCTGTGGCCTGATAGCCCACTACAGAAATGTTTTGGTATGAGACTGGTGCCATACACTCCAGCCAATGGGCTGAGCTCTGGGCAGTTTGGTTAGTTCTTGTGAAGGAGAATGGGCCAACGCATGTCTGTACAGTTGGGCAGTCCACCAAGAGCTAACCTTGTGGTGTCCTGATGGGTAGTGCAGGACTAGTTGATTGCGCACTTCTTATTGTGGGGCAAGGAAATGTGGGTGGACGTGTGGAAATGGGACCTCTGTGTAGAAGCTATTATATATCATGTTCTAGGGCATAGTCCTTTACACACCTCTGGTAATGAAATTGCTGATGTGCTAGCTCCAGTTGGTCTCCAAGTAGCCAAAATGATAGAATGTTTTAAAAGACTCCTGAAGGAGTAGATGAAGGCCTTGGCCCTCACTGGAAGAGATGGTGGTCAAAAATGCCTGTGGTAGTACGCCTTTAAATGAACAACCTTGCTACAAAAGGTAGACCCCCCCCCCACCTTAGGTAAGGTAATAGCAGAAATGCCCCACACTTTGAAAGTTATTGGAAACATGGAAGACTCCCAGATATGATCAGAGGCAAGGAGAGAAGCCTTCTTGCTCCCTGCACATAAACTCTTGGCCCTAGAGTGGCAAGATATCTGAGAGTGGCCCTGGTACATGCAGAAGCCATGGGTGCTATGGGGTCTGGGACAGAACACCCAATTGCAACTGAACCCTTGAATAATTGTCAGGCCCTTTCCAGAATGAGTCATGCTTCCCTTATGGGCAGAAGGTATTATTCTGAAAGGTACATAGATCACAGTACTATGCCTATTCCCTTGTATTCTGTAGAGAATAGCATGTCACCTACATTATCCTAGAAGAAAGGATTGTAATGCTCTCTCTCTCTCTCTCTCTCTCTCTCTCTCTCTCTCTCTCTCTCTCTCTCTCTCTGCATTGGTCTAGCATTCAGTAGCATTCAGGTTAATGGCAGAAAATAGCCTTATTTCCTTCTTCCTTGGCATAAATTTTTGCAAGACTGTACAACACCTCACATTTCTAAGGCTGCATCGAGCTACCAGTGGAGACAGTCAAAGACTTCCTGTGGTAGGAGGTACTGTAGACAAATGTACTATTTTATGAACCTAAAACCACAGCAGCCAAGAATGCAATGAAGGACACTGCATGATAGAGAACTTGCTGTGCCAAGACTGTTAATAATGTACCCACTCCTTGTTGGGATAAACTAGAAAACAGGTTGGGCTGTTTACTATTTATTTATTTATTTATTTATTTATTTATTTATTTATTGTGGTACTGAGGATGGATCCAGGGGCATTGTATCTCTGAGCTACACCAGTTGAGCTGTTCAATAGGGGAACATGTAGAGCTTGTAAGCATAGCACATTTTTTTTATAGAACAGATAAATCAGTCTGTTAGCAATTAAATTGTTGGATGATGGCCCCCAAAACTATGTTAGCATTGTTTATTCCAGGGGCTGATACTATAGATGTAGAGCTAAAGATTGAAGCCTTAGCCTAACATGTTGCAGAAACTTTAAATACGTTCCAATAGGATTTTTCCACTCTAATGAATGAAACCACCCAGATGGTTTTGCAGAATAGAAGGCATTAGATATGCTCTCTGCTGTCCAAGGTGCGGTGTGTACTTTTCTCCATGAGGAGTGCTGTTTAGACATTCCAGACCACCAGCAACAGGCACAGCAAGCTTCAGCGGAGATGTATGCCTAAGTATAGGCTCATTCAGGCCTTACATGAGGACCTACTTGCAACCTGATGGAACTCACTGTGTGTGTCCTTCTGGAGATGGGTATTGACTGTCTTTGCCTGTGTGGCTGGAGGACTAATAGTCACCTGTTGCTCCCTTTATTGCTATTGAGGTATTTGGGTCCAATATCTTGCTCTCAGGATCAAATCACACACATCCCATAGGAGGTGCATTGTGGGAACCCAGAAGTACAGGCTGGCAGTGAGGACCTGACCTAACTCACCCTGTGCAGCCTTCGACAGGTATGGAGTTATGCAATATGACTATCCAAGGAACAATAAACATGTGACCAGTACATCAATGTAACGTGGGCCATTTTGTGCAGAACCCTATATAAAAAAATAGGTCTTCACAATAGCGTTGTTGTTTTTTTTTCCTTTGGATGTCAGCTTTCTTCATTCTGGGGCTCTCACTGCCTGCATCCACAACTGACTTATTGCAGATAAGCTTTGACTTCATTTCTATTTGATCTTGGGAAGAATTTTATCTCTCTTCCCCAAGGGACAGTTGACATTTGTTTGGTATGGGTGGAAATTACTGGCCTTCAGAGATTTTTCCTCCCAGTAATCAAAGGTTTTGTGTTCAGTTTTTTTCTACTTAATTACAGAAGAAAAATGAGCCCATAAAAGAGTGAAAAAGCTATTATACTTTTTTATCTTCTCTCTCTCTCTCTCTCTCTCTCTCTCTCTCTCTCTCTCTCTCTCTCTGTATGTGTGTGTGTTACTGGCAATTGAATTCAGGATCCAGAGGGTTTTTTACCTCTGAGCTAAACTCTTAGCCCTTTTAATTTCTAATTTTCAAAAAGGGTCTTGCTAAGTTCCTCAAGGTCTTGCTAAGTTGCTGAGGCTCAAACCTGTGATCTGCCTGTCTCGGCCTCAGCCTTCCAAGTACTGGGATTACAGGGACTATGGCTTCCAACCCCTTAGCTACTTTTCTGATGGCAGCTACTCCTGCTGTACCGCGCTGCTGATGAAACAGTTTGTTTCTGATTTCTCTTCAGATAGAACTTTCCCATGTAGAATTCATTTCTCCTAGTTTTCTGCTCAAAAATTAATGTTAAATAGAATATTTAATTTTTCTTATTATTTCAAGTAAGATCAACACTTATATATTGATTTTACTTAGCATGATGTTGTTTAGTTTCACTTATTTTTCTATAAATTACATAATTTGATTCTTCTTTATGGCTGAATAAAACTTTATTGTTTCATCTCTATACCATATTCTCTTTATCAATTCATTTATTTATGGATGCCACATGTCTTTTCTTATATGTGGAAGCTAGAGAGGAAGTAAGAAAGGAAAATATTTCATGATAATAAAGAGTGAGATAGTAAAATAGTGGAAGGTCATCAGAAGAGTGAGAAGGGGAGGGAAAGGAAGGATTTGGAAAAAGGAAACAAACCAATTATTATTATGTCCACATATGATGGCATCACTTGCCAATCTCACTAACGTGTAAATGAAGGGAGGAGGGGTGAAATGCAGAGAGAACATGTCAAGAGACATTTTTTATGTATGAATGCATCACTTTGAATTTCATTATGATATATAACTACAATTCACCATTAAAAATTAATTAAAAAGAATTTTCCCATAAAGCATGGCATGCTTGTGATTTCTTCTTGGCTAATATATTTATTCTGAAGTATGTTTCAATTTCTAAGAACCTGAGTATTTTTTACATGTATTATTTGTATTTGTTCATGATTTATTTTATTTTATTTTTTATTTTTTGGTGGTATTGGGGTTCCCAGGAACCCTTCCACCTCCGGGCTACACTCCCAGACCTATTTTAAACTTTTTTTTTTTTTTTTTTGGAAACAGGGTCTTTTAAGCCAGCGTGGCTGGCTTCAAACCTGTGCAATCCTCCTGTCCCCACCTCCCAATCATGGGTATTGCAAGCTTGCGCCACCACGCCTGGCTTGTTCAGGATTTAATTCTATGTAGTCTGAGAACTCTGTAGGGTTAACTGTTTAGAATTCATTATTTTTTATCTTATATATCACCCTATGGCCTATTTTAGTGAACAAACCACTTGCAATTGAAAAACTGTACTTTGCCTTTGCTAGTGTACTATCTTTTAAATGTTAAGTAGGTCAGATTTACTGATAGCATTCTCTTTCTGACAAGACTGATTTTCTGAGTAGACTGAGTAGATTGATTTTCTGTCTATTTTATCTATCCAGTTACAAGAGAACATTAAAATCTCCAAACATATCTGTGGCTTTAAAAATTTCACCCTTTAGTTCTGTCACCTTTTATTTCTATTATAGACATTTAAAAAGATGAAGAATTAACCCTTTTAGTATTTGGTTCTAACTTTATCATTGATAACAACCTTTGCTTTACGTTTTACCGAGGAGCCAGGCATGATGGTAAACACCTGTATTTCCAGTATTTGGGAGGCTGAGAACTATCCATCTTGTACTTTTAGAATATAATAACCTTTATCACTATACTGCTATTTACTGTTTTCTATCAGTTGGGGTAGTATTTATGTCATATATTATAATCTCTTCAATGCATTGCTTTCTATTTCAGCACTATTTTTAAAATAAGAAAAAACTGTGATTTTTTTTTTTTTTTTTTTTTTGGTGGCACTGGGGTTCCTGGAAGCCCTTTCTACCTTCCAGGCTACACTCCCAGACCTATTTTTTAATATATTTTTATTTGGAAACAGGGTCTCTGAAGCCAGCGCGGCTGGCTTTGAACCTGTGCGATCATCCTGTCTCTGCCTCCCAAGCGCGGGGATTACAAGTGTGCGCCACCACGCCCGGCAAAAACTGTGATCTTTAATAATGAATTGGATAACTGCCAATTCTTTTACTCCTTATTTCTTGCTTTCAATTTGTTTTCATCTTGTGTTCTTTTTCTTCAGCCTAAAGAATTTCCACTTATATTTGCTGTGGTGGACATCTGTGGGCAGCAAATTATTTTAGCTCTTATCTGAAAACAATTTTCCACTGTCTTTCTGGGGGCATTTTTCTTGGATATCAATGTCTTGGCAGATAATATGCTCTTTCCCTACTCCACTACCACCATGACCACCACTTCTCAATGTCTTTCTTCTGTCTCCTGGCTTGCAGTATCCTTAATGAGAAGCCACACCCACTTTTCTATTTTTAAGATTCTTTATAATTTTCAGAAATTTGGGAATGCTATTTCTATTTGTAATATTCTTTGCATTTTTCAGCTCAGTGCTTGTTGGATTTTCTGGAGTTGGTTTTAAACAAATTTGGAAAAAATAATCAGTTCTTCTCTTCAAATATTTTCCTATCTATACTTTCTCTCTCTTTTTCTTGGATTCCAATTATGAAAATGTTAGATTGCTTAATATTATCTTTTGGGTTTATGTGCACTCAACTTTTGAAAAACTTCTCTTAATATGTTTTAGTTTGTATGCTCTATTATTTTTAACCAGATGCAATAAATTTGCTTCAGATATTCTGTTTATGTACTAGAATCTCTGCTTTTAAAATTTTATACTTTCTAAGGAAATTTTCTATTTTCATAATTATATCCATCTTTTCTTGAAAATCTGTAATACAGTTATAATAGTTTTTCTAAAATTCTTGTTTGATAGCTCTTCTAACTAGGTAGTCAATGGGATTGTTGTGTTGGTATTCTTTTGATACTTAAAGTTTATTGCTTCTTTTTGGCATGTTTAGCAAACATTTATTGTATTATCAACCTTATGGATTATAAACAATAAAGAAAAAAATATGGGTGTATTCATTTGAGTCACCCCTCCATGCCAGTCTGGTATGGAGCTGTACCTATCTTCTGTATTTCTATCTTTTAATAAAGTTCTTTAAATCTTCAAAAAAAAGAAAAAATTATAACAAATACATATGGTTCATTTCTTTTTTATTTTTTTAGTGGTGCATTGTAGTCAAACATCTGAATGGAGTACAAGATGGTGGAAGCATATATGCACAAATAACCCAATTAGCCCTTACTCAATTTCCTCCTCCTACTTCCTTCTCATATTTTGCTTAGTGATTGACTTTGATATGTTTGTTAATGTACATCATGAACATTAGAGAATTTTCCTCTTTCCCCCTCTCATCCCTTCCATTAGGTCACCTTATTTGTTCAACTACAGAATCTCCTTCTTCACCTTGAGTTTCTCCTTTAACCCATTTTTCCCTTAGCTTTTTGAAAATTAGGGAGAGCACTCAATGTTTTTATTTTTTTGTGACTGACTAATCTCACTTAGCATAATGTTCCCCAGTCCCATCCATTTCCCTCTAAATGCCATAATTGTGTTTTTCTTTATGGCTGAGTAAAATTCCATTGTGTACAGATCCCACAG
Source organism: Muscardinus avellanarius (assembly GCF_963383645.1). Classification (NCBI taxonomy): domain Eukaryota; kingdom Metazoa; phylum Chordata; class Mammalia; order Rodentia; family Gliridae; genus Muscardinus; species Muscardinus avellanarius. The sequence goes on along the minus strand of NC_137794.1, from coordinate 105,225,971 downwards.
TTTTGTAATCCATTCATCTGTTGATGGACATCTTGGTTGGTTTCATAGTTTGGCAATGGTGAATTGTGCAGCTATTAATATAGATATACATGCATTAGTTTGGTAGTTTGATTTCCATTCTTTTGGATAGATACCCAGAAATGGTTTAAGTTCATTCCCATTCTTCTGAGGATCCTCCATACATTTTTCAAAATGGTTGCACTAATTTGCAGTCCCACCAAAAATGTATTAGAAATCAATATGTATTCTATCTGGCATGACCCAAAGTGAAAGTTTCTAATTTCTTCTTCACTCAACATTATTGGGAGGAAGATAAATTTATATGTCAACAAATGTGTTCTACATCTTATTTTTAAACAGTCTCAGAAAAACATAGTGTTTTATACCATATTTTATTTAACCTATATTTTGGTTAGAACTTAGATAAACATTCATGTCCTTAGATATAAGCATTAATGATCTTGGATGAACATTGATTGCCTTTTAGATTATTTTTTATTTATAACAATTTTGCTTATGGATCTGACTTCCATAACCACTTTTTTTTTTTTTTGGTGGTACTGGGGTTCCTGAAAACCCTTCTACTCAGGGCTATACTCCCAGACCTATTTTTTATATTTTTATTTGGAAACAGGGTCTCTTAAGCCAGCAAGGCTGCTTCGAACCTGCGCGATCCTCCTGTCTCTGCCTCCCAAGTGTGGGGATTACAAGCATGCGCCACCATGCCTGGCCCATAACCACTTTTACAGTTAAATTTCTCCAGGGATAAAATGGAAAAAAGCATTATGTTTAACAACCATTTTATATTTGTCTTCAGTTTCCTTAAGAAAATTTTTTTAATATTATGCTATTGTTACTCAGTGTTTGTGCTCTGATATGGTGTTTATTGGACTGCTTATATTTACCTGGAGCTGTAGAGCATTCTTTTTTATTGATGACTATCATTTAAGTTTCTTTAAGTTTATTTATGGCTATGATTTTTTTCTTTGTGTGTTTGTTCTTTTAGTGGTACTGGGGGTGGAACCCAGAGGTTTTCTACCTCCAGACTATATTCCCAGACCCATTTTATATTTTATTTGGAAACAGGGTCTCACTAAGTTGCTGAGAGCCTCACTAAGTAGCTGAGGCTGGCTTTGAACCTGTGCGATCCTCCTGTCTCAGCCTCCCAAGTGCGGGGATTACAAGTGTGCGCCACCACACCTGGCTTATTTATGGCTATGCTTTAAGTTTATCTTCTTTATGTTTGTGTCTATTCTTTAAATTCTGCTAAGTCTGCAGTTTCAGTGGGGACAGAGGGAATTAGTATCCTCTCTAGTTTCAGTGAGGACAGTTCTCTCTGTCCCTACTGAAACAGCAGACTTAGCAGAACTCACACATCTTAAAGTTATTTTGAAAGACTGGGAAAGTTTAAGAGAGGAAATATATCATAGAAAAAAAATGAATGATTTTTTTTTTTTTGGTGTGTGTGGTACTAGGTATTGAGCCCAAAAGCATTCTACTTCCAAGCTATACTCCCAGTCCTAGTTTATGTTTAGTTTGAAACAGGGTTTCACTAGACTGATGAGAGTATCACCCTGCTGAAGCTGTTCTCAATCCTGTTCTCAATCCTCCTGTCTCAGCCTATCAATCCTCAGTACTGGGATTGTAAGTGTGCACCACCACACCTGGCTCAATAAATAAATTTCTACTTTAAATAGGAACTAAGGAGAGTGCATCTAAGAAGACAACTCATTTTCTAATGTGGTTTATCTGTTCTTTCTTCAATATTAAATTAAATTAAAATGTTATAAATGCCTCTTATTAAAATGTTTTCAGAAAAATGTATAAATTTCAAATCTATTTTAAGATAGAATCATCATTCTCATGATGATTCTTTTTTATTTTGCAACTTGCATTCTTTCCAAGCCTAAGTCATTCACCACTGAGAAATTTAAACAGGATGAACACTGGTTCCTGATTACAGACACACTGCCCAACTATGGTGCCTTAGGAAAAAGATAGCTGATGGGATACTGGAGAGAATGAAGCTGCATAGTCAGCCACAGCTTTGGAAGCCACAGAGTGAAGTCTGGCCTGGGTGACAGAAAAATTCAGATCATTTAATTTATTGCAATGCATGTAATTTTGCCTAGTTTTATTTAGTATTATCTATATGAAAATCATTGTATGAGTTTTGTATGTGTTTACTCATTGTGCTTTAAGTGTCTGATTTAACTTTAACATGACTCAGTATAAATAAACAAATGGAACTGTATCAAAATAAAAATCACAAAAAGCAAAATCACAAGAGGGCTCCATCTCAGGATTGCTTTGATATTATTTCCTAGCTAGTCATGCAGCTTTGTCTTTCTCCTGCAGTCAGTCTTCTATGTTCGTTCTTTCATTCTTTTCACATTTTTATTATATATACAATATACTTTTAACAACAAAGCGAATAGTTCTACAATATTTTGGAAGGCAAGATTGTTGAACAAAGTATTGTTTTAAAAGAAAGCAAAGGCTGATAATTCAAATTTCAATACCAATAATCTAATCAAGAGTATTTCTCAAAGTGTATCACAATATAACTTCAAGAACAACATGTAAATGAACCTATCATGATTCTTCAAGTTATTTATAAGGCTGGGAATGGTATATGTACTGAATGGGCTCTGGCTAAGTGCCTGAAATAAGACCATCTTTTGCCTGGAAAACAGTTATTTTGATATTAATGTAAAGCAATTAACTTGATCAGTTTTATAAAATAAAGTTTTTGCCTTAGATTGTGTGAGGTTGTGCAGACAAAAGCTTCATTATCCAAACTCATGAGTAAATTTAAATTTTAACTAGCAACCTTTATTTTAAAATTCATATTAAGTTAAACTATATACATGTATTTAATAGCTACTTTGTTCAGATTTATGCCAATTACCCTGAGGTAAAAAAAAAATTGTCCCTGAATCAACTATTTCAAAATTAAAAAGAATATTTGCTGAAAGTATAAAGTATTTGCTGAAAGTATAAAAAGTGGTTATTTCTCTATTTATACAAAGAACATTTAAGAAATTAGCTTAAATTTTTTTCTAACACTGGGCATGATGGTGCATGCTTGTAATTCCAGCATTTGTGAGGCTGAGACAGGAGAATCGTGGTTTGCACACACCCTTAGCAATTTGCAACTCAGGGAGTCTCTGTTTCAAAATGAGGAATAAAAAATAGGGCTGGGTGTATAGCTTGGAGGTAGAATACCCCTGGGTTCCATTCCCAATACTGCAACAAATATTCTCTAACATATTTATTTTAAAAGAAAAGTTGCATGAAAATGAAATTAAAATAAAACATACTGTTAAACAACACAAATAAATTATTTCCACTAGTTTTAATAAAAATATATATTTAATTGTGATATAAAATTTTACCTATAACATTAGTGCATGTTTTAAAAGATACAATTCTTGCATTAATGTGAGGGAAAAGTTTCCTAATTTTTTAAAGTTATTACCAACTAAAACAACATTACTAATTGCTACAGCATCTCATGCAGATCTTGAGAAAGTTTGATCAGGGGATCCGCAAAGGCATAGATCCCCCATGAAGTATGTCTAGCATTCCTTTCTTCAAAAAATTATTTTAGGATTATTTGGATCAATATGTATAATTGGAATTTTATGTATAAGCATTATAACTAAAACTGCTGGGCAGCGGCTTGTGAGAGACTCAGGCAGCAAAGATTTTTTTCCCCAAGGATAAAGTTTGGGCCAAAGATTAAGTTCAAACTGACCTTAGTTTGGGCCAATGTATAAGATTAAGTTTAAGTCAGCCTTGTGAAGTGAGACAAAGCATACTATGATTATTTAAATGTCTGGCACCCTGCTCTGAAATCTGTAAAAATGAAAATTTTCCTGTCCTTGAAGGTCCTGCTTGCATGGCTGTGCCCTTGCTTTTCTGCCAAAAAAGAAAATATAAAAATTATAACAAATCCTGAATAAAGCGGAGAAGTTTGAACCTGGTCTCGTGCGACAGCTCTTCTCTCATTTGACCTCGGCTCTCCTCTCACCAACACACGAACCTCAAATCTTGGTAGGGCTGGACCCCAGCAACTAATAGCTTACTTGGTGATTTATATGTTGTAGAAGCCTTCAAAGATTGGCTAGAGGGAGGAGAGAAAATGGCAACTGTGGGATGCAGTACTTCTCAGTAGCTATGGCAAACAAAAATAAACTAACGAGAAGGCAGCTTTTTGAGAAGAAAAACAAAGCAGCAAAGATACATAAGAACAAAACACACAAAAGGGAACCACAGTAGAATAATAAACACAGTCTTGTGTGTAAATATCAAAGAGTGAGTAGCAGCTAGAACCATATCTCCCAACAACAATTTGAAACAGCACCTATGAACAACAACTAACAAACAAAAGGAAAGAAGATGCCAAGACAACAGAAACACAAACCTAAGAATTCTGACAATATGAGAACAAGAAATATTGAGAAAATAAGGGAAATCACAAATAGTGACAACAAATGCCAATAGAAGGAATACTGATCTTTAATATGATGAAAGGTCTCACAGTAAATATACAGGAAATAAAAGAGGAAATTGAGATGTTAAGAAAGAAGCTTGGAATGAAATGAAATAGCCAATACATAAAATGAAAACAACAATAGAAAGAAATTCTGGAAGATTAGATGAAATGGAAAACAATATCACTGTTAGAATATAGTGCATTCAAAACCAAAAGCACAGTCAACAGTAAACAGAACCTAAACATCCAACAACTATGGGACAATATGAAACTTCCTAAATTATCAATAAAAGGTATTGGAGAAGAAAAAGAGGTATAGACCAAGGGTGTCTGAAATCTCTTCAGAGAAATAATTTTAGAGAATTTTCCATACATGGAAAGAGACTTGGACATCTACATATGGGAGACATTCAGAACACCATTGAAGTAAGATCAAAGAAGGACCTCCTGACACCATATGATAATAAAAATGACCAACATAGAGGCTAAGGAAAGAATCTTAGAAGCAGTGAGAACAAAAGAATGGATGACATTTAGGGATAAAACAAAATCTCACTCCAGACTTTACAACCCAAGTGATGAATGCCAGGAGAGACTGGTATGTAATCCAGACCCTAGAAGAAAACAACTTTCAACCAAAGATACTATATCCAGCAAGGTTATTAGTCAAAATCGGCAGATAAATAAAAATGATTAAAGATAGGCAGAACCTTAAAAAAATTATGAATACTAAGACAGCTCTACAGAAAATATATAAAGAAATAAATCATAAAGAAGGGGAAAACAGCAAATGTCAAAGCCAGAAAAGAGAAAAATTTAATCAGAAAGACAACTAATCAAAGAAGAAATGGGACTATATCAAATAGAATACAAACCACAAAATGATAGGAAACAAAAATCATATCTCAATAATAACACTGAATGTCAAAGAACTTAACTCACCAATTAAAAGACATAGACTGGCAATGTGGATTTAAAAACATAATACAAATATATGCTGCTTGCAAGAAAATCACCTTATAGCCAAACATAATCATAGCATAAAAGTGAAAGGATAAAAAAAAATCACGCCAATGGAGACTGAAAACAAACAGGGATAGCAAAACTTATATCTCATAAAATAGACTTTAAAAGAAAACAAATGAGAAGAGTCGGAGCAGGGCACTTTATACTATTAAAGGTTACAAGTCAGTGAAAAAGATATTGTAAATGTGTGTGTGTGTGTGTGTGTGTGTGTGTGTGTGTATATATATATATATATATATATATATATATATATATATATTTAATTGGAGCATTGTAGTCATACATCACAATGGAATACAAGACTTGTGAGGATATACAAGCACACATCATCCAATTAGCCTTTATCCAATCCCCATTCCATTCCTTCCCCCTCCATCGATCCCAAGCTTGATTGCTGATTAACTTGGATACATTTGTTTACATACATCATGAGTTTTAAAGAGATTCCATTCTCCCCCATCCCATCCCCTCTGATTGGTCACCTTAATTGCTCCTCTATAGGGCCCTTTCTTCAACTAGACCTCCTCCTATTACCCATTTCTTTCTAGTTTTTGCATATTAGGGAAAGCATCTTTTTTTTTATTTTCTGTGATATTTCTCTGTGTATGCTCATTGCAAGTTCTGTTCCCACTCTTGATGGCCCCGGTACTGGCCTGGCCACCTGGAAGACTCTGATCCTGACCTCACTGGCCCCAGTACCGGCCTTGCCTCATGGCAGGCTCCAATCCTGGCCTCACTGGCCCCAGCACTGGCCTCACCCCTCGGCAGGCTCTGATCCCAGCCTCAGAAGCCCCAGCACCAGCCTTGCTTCATGGCAGACTCCAATCCTGGCCTCAATTGGCCCGGCACCAGCCTCACCCCTCGGCAGGTTCTGATCCTGGCCTCGCTGGCCCCGGACTGGCTTCACCCCTCAACAGGCTCCAGTCCTAGCCTTGGAGGCCTCAGAAACAGCCTTGCCTCATGGCATGCTCTAATCCCAGCCTCGGGGTCCCTGGAATCGGCCTCACTCCTTGGCAGGCTCTGATCCCAGCCTTGGGGGCCCCAGCCCCAGCCTTGCCTCATGGAGGGCCCCAATACTGACCAGGCTGGCTCCAGCACTGGCCTCACCCCACAGCAGGCTCTGATCCCGGCCTTGGAGGCCCCAGCTCCAGCCTTGCCTCATGGTAGGTCCCGATCCCAGCCTCGCTGACCCCAGCACCGGCCTAACCCCTTGGCAGGCTCCGATCCCAGCCTTGGAGGCCCCTGCACTGGCCTTGCCTCACAGCAGGCTCCAATCCTGGCCTCACTGTCCCTGGCACTGGCCTCATCCCTCCCTCAGCAGGCTTCAATCCTAGCATGCTCTTCACACAGCATGTTGTCCCAAGTTCCCAAGAATATGCAGTGGTAGTGTTCTGCCTCTAGGGTTATTTCTTCAAAAGATCCAGGTGTGTTGCATCAGATCTCTGCCTCTCCTAAGTACTGGCCACTGCTGTTGCCACTGCCTCCACTGTCTCAGTTCTTTCCCAAACTCTTTTCCCACACTGCATGTTTTCCAATATTCCTGAGTATGCACGGTGGTAGCATTCCACCTTTGGGGCAATTTCTTCAAAAGATCAGGGTGGGTTGGATCAGGTCTCTGCCTCTCCCAAATACAAGCCTCTACCTCCATAGCAGCCACCGCTGCCAACATTGCCTTCCTCCTAGGTCTCCACTGAGCTCCCTCCTTGCAGATGATTTCCAGGATTCTTAAGCATGTAAGGAAGAAGCAGTCCTCCTTCGCGGGGAATTTTTCCAAAAGTTCCAGGTCAGTTGGATATGTTTTGTCTGCATCTCCAGAATCCTGGCTGTCACTGTGGCCATCTTGACCCCTCTCCAATATTTTTTCTCTTCTTTTTTCTTTTTCTTTTCTTTTCTTTATTCCTTTATTTTTTATTTTTTGAATAAGAGAAGACAGTATGTGTGGTTTGAAGAAGTTGTGGGATCAGGCACTCGGTATCAATGAATTTTTTTCTCCCTTTCAAGAGCAGAGTCCCACTGCCTCACCACGCAGAGCAGGATCTGTTTTTCTAAGCACACTATGCCCCAGCGCAGCACAGCAGCACTGAGTTCCTCAGTACCTGCAGCTCAGCCTCCTATCTGGCACCAGGCCTTCTGGGGATCAGGCAGGGCTGCCCGCCCCCAGCCTGGCTCTGGGCCCTCTGCAAAGGTATAGTAAATTTTTATACCCACATTTGTAAAACAAACTCTTTAGGACATCATGTCTCAAATAGACTCAAATAAAATAATATTGGGGAATTTAAACACACAACTCATGCCACTAGATTTATCTCCAAGAGAAAAGATGAGTTAAGACTCTTTAGCACTAAACAAAACTATAAACCAAATGGATCTAATAGAAACATACATAATATCCCAACCAGGAACAGAAGAGTATATATTCTTCTCAGCTGCCCATGGAGCTTCTCCAAAATAGAACACATCTTGTGCCACAAAGCAAGTGCCAGAAAATTAGAAAGATATAATTTTCTGCATATTTTCAGATCACAACAGAATGAAAATAAAAATCAACAATAAGAAGACTAAAAGAAACTATATATTTGTTGAGATTGAAAGATATACTATTGAATGAGGAGTGGATAAAATCAGAAATAAGGGGAGAAATAAAAATTTCTGGAATTAAATAAAAATAAAAATTCAACATACCAAAATATATGGAACTTTTGGAAGGAGGTGTTAAGAGGAAAGTTTATAAAATTGAGTGCCCACATAAAATGAACAGACAGTTGTCAAGTAAATAACCTAATGACACATCACAAGGACCTAGAAAAACAACAACAGCCTAATCCTAAATCCAGCATAAAGCGGGAAATAATTAAAATCAGAGCAGAAATAAATGAAATAGAGAATAAAAAAATGCAAAGAATCAACAAAAAAACTGGTTCTTTCAGAAAATTAATAAGATTGACAAACCCCTGTCCAACCTAACCAAAAGAAAGAGAGAAACAACTTACATCATTAAAATCAGAAATCAAAAAGAACACATCACCACAGAAAGTGGAAAAATTCAAAGGATTATCAGAAACTATTTTGAAAATTTATATTCCAATACATTGAAAAACATGGAAGAAATTGATAGATTTTTATAGTACATATACCCTACCTAAATTGAAACAAGAAGACATAGCAAGTCTAAACAAACTGATAGCAAGCAAAGAAATAGAAAAGCAAAAAAAAAAAAAAAAAAAAAAAAAAAACCTGCCATAAAATAAATCCCAGGGCCAGATGGATTTCCAGCTTAATTTACAAAACTTTCAGAGAAGAACTAATCCCAATACTCCACAACTTATTTCAGGAAATCAAAAGAAATAAAATTATTCCAAATTTTTTCTATGAGGCCAGTATCGCATTTATATAAAAATCAAATAAAGATACCTTAAGAAAAAAATTATAGACCAATATCTTTAATAAACATATATGCAAAAATTCTAAACAAAATACTAGCTATGTGCACTTAAAACCATATCAAGAGAATTGTACACCACGATCAAGTTGCTTTCATCCCAGGAGAGCAAGGCCAGCTCAACATATTCAAATAAATACATGTTATTTGCCACATAAATAAAACTGAGAACAAAAATTACATGATCATTTCAATAGATGCCGAAAAGGCATTTAACAAAATCCAACACTCATTCATGTTAAAAACAATGCAGAAAATTGGGATAGAAGGACTGTATCTCAACATAATTAAGGCAATATCAATAAGCCCAAAGCCAATATCATACTGAATGGGAAATTTTTCCAAGAATTCCCTCTAAAATCAGGAAAAATACAAGGATATCCATTATCAGCACACCTTTTTTTTTTTTTTTTGGTGGTACTGGGGTTCCTGGAAACCCTTCTACCTTCAGGTTACACTCCCAGATCTATTTTATATTTTTTATTTGGAAACAGGGTCTCTTAAGCCAGTGAGGCTGGCTTCAAACCAACACAGTGCTCCTGTCTCCACCTCCCAAGTGCGGGGATTACAAGCGTGCGCCACCACGCCCGGCATCAGCACACCTTTTTAATATAGTCCTTGAAATTCTTGCCACAGCAATGTCAGAAGGAGATCAAAATAATTTAAATAAAAAAGCAGAATTAAAATTATCCTTCTATGCAGATGATAAAATAGTATATCTGGAAGACTCAAAATATTCAACCTAAATTATCCTGGAGCTGATTAACTAATTCATCAATGTGGCAGGATACAAAATCAATCTAAAGAAATCAGTAGTTTTTCTATATGCTAACAATGAATCCATGAAGAAAGAAATGAAGAAACCAATTCAATTCACAATAACCTCAAAACCAATAAAATACCTAGGAAAAAACTTAACCAAAGATGTAAAAGACCTCTACAATAAAAATTATAAAATATGAAAGAAAAATTTGAAGACCTTGAAAGATGAAAACATCTCCCTTGCTCATGGATAGGTGGAATAAATATCAAAATGGCCATTCTGCCAAAAGTGAGCTACAGAGACAATGAAATTCCTATCAAAATATCAATGACATTCTTCATAGGCCTAGAAAAATTAGTCATGAATTTCATATGGAGAAACAAAAAACCCAGAATAACCATAACAGTTCTCAGCAATAAGAACCATGCAGGAGGCATCACAATGTCTGACTTTTTGTACTAACAGCACGGCACTGGCACAAAAACAGGCACACAGACCAATGAAACAGAACAGAAGATACAGAAACAAACCCATACACTTATAGTCATTTGATCTTTGACAAAGGTCCAAATTCATACGCTGGAGAAAAACAGCCTTTTAAATAAATGGTGCTCGGGAAAGTGGCTGTTCATTTGTAGAAAGATGGAACTAAACCCTCTCACCATGTACAGACATCAACTCAAGATGGCTCAGAAATCTGAAAATCAGACCAGAGACTGTGAAGCTATTAGAGGAGTGCATAGGCTCCACACTACAACATATAGGTACAAGTAGTAGCGTTCTTAACAAGACCTCTAAAACACAGGAAATTAAAACAATAATTAATGTGTGGGATGGCATCAAACTAAAAAGTTTCTGCTCATCAAAGGAAATCATCAAGAATCTAAAGAGAAAGCCTACAGAATGGGAGATCTTTAGCAGCTACCCCTCTGATAGAGGGCAATATCCAGAAGTTACAAAGAGCTTAAAATATTTTACAATAGCAAAACAAATAACCCAATCAAGAAATGGGCAATTAATGGTCAATAGATGTAAGAAAAAGTTCAACGCCATTAGCAATCAGGGAGATGCAAATAAAAACTACACTGAGATTCCATCTAACCCCAACCAGAATGGCAAGCATAAAGAAGTCAAATAACAACAAATGTTGGCAAGGATGTGGAGAAATAGGAACTCTTCTACACTTTTGGTGGAAGTGCAAACTAGTTCAGCCACTATGGAGATCAATGTGAAGATTCCTTTAAAAAATCCAGATCATATGGATTTTTTTTCATATGGTAAATGGGGTAAAATCAGAGAAATACAGTAACATATGCATTCCCATGTTCATAGTAGCACAATTTGCAATAGCCAAACTATGGAACCAACCTAAGTGTGCATCAACAGATGAATGCATTACAAAATTATGGAAAATACACACAATGGAATTCTACTCAGCAATAAGGAAGAACAAAATTATGTCATTTTTTTAGAAGATGGAAAGACCTGGAGAACATTATGTTAAGTGAGATTAGCCAAGCACAGAAAGAGAAGGGACAAATATTTTCTCTAATATGATCAAGTAGTGAGTATTAGGGATACCGAACTCCAGATAATGGAGGAGAAACCTCAGCAAAGCCAGGAAGGAAGGGTAGAGGAGGAAGAAGGCTGAGGTTTATTAATGGAAAAGCTACATGCAACTATGTGATGTGAATATAACATTGTTAACTTGGTCACTCAGTATTGTGAGAGAGGAAAATGGGGAAGCTGGAGGGGGAGAGGGCACCAAGTAGTGTGTGAATATATGTCATTGTCAACATGTTCCACATTATAATGTGAGACGATAGTGTATCGATAAAAATAAAAATAAAAGAAATTGGGCTGTAGTTTAGCTCAAAGGTAGAATGTCCCTGGGTTCAATTTCCAGTTCTGTAAATAAAATAAAATAGAATAAAGATCATATATATATATATATATATATATATATATATATATACATATATAATCAGTAAATTTCTCTTTTAGAAAAAAATCTAAATTTCTCTTTTAGAAAAAATCTAAATTTATAGAAAGATATCTTGAAATCAGAGATATAACCTAAGCATTATTTTTGAAGCAATATTTATGAGAAAATAAATGTAAGAAACAACTGAAATGTTCAGCAATATGTAAAAAATTAAATGTATCATTAAGTAAATAGGGAAAAGGGAATGCCATCCATACATTAAGTGTAGGCAGTATTTGACAATCCAAACTAGCTACAAAAATAATAAAATATTTTAGGAATTAAATTACATCTACACATCTACAGTTATAATAATGGCTTGGAATGGTGCTGCTATGATAATATGTGAAGAAAGGATATATATTTAATTCCCTACTAAATTATGTAAACAATGAATTATAAATATATTTAAATATAGCAAAATATGTACAAGTGTCTATAAGGGATTTGAATTTTTAAAGTTTTATGTTGCTATATTGGTTTTATTCATAACTTTTTAAGTTTTTTTTTTTTTTTTTTGGTGGTACTGGAGTTCCTGGAAACCCTTCTACCTTTGGGATACACTCCCAGACGTATTTTATACTTTTTAAAATTTGGAAACAGGGTCTCTTAAGCCAGTGCAGCTGGCTTCAAACCTGTGCAATCCTCCTGTCTCCGCCTCCCAAGTGCGGGGATTACAAAAGTGCGTCACCACGCCCGACTAATCATAACATTTTTAAGAAGGTAATTCATCTTGATATCCAGTAGACAAATCCATTTCCTGAATTTTGTCTCAATCACATGAATGCTTGTTTAATACAAAAAATACAAAACTTCCAAGAAAAAGCAATAAAACACAATGTTTTATGGGATTAACCTATATGAGTTCCTTCTGTATATTTTCTTTTTAAAAGTGTCATGGTGTAATAGAAATTTTTATCATACTGTGTTGCATTCTTCAGATTAAAAAAATAAACCAATTTCTGCTTAGGCATTTTTAACAATACCATTTTTATTAAAATACTTTTTAGTACAAAAGATGTAATCGAAAGTTAAGACATATTATTAGAGATCCAGTAAAACTTCAACTCCACAAATTTACTTGGTAATAAAAAGTTAAGACTTTTATATAGATGAATGTGAACCTTTTAAGTGCTTTTTTAGCTTAAAAAGGCAGCTACTGTCCAGTTTTACCTCTAATACATAAAGAGCTCAGAAGACATTGCTCCCATCACTACAATAAGTAAAGTCTGGAAAGCTTGAAAATCAATGCTTTTTATTGATTTCATATGAGAAGAGAAACTCTTTGCAGGTCCAGTTACTCTCCACCACCTCTAGCCCCCAAAGCTGGAGAGAGTCTTTCCAGAGACATAAGTAACCAAGGTCCACTTGCTTGAAGTAAAATCCAACAGAGCTATCAACTAGAAGGAAAATTTAAACGTGTGACTCATTCAGATTGAGAGTGAGTGTGTGAGAGTAGGAAGATCCCAGGCATATAGTGTTAGGGCCCTATGACAATTTCATTGGTCTTCTCACCAGGATTCTATCAGGTTCTCATGGGGAGGATACCATAATAAGTTCATTATGGTTCTGATGGAAAAGGGATGATGAATAACATTTGGAAACACTCAGAGCATTCTTCTTAGCAATGGCCTACATTCCAGGAAAAGGGATCAGGCCAAAGTAAAGTTCTGAAACCTTATTCTAACTGGAGAAAGAATGATTATCCTCCTTTTGCCTCTTTCTGTCTTTATGTCTTATCTCAGAAAGTGGGAGAAACAATATTGATGAGGTCAGGCATTTGATGAAATAGATTGGGAATGCAAAACCAGAGAAAGGCATAAGAAGCAAGACGAGCTATAGGACTAAACAAGAGAGAAATATTGGTGATGCTGCAGCCCAACACCCAGCCCATGAAATGGCTGAGACTTAACTGAGATGCTTGAGAATATCCCATATTCTTGTTGTACATCTCACCCACAGGGCTCCAGAATAATGAATAGAGTATTACAGGATCAGACTTGTAGACACAGATACTTTTTGAGAAGTGCTTAGGGAAGAACCAGGGCAAAAGGGGAGTTTTTAAACAAAAGTATTATAAAAGTTGGACCCTATGTTATGTGTATTTCCAACATTAACTAACCACAGGTCAACTTCTAACCAAATTAGCATAAGTCCTCCTAAAGGACTATTTATCTTGGTCCTTATAATTAACTTATTTATGCCAGGCGTTATGGTGCATGCTTGTAATCCCTGTGCTTGGGAGACTGAAACAGAAGGATTGCACAGGTTCGAAGTCAGCCTCAGCTACTTAGCGAGGCTCTCAGCCTCTCAGCATCTTAGTGAGACTCTGTTTCCAAGTAAATATAAAATAGGTCTGGGAGTATAGCTTGGAGGTAGAAAGCCTCTGGGTTCCACCCCCAGTACCACAAAAAAAATAATTAACTTATTTGCTTAACTGCAGTGTGGAAACAAAATCCAGGGCCTCTCACATACAAGCACTCTACTACTCAGCTACACCCCAACCTCTTCTTTAAAAAAATATGTCTACCTTTCAAACTAAAATAATAAAGTATGGAAAAATGCAAGAATAAAAGCATTTTAAAGAGATATAGGAGTCATCAGATGCATATTTATGTAAGTCAGAGGTTAGAATTACAAGACATGCAATATAAATTCAGCTGTGATTAATATGTTGTGTTCCGATTTTAAAAAAAATATATAACAGAAAAAAGCATATGGTTAACATAAGAAAAGATAGACTCTGACAATCAAAGAAAATGCTAGAAATCAGAACCAGAGGAACTGAAATGAAGAGTGTCTTTGATGGGCTAATCAGTAGACTTTAGAGAGAATATAAAAGTTCAAAGATCACATCACTAGTCATAAGAGAAACTCAAGTCAAAATTGCATTGGATGACCATCTTACCTCAATTAGAATGGCTACTAGCAAAAGAAAAACAATAAATGCTGTTGAGGGTACAGAGAAAGAGGAACTCATATACTGTTGGTGGGAAAATAAATTAATACAGCTGTATGGAGTTTCTTTTTTTATTTTTTTACATTTTTTTATTGGTGCACTGTATTCATACATCATAGTGTGATACAGACTTTTGTAGACATACATGCACACATCGCCCAGTCAGCCCCCACCCGATCCCCACCCCATTCCCTCCCCATCCCTCCTTCCCATGCTTGGCTTAGTGGTTGACATCTAGTATTATAGCAATTTATCCAAAATTAAAAATGATAATCTCACATAACAGTTTCATTTGTCTGATACCAAGCTTTTGATGACTAAAAGATAACATTTCAATATTTCTTTTTACTTTCTTTCTTACCAGAGAATATTTTTTTCTATTTTTTTAGGTGAAACTATCATATATTCATATATTTATTTTTCAGAAAAAAACTCTATCCTAATATGGAATATGGACTCTAGATACCCAAAACGATCTTGAAATAGAACAAAGCTAGAAGATATATATTTTCTGATTTCAAACCATATAAAGCTACAATAATTGAAACAGTGTAGTACTATTCTAAAGGCAGATATATAAACCATTGGAGTTAAATAAAAGCCTAGAGCTAAATTCTTCCCTATATTGTCAAGTTATTTTTGACAAGGTTTCCACGAACATTTGGTGGTAGAAATAATAATCTTTTAACTAAATATTGTTGAAAAATAATAATTACATGGAAAAGAATAAAATTAGACCCTTACCTAATCCCATATACAAGTATTAACTCAAAATAGATAAAAGACCTAAATATAAATCTTAATACTATAAACTTTTAGGAGAAAATCTGGGTCATAAAACCTCACAACATTGAAATTGGCAGTGATTTCTTGGATATGATTTCAATGGCACAGGCAACAGAAGAGTATACAAACTCCCTAAAAAATAAAAAGATGTTGTATATCCAAAGATAATGTAAACAGAGTTAAAAGTTACTAATAGAATTGGATAAAATATTTCCAAATGCTATATCTGAAGGTATAATAATATTCCAACTAGAAATCCTAAAAATTAACAACAATAAAGGCAAACAATACCATTTAGAGATAGGTAAAAGACTAACATAAACGATGAATCTCCACAGATAACCAATCGTAGTTGTCTGTTGAATGGAAAATCTTGTTTCTCTGGTTCTGGTGTGTGTTACCTATTTCTTCTTTGTAGTTAATCTCTTTGAGTATTTTCTCTAGCGCTGGTTTTGAAGACATAAATTCCTTCAGTTTCTGTTTGTCATGGAAGCTTCTTATTTTTCCATCTAATTTGATAGAAAGTTTTGCTGGGTAGAAAATTTGGGGCTGGAAGTTGTTTTCTTTCAGAGTTTGGAATATGTTACTCCAAGCCCTTCTGGCTCTCATGACTTGGTTTGGGAAGTCTGGAGTGATTCTAATTGGTTTGCCTCTGAATGTCACTTGGCCCTTTGTTTTTGTTGCCTTTAAGATTCTCTGCTTGACTTCCACATTGGTCATTTTGACAATTATGTGGGATGGGGATCCTCTTCTCCGATTCTGTCTAAAGGGAGTTCTATAAGTTTCCTGGATCTGTGTATCAACCTCTTACTCTATGTTTGGAAAATTTTCTGCTATTACTTCCTTGAAGAGATTGTTGATCCCTTTGGTATCACTTTCTTTTCCCTCCTCTATTCCAATTATTCTTAGGTTAGCTCTCTTAAAATGGGCCCATATTTCTTCAATGTCAGATTCCTGCTGTTGGATATTTTTTTCTAGATTAGAAACTATGCGTTCATTTTTGGAATGATCATCTTCTAAGAGCGAGATTCTGTTCTCCATGTGGTCTAATCGGTTGTTTGTGCTTTGAATTGAGGTCTTTACTTCATTAATTGCATCCTTTATCTCTTTTTGGCTCTCTCTGAGTTCTTTTCAAAGCACCTCTATTATTTCTACAGTTGTTTTCCTGATTTGATCTTCTAGAAATCTCTGATTTTCTGTTTTATCGGGTTCGGATGTTATGGGGTTGTAGGCATTCATTGCTCCAGTGTTAGTCCTCTTTCCCATGATTTCGGAAGTTTGTGCCTTCTCTGGGTTCTTCCCTTGGGTCACTATGACTTCATTTAAGGTGTTCTGGATCTCAAGTCTGTAGTATCTCAGACCCCACTATTCCTTTACTGGGTTGTATCACAGAGTCTCCGACCCAGGGAGTCGATAGAGGCTGCTTTAGACTGTGGGGTGTGCCAGGTTGCACGTTCTTGTTCTCCTATGGTGTGATATCTCTGCCACTGCCCCTCCCCCACTGGGTCAAGTTCCAGAAAGTACAGTACTGGGATTTCTCCTCTGTGACCCGCAATTTGACTCACTGTTCTTGAGTTCGCAGATGTAGCTGTACTGGACTCGTTGAATTCGCTGCTGCTGCCGCCGGTGACAATATGGCGCCGCTGCTATGCCCTCGGCCATGAGGCTGGCTTATTTCTTCTTGGTTTTGAATTCCACTCTGAGTTCTTGCAGCGTGTGCTGAGCTCAGCCACTGGGAGCTTTAGATGTTCCCTGCCCTGAAAAATCCCACCTGGCTGTTCCGCAGCGGCTCACCTCGACTTGCTGTAGCCGTCCGGTGAATTCGCCACTGCCGCCGGCAATATGGCGCTGCTGCCACGTCCTCAGGGGTGAGGCTGGTGTATCTCCTCTGTGGCTCTGAGCTCTGTTCTCAGTCTGCTTTCTCTGTGGAGCCTGGTGGTTTTTTTTGTTTCTCTGGTGATGGTGTTTTCTGGCTATGAAAGGTGCTGATTTTGTGGTAATGGAGATTGGTTGTTAGCGGGGCTCTTAAGCCCCGCTTTTCTCGGTCGCCATCTTCCCGGAAGTCCCGAGTTTCTTTTAATAAAACAAGGCTATAAGTACTATATGATTCAGCCATCCCAATACTGAGTATACAAAGAAAATAAGCTCAATATAACAAAGAGATTAACACAGGCATGGTGGTGCACACTTCTAATCCCAATTCTTGGGAGGTTGAGATAGGAGATCACAGGTTCTCTACTATCCTCAGAAACCTTGTGAGGTCCTCCACAACTTGGTGAGACCCCGTGTCAAAATAAAATATGAAAACAGGGCTGGGGTTATAGCTCAGAGGTAGAATTAGAGGACTTTATGGTGTGTAAAATATACAAAGCACAGGAAAACATATACTGCATGTTCTCATTCATTTGTGAAAGAAAGTTTAGAAAGTTGATTTCATAGAACTTTTCTAGAAAAAGAATAGTGGACACTATGGACTAGGAAGTGTCATGAGGAGAGGAGAGAGAGGGGGTTGTATAAGGGATTCCAAGTCACAGGAAAATTAAATTCCAACATTCTAAAGCACAGCAAGTGAATCTACAGACTCACTTTAAGAGGTTTTAACTATATATATATGTGTATATATATATATATATATATATATATATATATATATATAAGCTTTAATAAAGATAAATAAAGCTGAACATGCTGGCCCATACTTGCAATCCCAGTACTTGAGAGGCTGAGATAGGAGGATCACAGGCTCATGACCAGTCGCAGCAACTTAGTGAGGAACTCCACAACTTAGTGAGACCATATTTTCAAAATAAAAAATAAAATAGGGCTGGGGATGCAGCTCAGATTTAGAATGCCCTTGGGCTAGATCCTCAGTAACACACACACTCACACTCACATACACATACACATAAATTAAAATTTTCATAACTAAATGAAAAGAAACATAAAGGAAGAAGTTCTATATAAAATAGAAATATAGAACTGGAATACCAGAATGAAAGAGAGAAAATAAACCAGATATACTGTTTGAAGTGTTAGTTCCAAAATTAGTGAAACACATAAGACAAAATATGCATGAAATTCAGAAAACATTAAGCAAGATAATTATAAAAAACAAAAAATTTCACACGTATGTATCATATTCAAACTGTGGGAAACCAACACAAAAAATCATAAAAGAAGCCAGAAACAGGGCTTCCTTAGATTCATAGGGGTCAGAATTCCAGAATATTTCTTATGATAAATCATGTAAGCAAGATATAACAGTGAAACATTTAATCTTTTAAAAATTTTGTTATTCATGCATTGTAGTTACATATCTTAATGAAGTACAAGAAGGTAGAGGCATACATGCACACATCACTCAATTAGCTATTTCTCAATTCCCATCCCATTCCCACCCTCTCCCTCCTTCTCATGTTTGGCTTAGTGACTGACTTTGCTATGTTTGTGAATGTACATTATGTACATTAGGGAATTTAATTTCCCTTTTCCTTTTTCCCAATCCCCTCAGTTAGTTCACCTTATTTGCTCACCTATAGTTTCTCTTTTTTCAACCAGAGTTCCTCCTATGACCCATTTTCTCCTTAGCTTCTGCATATTAGGGAGGGAATCTGATTTCTTATTTTTTGGAACTGAGTAATCTCACTTAGCATAATGTTCTCCAGTTTCATCCATTTCCCTGTAAATGATGTAATTGTGCTAGTCTTTATTGGTGAGTGCAATTTTATTGTGTAAATATCTTATAGTTTTGTAATCCATTCATCTGTTGATGAACACCTTGGCTGGTTCCATAGTTTGACAATTGTGAATTGTGTGGCTGTGAACATAGATATGCATGCATTGTTTTGGTAGTTTGGTTTTCATTCTTTGGGGTACATACCCAGTAGTAGTATTGCTGGATCATATGGAAAGGTTGTTCTAATTCTTTTGAGGATCCTCCATTCCGTTTTCCAAAGTTGATGCACTAATTTGCAATTCTACGAACACTGTATTAGAGATTCCACCTCTCTACATCCTTTCCAGCTTTTGTTGATGTTTGTGTTTTTAATGATTGTCATTCTAGTTGGAGTTAGGTAAAATCTCAGGGTAGTTTTGATTTGCATCTCTCTGATTACTAATGATATTGAGCATTTTTCATGCATTTCTTGGCCATTTTAATTTCTTGTTTTTGAAGTGTCCATTTAGTTTAATTGCTCAATTTTTGATTTGGTTATTTTTTTCTTACAGCTGAGTTTCTTGAGTTCTCTGTATATTCTATTAGAGGAATAGTGAAAGAATTTTCCCCCATTCTGTTAGGTCTCTGTTAAGGTACTTGATAGTTTTCATTGCTTTACAGAAACTCTTCATTTTTATGTAACCCCATGTGCTGATTTGCATTTAGTTTCTTGTGCTTTTGGAGTCTTGTTGAGAATGATTTAACTATATGTGTTGAACCTATGCCCTCTTTTAGGAGCCTCAAGGTTTCTGGTCTAATGTGCAAGTCTTTGATCAATCTTGAATTGACTCTTGTGCAGGGTGAGAAAGTGGGGTTTATTTCAGTTTTTCTGCATATTGTTAACCAGTTTAGCCAACACTATTTGTTGAAGAGACTGTCTTTTATTTTAGTTTATATTTTTGGCTCTTTTATAAAAAGTCAATTGGCTGTAAGTTTGAAGATTTGTTTCTGAGTTTTCTATTTTGCTCCATTGGTCTATGTATTTGTTTTTTTTTTTTTCCAGTACTATGCTGTTTTTATTATTATGACTTCGTAGTATAGTTTAAAGTCAGGTATTCCGGGTGTACAGTTTAAAGTCAAGTGATTCCTCCTGCATATTTTTGTTGTTCTTGCTGAGCACTACTTTGGCTAGTTTTGTTTTTTTGTTGTTCCAAATACACTTAAGGAATGATTTTTTATATGTCTGTGAGGGATGACCTTGGTAATTTCATGGGTATTGAATTGAATCTGCAGATCACTTTTGAAACTATGGACATTTTGATATTTATTCTGCCTATCTAAGAACATAAAATTTTTTTCCATATTTTAAGTTGTTCTTCAATTTCTTTTTCAACGTTTCATGATTGTCTTGTTAGAGAGCTTTTACTTCCTTGATTAAGTTTATTCCTAAGTATTTTATTATTTTGGGAGATATTCTGAATGGAAGTGTTTTCTGAATTTCTTTTTCAGTGGATTTATTGTTAGCATACAGAAAAGCTTCTGATTTTTTAAGATTGATTTTGTATCCAGAAATTTTGCTCAATTTATTGGTCAGTTATATAAACCTTTTGTTTGAGTTTGTTGGGTCTTCTAAGTATAGTATCGCATCATCTGCAAATAACAAAAGTTTTAGTTCTTTTCCTATTTGTACTGCTTTGATTTCCTTTTCTTGCCTTATTGCTCTGTCTAGAGTCTCAAGGACTATATTAAAAAGAATCGATAATAAAAAACATCCTTGTCTTGTTTCTGATTTTAAAGAAAATTCTCGTAGTTTTTCCCCAATTAATCTGATGTTAGCTCTGGGCCTATTGTAGATTGCCTTTATGATGGAGAGGTATGTTCCTTCTATTCCAATTCTCTGCAGTGTTTTTAGCATAAATGGATGTTGGATTTGGTTAAATGCGTTTTCTCTGTCTATTGAAATGATCATGTGATTTTTGTCTTTTGTTCTGTTTATGTGATGAATCACATGGACTCATTTCCATATGTTGAACCAGACTTGCATCCCTGGGATGAACCCTGCTTGGTTTCACCATGATAAATACTTTTCTTGATGTGCTTTTGAATGCCTGTTGCTAGTACTTTGTTTAGCAATTTTGCAGCTAAGTTTATCAACAATTATATGCCTGTAATATTCTTTGTTTGAGATGTCCTTATTTGGTTTTGGTATTAATGTGATGTTGGTGTCAGAATTTATTTGGGAGAGTCCTGTTTTTATTTCACAAAATAGATTGAGGAATATAAGGATTTTTTTTTCTATAAAGGTTTTATACAATTCCCTTGAGAAACTACCTGGTCAAGTACTTTTGTTTTATGGTAGGCTCTTTATATCTGCTTCAGTCTTTGAATGTTATTGGTTGACTTAGATTTTCTGTATCTTCTTTACTTATTATAGTAAGGTTGTATTCATCTAGAAAGTTGTCAATTCCTTCCAGATTTTCCATTTTGTTGGAGTATAGTTTTTCAAAGTAGTTTCTGATAATCCTCTGAATTTCTATACTGTCAGTGGCAATATCTCCTTTTTCATCTCTTATCTTCATAATTTTGATTAACACTCTAATTTTTGGTGAATCTGGCTAATGGTTTATCTATCTTATTGTTTTTTTTTTTTTTTTAGAAACCAGCTTTTGGTTTTGTTGATTTTTCTGTATTGTTTTTTATTATCTACTTTATTGGTTTCTGATCTTATTTTAATAATTTCCTGTCTTATACTAGCTTTGGGGTTAGACTTTTCCTGCTTTTCAATGGCTTTGAGGTGTATCATTAGGTTGTTTATATGATGGTTTTCTGTTCTTATGTGGGCACTCAATGATTAATTTTCCTCTTAATATTGTCTTTAAGGTGTCCCAGATGTTTTGATATGTTTCTATTTTCATTTGTTTCTAGGAACTTTTTGATTTAACCTTTTATTTTTTCTATGACACATTCTTTGTTCAGCAGTATGGTGTTCAGTCTCCACATGTTTATGTGAGTTTTTTTGTTTGTTTGTTTATTCTTTTTATAGTTGACACCTAGTTTCATTCAATTGTAGTCTAAAAAACACAGGGAATTATGTCACATTTTAAAAATGTATTAGTGCTCACTTTGTGGCCCTAGGATGTGATTTATTTTTAAAAGGGTTCCAGTAGCAGCTGAGAGAAATGTGAAATCTGTTGTAGTTCAATAGAGAATTCTATATGTGTCTAATAGGTCCATTTGGTTTATGGTGTTCTTTACGTCTGAGGCATCTTTGCTGACCTTTTGTCTAGATTGGTCTAGTGGTATGAGAGAGGTGTTGAAGTCTCTGAATATTATTATATTGAAACTTATGTGTGACTTAATATCACAAAGATTTTGTTTTGTAAAGTAGCTATTCCTATGTTTGGGGCATAAATGTTGATTATTTTTATTTCCTTTTGCTGGATTGTTTCTTTAACAAGTAAAAAATAACCTGCTTTGTCTCTTCTAACAAGCTCAGCCTGGAAGCCAAACTTTTCTGATATCAGAGTTGCTACACCTGCTTGTCTTCGAGTTCCACTGGCATGGATTATCTTGCTTCAGCCTTTTACCTTTAGTTTTCTACTATCTTTACTTGTAAGATGTGTTTCTTCCAGGCAGCAGATAGATTGATTCTAGTTTTCAATCCATTTTGCCACCTTATGTATTTTTATTGGGGAATTGAGGCCATTTATGTTCAGTGTAATTATTGAGAGATTATTTTTAATTCTTAACATTTTAAAAAGGATATAAGATAATTTACATACAATTTATTCCCAAAAACAGAAACAGAGGAGCTACTTTGTATCTCATTGTGAGACCTGCATTACTCTAATTCTAGAAGCATTAAAAGAGTACTTGGGGATGCAGAGGGACTCCAGATAATGGAGGGGACACCTCAGCAAAGCCAGGAAGGAAGAGTATGGGGGGAAGAAGGCTGAGGTTTATTAATGGAAAAGCTACACTTGGTATTGGGAGGGAAGGAAAAGGAAAAGCTGGGGGTGAAGGCAACAAGTATTGTGGTCTGTGGTAATTTTGGAGATCCTACTGGTTGCATCTAGTTTTGAACATAAGTCTCTCTCCACAATTTCCACTGATACAGAGCCTAAGTCTCTTTGATCCTCTGCAATGTCCAACAGCAGACTCCAACACCTTTGTGGGATTGAATCACAAAGTCTCAGACCCAGCTATCTTTTCATGGCTGAGCAAGTTTCTCTGTCCACACTGGGCAGTCTCCCTTCAGAGACTTTTGGTTCACTCACAGTGTTGTTGAGCACTGCTGTGGATCTCTGGAGGGCACCATGACCTTAGCCTCCACTGCTACATGTTTGCACAGGAGGAACTGATGGTTTATAATTCTGATGAGCTGAAGCCACTTACTTTACTTCAGTTGTTGAGTTTTTGTCCTATGTGGTCCTAGCAGTCCAGTGCAGTGAAGCAAGATGGTGACACTGAGGAGCCTGCAGCTGCAGCCACCGGGAGCAGACAGGGTCCTTTTCTGCTTTCTTATTGGCCTTCTAGCTTTTTTCCCTGCCACCTTTCACTTGTCGTGTGTGTGTGTGTGTGTGTGTGTGTGTGTGTGTGTGTGTGCGCACACACACACACACGCACGCACGTGCTGCTTTCTTTTGTCAAATGCTGTTTTCATGCCAATGAAGACCAAATGTCAGCAGCACTGTTATGTGCTGCTTCCCTCAGTCATCATCTTTCCAGAAGTGAAGCAGAAAGGAAATAGATTTGGCAATCTTTTGAAGTACTGAGCTAACCCCCTTCCTTTTTACTATATATTCTGTAATATATATTTAAGAAAAAACAATTTAATCATCTCAGTATAATTATAATGGCAAAATTTTGAAAACACCTGTAATAAGGAGTCAAAAACAAATCTATATACAGTATTAGTTATATTTAATGAATTATAAAGTAAGACCTTACTTTATGCACATGTTAAGCTTGTAATCATATTCAGAAATGACATAGAAATAACCTTCATCAATCAGCACTCTGATGGACAGCTCATGTTCAAGACACCTGAATAAGAGTAAATTGTTCGAAGCAGCTACAAAGCCCTTCTGCTTAATATCCCAGACTCTTAAATCTGCAGCAATCTTGCATGCAAGACACAACTGCTGCACATTTTTATAGCCAGCCTCTGTATCTGATAATGCTCAACCTGAGAAGATAAATATTTCTCATAACAAAATACAACAGAGCATGCTTACTGTTAGCATTGGAGAGACCCGTCGCTGAAGCATCACCTGTACTTATTTCTATTATAAGATATTTATATGTTCCAAGAGGACTCTTTTCCTCTGTGTTGAAATGTGTATGTTAAGCATTTTTAAGATTCATAATATGTTGAGTGTTTTTCAGATTGTGAAGAGGAGATGGAGGAATTATTCCAGAGAATTATTCAAATAAAATGTCTCTTTGATTATATTTTTGAAACTGATCTTAATTCTAAATAGAAAAGTACACTTTTCTCCATTTTTAAAATGTCTTCAAATAAAATTGTATTTTATATTAAAATTCAGAAATACAATAATACCATAAAAATAAAACTATCACTTCTTCTGTAATTTCCTCTCATCACTTTATACTTTAATCCAATTCTCTTAAAGAAATACCCTTTATTTTAATGGCTATCATGATTTCTATCATTGAGTTTGATGATTAGCTCATTAATATTTGATTTTAACTTAAGCATTGATCAACTTAAGTCTTTTAAAATTCTTATGCAATCAGAATACTCATAAGTGATTATTCCTTCCATAGCCATATACTAACCAAACTTTGGTTAAAAGCAAATAGTTGAGGGGCGGGTGGGCAGGTGCTGGCAGGGTACCCTTAGGCGATCCCCTCCCCACTTGAAAGGGCCCTGTGGTCCGGGGCCCTGGAAGGCGCTGGTGGGGCACCCTTCTCTGACCCCCTTTCCACCTGGAAGGACCCTGTGGTCTGGGCCTCTGGCCCCGACCCTGAGCGGGTGGGCAGGTGCTGGCAGGGCACCCTTCAGCAACCCCCCTCCCCACCCGGAAGGACCCTGTGGTCTGGTCCTCTGTCCCCGACCCTGGGCGGGTGGGCAGTAGCTGGCGGGGCACCCTTCAGCAACCCCCCTCCCCACCCGGAAGGACCCTGTTGTCTGGGCCTCTGTCCCCGACCCTGGGCGGATGGGCAGGCATTGGTGAGGCACCCCTAGGCGAACCCCTTTCCACCCGGAAGAACCCTGTAAAAAAGGAAAAGAAAAAGAAAAAAGGAAAATATCAGAGAGGGGTCAAGGAGGTGGCGGATGCCAGGATACAGGAGATGCAGACAAAACTTATCCAAATAAACTGGAATTATTGGAAAAATTTCCCGCTAAGGAGGACTGCTTCTTCTCTACATGTTAAGAATCTTGGACATCACCTGTAAGGAGAGAGACTTTAGCAGAGACTAAGGAGAAAGGCAGTGCTGAAAGCGGTCTCCGCGTTGGCGGTGGAGACTTGTATTCAGGAGAAGCAGAAATCAGAGCCTATGAACCTTAATTTTTTTTTTTTAATTTTTTGGAGAAATTACACCAAAGGTTGAATGCTACCATCGCGCATGCTTAGGAAGACTGGACAACATTCAGATTGGGAAAGATTTGAAATGGTGGAGGCAGTGGCATTGGCAGTAGCCAGTACTCAGGGGAGGCAGAGATCTGATGCATTACACCTGGAACCTTTGAAGTAATGACCCCAGAGGCAGAATGCTACCACCATGCACCCTTGAGAATGTGGGACAAATAGTTGGGCGAAGAGGGTACTCGGATTAGAGCCTGCCGAGGGGTGAGGCTGGCGACGGACATAGCAAAGCTGGGATCGGAGCCGGCCGTGAGGCAAGGCCAGTGCTGGGGCCTCCGAGGCCGGGATCGGAGCCAGTTGTGAGGCAAGGCCGCTACTTGGGCCTCTGAGGCCAGGATCAGAGACTGTTGAGGGGTTAGGCCGGTGCCGGGGCTAACAACCAGCATCAGAGCCAGCCGTGAGGCAAGGCCGGTGCTGGGGCCTCTGAGGCCGGGGAGCCTGCCGAGGGGTTAGGCCGGTGCTGGGACCAGCGAGGCCAGGATCGGAGCCTGCCACGAGGCAAGGCCGGTGCCGGGGTCTCGGAGGCTGGGATTGGAGCCTGCCGAGGGGTTAGGCCAGTGCTGGGCAAGCAGCCGGGATCAGAGCCTTTCATGAAGCAAGGCCGCTACTGAGGCCTCCAAGGCTTGGATCGGAGCCTGCTGAGGGGTTAGGCCGATACCAGGGCTATCGTCTAACATCAGAGCCTGCCGTGAGGAAGGCCAGTGCTGGGGCCTCCGAGGCCGGGATCGGGGCCAGCTGAGGGGTTAGGCCAGTGTCAGGGCCAGCGAGGCCAGAACTGGGGCCTCCCATGGGGCAAGGCTGCTGCTTGAGCCAGCGAGGTCTGAATCAGTCTACTGGGTAGCCAGGCCACAACTGGGGCTGTCAAGAGTGGGATCGGTATTTGCAACGCGACATGTACAGGGAAATATCGCAGAAAATTAAAACCAGATGCTTCCCCTAATCAGCAATAACTAGAAGGAAAGGGGCAACAGGAAGTGGCCGAGCTATAGAAAGGGCCCTATAGTGAAGCAATTAAGGTGACCAATCAGAGGGTATGGAATAGGGGAGGATGGAGCCTCTTTAAAATGCAGGAGGTACATAAACAAATTTATCAAAGTTAATCACCAAAGAAGCATGGGATTGAGAGAGGGGGAGGGAATGGGATGGGGGCTGGATGAGGGCTAATTGGATGATGTGTGCTTATATATCATCTCAAGTCTTGTATTCCAATGTGATGTATGATTACAATGCACCAATAAAAATAATTTTTAAAAAAAGCAAATAGTTGAAATAATAGTTGGGAGGCAAATAGCCTGGCTTAAATTTTCTTTATTCTACTTTTTTGTTGAGCAAATCACATAACTTATTTGTATAATAATTGGACTCAAAAGGTTGTTGTGAAAATTAAAATATTAATTTATATAAAGTTCCTTGAACAGTGCTTTGTACCTTTTAGAAACTGTCATGGTCTAAATTGTGTTCCTCCAAATGTTTACATGGTGCAATTTCAGTCCCAAAAATGGCCCTTAAAGAAGTAATTAAGTTAAAATGAAGTGTTTGTGGTAGACGCTTATCCAATGTGATTGGTGTTCTGAAAAGAGGAGGAAATTAACGTGCAGCCATGCACAAAGAGAAGAAAGACAGTATGAACAGATTCTCTCCTCTTCACACTTAGAAGGAACCAAGTGCCAACACCTTGAACTGGGGCTCTTACCTTCCAACATCATGGGAGAAGCAGTCTCTGTTGCTTATATCACCCAGTCCATGGTACTTTGTTATTGCAGCCCTAGAAAACTAATAGCCACTCTTATATGCAAACTATAATTAGTAATTTCTTCTGTAAAATAGGTCATTTGATCTCCCTATGTAAGTTTGACCTTTATGTAAAGGTAATTAGAAAGTTCTATTCTAGAGAATAGATCTTATGCTAGACTTTGATTAAAGTACTTCCCTCAGTAAAATCCCAAATATCTAAAGCACACAATACAGTAAATCCACCTTGTGGGCAATCAATATCTCTCTTCCTCCTGCTATTATTGCTACTCCAACACCCACACTTTATTGTCATTTTTCCAATTTGAACTATGTACTCTTCTCTAAATCATTGTTTATTTGAAGTCAGAAAACACAATAATTTCCAGTCTAGAAGCTCAAGTGTCATTTTAGAACTGTAGCTAAGGCTACATTTTCAGTTAAGAAATCATCTATCTCTCTCTCTTTTTTTTGTGGTACTAAGTGACCTCTAAGATACTACCCAGCCCTATTTTTTTATTCTTAATTTTTAAATAGGGTCTCACTGAGTTGCAAAGGACCTAAGTAGCTGAGTGCTGTCTGTGAACTGTGATCCTTCTGTCTCAGCCTCCCAAATGCTTAGATTAGAAGTGTGTGCCATTATGCCCGGCTCATCTATATCTTTTTGTTGAATACATAAAGATATCATAATGTTATATTGAGCTATTTCAAACTTGAGGGATTGTGTGCAGTCTGCTTTCTAAAACATAGAAGGCATCTAGAGTCTTTTAATTATAACAATTCCAGTATTAGTGACTGTAATGGCAACAGATATTTACACTATAAGCCAACCTCAGAGATTATTTTTTATGCATTTGACTGATGCAGTGAGAAAGAAACAGACATGGTCAACAAACCCTAGTCCTGACTCCTACATGGAATTAGTTCAGGTTCCCTGATTATGGCTCCTCTTTGCTCTCATATAACATCAATAATGAAAACAAAATGTACTTTCAGAAGAGAAAGGGAAGTTCATGGTATGAAAAATTGAAATTGTTGCCTTCCAAATCAAAATAAATCAGATTTATATTTAAGCTGTCTGTTTCATGTATGACTAAATGTCATCCTTCCATGACTACAAATGATCACTATTTAAACATTCTGAAAAGTTGGAAAAGCATAGTAGGAAAATGTGGTTGTCCGTAATTTTAAACTAAATGCTTGCAATAACAAGACAGCTAACAGACCTCCAAAAGGGTAATAATGGCAGAAATAAAAATATGATCCTATCACAGAAACAGAAATGTGCTTACATTATGCTTTTCTTTGATATTTACTTCATAAAATGATTTAAATATTCCTATGTTTATAATGATGACAAATTAAGACTCTGACCCTCTGGCCTGAACAGTGAATTATTCTTTTCTAAAACTGTTCCAATCACTGGGAAAATCTGGAGAGTAACAAAATGGGAAATGATAGTTCTTATTCCTTCTGAAAAAAAAAACAAATCCATGCTTCTATGGAGTCAAACTATATAAATATCTCAAATCTTAGGCTGGTGTGATGGCGCACGCTTGTAATCCCAGCATTGGGGAGGCTGAGACAGAAGGATCATGGTTCACGGACAGCCTCAACTACTTAGTGAGGCCCTCTTCAACTTAGTGAGACCCTGTTTCAAAATAAAGAATAAAAAATTGGGCAGGGAGTGTAGCTCAGAGGTTGAATACCCCTGGGTTCCATCCTCAGACACACACACACACAAAAATTGCAAATCTGATTTTTATCTAACAATAAACCAGTTATCATTTCAAAAAAACTATTTAAAATGATGTGCTTCTTTTAATAAGATATGTGTATATTTATTAAACACATATACATTTTGAATAAAAAGCCCTTATTGAATTAATCTTTTTCTGGGAAGTGGCTCAGCCTAATGACAATATACTGAATTGAAGTGGCTCTCAGAGAAAAGCAGTATATTCTACCTAAAAATCCTCTTGGTCAGGGAAGTATTTTTTTGTGTGTTTGTTTTTTGTTTTGTTTTCTGATACTCCTTAATGAAAAAAAAAAGGCTTTTCTGGTGTTAAGAGCAATATGGAATTTGAGCGAGATATGTTTTTCATTCTGATATTTTATTCCACTGATAATATCCCCATGAACAAGATAATTTTAAAATTAACTTCCTTCTTCCCTTAAGAAACTAACTGGGAAATCATCAAACTTTAAAGAATGGGAAAAGGACAGTGTACTTCATCTCATTTCTATAGTTTTATTGTAGAAAAGGGTTAAGTTGCTCAATCGAGAAGATTTTTATATTAAAATATTTTTCTGTATTTTTGGCCTTCTGTGGTATATTAAAAAAGTGAAAAAGAAAAGAAAAAGCAACGATGTCTCTTCTAGATCTTTCTACCAACTTGCAAAGGAGATCTAGCTAAATCTAAGAAATCTTCAGTGAAATTATTAGTGATGCCCTGATCCAATTCTTTTTCTTTAAAATGACTGAAATATTTTATAAATGGTGAGTAGATTATTATTGCCTTATTTACTTGGAGTCATTTAGCAGCACAAAAACATCTTTCTTACCCCACATGACTCTGAAAGGCAGCAGCTTTGTTTGACAGGAGAGAGAATCACACTGACTGATCTGAACTACAGGCTTAGAAAAACCAATCTTCAGGGAGAAGCAGCAGTCCTGCTTCAATTCCAACTCACATCCGTCATGACATAAACTCAACCATTTCTCTAAATGGCTTTTCAAAGTTCCGGCACAACATTTTAAAAGCCTTCTCTTTGATCATATTTTTCTGTGTATTAGTTTCCTGTCCATGAATGCCCCCAACATTAGCCACACATGAGCAATGGGTAAAAGTACTGTAGAGACACCAATTACAACTGGTTATCTCCAAGACTTTAAGTAGACTAAGATAAAAAATAAACCAAATAAAGTGTAGCTTGAGAGCCTTGCTGACTTGTTTTGTTTATGAATAGAGTGACCTTTCCCAATCCTTATCTTTGAATAGAGAGAAGTCAAACTGTGAAAAGCTTTTTATTTATTTATTTATAATGAGAAAAGATTACTTAGAGCTCCAGAAAGTCTTTCTCTTTGACTTTCACTGCAAATAAATAGCAACTTTCCCCCTCACATCTTATAGAACATCACTAACAACAGCTGTGTGGAATTCTCTCCTCTGCCATGACTCTGCTGAACCCCACTCTTTTTTATTCTGGATACCACTTCTTCATTTCATGAAGATTCAAATAAAAGGATCCAGAGGGAAACACACCAAGTGTTGTGTGCAAGTATAGAGTTCCTATAGAAAATAATTTCAAACATTAATCCATGCCCCTCAATTGCAAATTCTGACTGCCTCCTCCTATTTGCCCTCCTTGTGTAAGCTTCAACCTCAATTCTTTTTTTTTTTTTTTTTTTTTTTTTTTTGGTGGTACTGGGGTTCCTGGAAGCCCTTCTACCTCTGGGCTACACTCCCAGACCTATTTTATATTTCTGAAACAGGGTCTCTTACGCCAGCGCGGCTGGCTTCGAACCAGCGCGATCCTCCTGTCTCCGCCTCCCAAACGCGGGGATTACAAGCGTGCGCCACCACGCCCGGCCAACCTCAATTCTTAGATTCTCTTCGGATTTCTCTTTCTGTATGAAAGTAAATCAATGTCAAGAAAGTTGCATTACTCATATACAATTCTCATTCTCTCATGTAATGTCTCTCATATTCTCAATGATAAATTAATATGTGCTGTCATGAAATATTTAGAATACACAAAGACCCCATAGTTTCCCCCTACATATTAATTTTCTGTGAGTGCATGCAATTATCATTATTACTTTTTTACTTTGTGTGTGTGTGTGTGTGTGTGTGTGTGTGTGTGTGTGTGTGTTGCTAGGGATTGAAGCCAGGAACATTCAACCTCTAGGTTATACTCCCAGCCCTATTTTATTTTTTACTTAAAAACTGGCTCTTACTAAGTTGTGGAGGACCTCCCTTAAGTTTCTGAGGCTGACCTCAAACCTGCAGTCTTCCAGTCTCAGTCTTCCAAGTGCTAGGATTACAGGTGTGCACCACCATGCATGCACTATCATAATGACATAAAATTATGAACATATCTAGTAAGATTCTTATATAAAAGACCGATTTTGTTATCTTTGTCACTATCTGTTCTTGATTTCTCCTCTTATATTGTGCAAATTATACCGGCCCAATTCAGCACATCCTGCCATGATCTTCCTATTCACCAATTATATCATTTTTCTCACACAGGGACCTCACATAGGCCTTTGCCAGTAACCTCACACAAAGTCACTTGTAATCCAATCTGTCTCCATTGATTTTCTGAATTTTATCTGGCCAGTCTGCCTGCCAGGATAGTCAGGAAATGCCTTACAGAGGATTTTTTTCTTTATATGCTATAACTCTAATTATGAACAAATAGAAGTGACCTCAATTCTTTTAAGCAGAAGAGAATAGTTAAAAATGGTTTGCCTTCATGTGTTAGAATGTGCCTTAAAAACTCCAGTGCCTTTTACTAAATCTTCAACAAAAGAAATAGCTGGAAAAGCAGAAAGAAGTTATCAGGATCCAAGAAAAAATTTAAAGTCCATAGGAAAGTAGGAACCAAGTGAGGGGTTTAACATGCAAACAGCATTTCTAAAGAGCAATTTTCTGTCATTTCATCACGATATATTATTCCTTTCCGCAAAAACGTTGCACTTGCTACCCATGTGCTTCAGCTATCTCAGAGCCCAAGTTATGTGTGATAATTGTGTTTATCAAGCATGATTCTCCACACATTGAGGAGAGATTTTGTGTTTTCTTAGGCTGGTGACTCAGGAATAACTTATTTCTTTTCTTTTCAGAGAGCTTAAATTCCCTCCTATGTGATTTCCAGAAACGTTTCTCTAGTTCCAATCAATAGTAATCGATTTCTGCTGGAAACATTGCCTGCCTTATTGTCTATCCACACAAAAATGCCTGTGCTATGTTAGTGCCAACAGACTTCATAGTATGCAAGGATTTTAAAGATGAAGACATTGACTAAGAAAGTGAGCCGGGCATGGTGGCGCACGCTTGTAATCCCCGCGCTTGGGAGGCAGAGACAGGAGGATTGCGCAGATTCGAAGCCAGCCAGTGTGCACTGGCTTAGGAGACCTTGTTTCCAAATAAAAATGTAAAAAAAAAAAAATAGGTCTGGGAGTGTAGCTTGCAGGAACCCCAGTACCACCAAAAAAAAAAAAAAAAAAAAAAAAAAAAAAGTGAGCAAACGTTAAAAAGAAATGGCTTTCAGTTATTTTGATTTTGATCATGTTCTACTTTGAGTTCAATTGGTCTATGGAAAATGATCTCATCTGATCTTCACATCTTTGAAGTTCTGAGAACTCCTGTGAGAACTGAATTAGATCAGAAGTTTTGCAATCTTGGATTACCTGGGCATTTTGAAATTAAAATGAAACAAATGATAAAACCCAACATCCTAGACTGTATTCCTCAAACTTCCATGTGCACATGAAGTACATGAAAATCCTTTAGAATGCAAGTCTGGCGTGGGAGGAAGTCCGAGATTCTGCTAGTAAGCCCCTAGGTGGTACACCTGTCTGCTCTGGGCCCCGCCTTGAGTAGCATAATATTTCAAAGTGTAAAATCATAGCAAGCTTTAATAAATCTCTCCTTATTCTTCTTAAAATTCTTTCTAATTTCTCAGACCATGGTTAGTTAATAAGTAACATAGAGAAAGGCATCTCCCTATAAAGGATGCTACCATCCTTTTATATACATTACAAATTTCTCAAAAATCTTGCCCCCACCTATATACTTAATTTCTATGTTAGGTGAATCATATATTTTACAATATAAAGATAATAGCTGGGTAATTTTTAGATGTGAAGTGAACTTTGGGACACATGTATGGAAAAGAAATTTTAGTTTGGGGGGAAGTAAAACCCAAAATATGCATAGTAAATATGCTCATATTTAAAAAGTATTAGGAAACAAATAAAAACGTGAAGTTTACAGTGCATGATTAACTCAGGAAGGAGGAAGCAAAAGAATGTTTACAAAGAATTTTTTAAAATTGAAACATGAGGCCTACCTGCGATGCTATTTCCACCTTTTATTTGTTTTATTTGTTTGCAGAACTGGGGATGGAACCCAGGGATGTTCTACCTCCAAGCTACACCACCAGCCCTATTTTTTATTCTTTATTTTGAAATAGGGTCTCACTAATATGTGGAGGTTCCTCACTAGGTAGCTGAACCTGTGACCCTCCTGTCTGAGCCTCCCAAGTATTGGGATTATAGGCATGCACCATCATGCCTGTCTTGACTTCCACCTTTTAAATGGTTTCTGGCTTTATGTTGTTAGATAGAACAAAATAGTCAAAAGAAAGGAAACATGAAGGTTTCCAGTGCCTCCTACTTTGGGTACATCTGAGTCAGATATATTTGTTGCTAATTTCTAGCCTGTATTCCTTCTTTTACATTTTTGTCTTCCTGCTATTTTGAGTTTTAATTTATTGATGACTAGAACATTTTACTTTCCTCAAAAATGTTTTACAAAATTGTGGCTATAGAATCTAGGGTTTCTAGTCTCTTTAACTTGGATATTATTGATCTCTAACAATCAGCAATTATTCTTCCTGCTAGCCTGCTGGCAAGCATGGCATTTCAAAGCACTTGGGCTTGAAAAACATGTCCTAGACTGGAGTCTAAATTAAAAAATAATTACTCATGTGTGCATTCTCTTTACTTGCAAAAGCTTCCATGACACTATTTAATAATCCTCAGTTGAAAGTGTGCCAAATATAACTTTATACTCCCCTTTGGAATTGCTGTATGGTTTCATGTTAATGGGAGTTGGGAAATAACTAAAAGTATACATATAGTTTTTAATAAAATGGATGTGGAAATAATATAAAATGTGCTCTAATAAATGGAGAATTTGTTTCAGTGTTAGGAAAATATTATTGTAGTATCTCCAGGCGACAAAATTTAGACGTTAGTCAATATGAGCCTCAGAGATTTGGGAAATGTTTTAATAAAGAGAGCATGAAACAGACCCAGATGGGTGCTGTGCCCAATCCCATAGCTATAAAGCAGCAACGGAGAAACAGTGATTAGTAACATGATTATTGGGCACAACAAAAGTGTCATTTACCATGGTTGAACTGCTCATACAAAGATAGCAGGAGAGTCAAAGATCAAATCACAAGGTATAATGGAAAGAACATTTGGGGGAAACAATTGTCTGGAGTAACATAAATAAACTTGGAAAAATAAGTTATCTTTCAAAGACTTCTGATAAAAATTTTATTTCTTCTTAAGACACTGACACAAGACAATATTACATTCAGAGTTAATAAACTACATAATCTTATCAGTTAATTGTTCCTTAATGGTTTTGCAAATAGATTTTTACATTCTAAAGTGATATACTGCAGTAAGAAAGGTTTTATAATATTGGGTTTTTATCCTGATAAGACACTGAATTGTTGCTGTTTCAAAATGCAAACTCATTAAGAGATTTCATGACAGTAGTTATTATATGAGTTCCTGCCAAGAAATATCAGTTTGAAAGATTGTCAAATTACAAAGTTAAGTTGCAATAATATTAAAAGTTCTTATTTAGCCAGGCATGGTTGCATATGTTTGTAATCTAAGTACTTGAGAGGCTGAAACAGGAGGATTGCAGGTTTATAGCCAGCCTTGGCTACTTAGTAAGGCCCTTCACAACTTAGTGAGTCCCTGTTTCAAAATAAAGAATAAAAAATAGGTTGTGAGCATAGCTCGGAGGTAGAATGCCCCTGGGCTCAATCCCCAGAAAATCCCACAAAACACAAACACATAAAAAATTTCTCATTTCTATAGAATATTATATATTAACTAACTGCAAATTTTTTAAATGAGTTCATCTTTATTTGAGGAAAAATCCAAATTTTTGTAGAAAAATCTGTGCACCATTTTGTCAATATGTATGTGTTATCATATTTGTGGTAATGTGCAATTATTGATGCAACTTATACAGACATAGACAATTGTATTTTTAAAAAGTATTAGAATTATTTATTCTAATAATAGCGTATATGAGAAAAATGTTTTACCAAATAAAAAGGAAACAATTTTTTTTAAATTTTGGTCATTTTTCTGATCACACTTAAGTGTT
Source organism: Muscardinus avellanarius (assembly GCF_963383645.1). Lineage (NCBI taxonomy): Eukaryota > Metazoa > Chordata > Mammalia > Rodentia > Gliridae > Muscardinus > Muscardinus avellanarius. The sequence goes on along the minus strand of NC_137794.1, from coordinate 105,190,363 downwards.
TCAGAGCATATTGGAATGGTTACATGCATATGTTATTATTAAGATATATTTTCAATTTTAATGTGGGGTCTGTGATAGATGATTTTACTATTCTTATACAGGAACATTTTTCTGAGTTGCCTTTCTTCTTATCAGAGACTGTAAAACTGAAAAATGCATATGAAAAAGAGGAAAGAAAGAAGAAAAAAGGAAGGAAGGAAGGACATTACCAAAGGGATCTGTGTATTTTGTATTGTGCTGGTTCAGTGCCCTTGTGTGGCCTTGAAGAAAAGGTGTGACCATAGTGAATTAGATTTTCCAGTACATGTTGATAGTTCCGATGGTCATAGATTTACTCTGGGATCTCAACTTACACGTTCTGAAGACAACACATGTTAATATCCGCTCTTTAGAGACACAGCTGTCTGATTTTGCTATTTTCTGAGTGGCCCAATTCCCAGAGTTGTTCTTTCTGTAAATTTATCCTATTGCCTGCACTCAAAATTCTTCCAAGAATTCTATAAACTTTCCTTTGTATTTAAAATAGCTAGATGATTTTCATCATCTATAGATGAATGTTTACTAATAGATTAATAGTATTTCACTGAAATTTGAAAACCTCTGTATCATTACTGTATATGTGATGTTAATTTTGGCATTATGCAAATTCAACCTTCTATCTAAACAAACCCTCCTCCATACAGAATGCCAGACTGACAAAAATAAAAATGAGTCTCCTACCATTTATGCAGATTTATTCATTGCCACTCATTTTATGCAGTAATAAATGTAGTAAGAGCATATCTTTTTGAAATACAGGATTGTAAATTGAGTCAGATAAAAATGTGACTAAAGCTTTATTTATCATCATCATATTCTTTTTCTGAGTTGAACAGTATAGTAGTCGGCAACAGGATTATTTTAAATGCTGTAGCAGATAAATCAGTAAACTTGCCTCTACTTTCAGTGCATGGCATCAAACCGTGTGTGCATTGTGTGTGTGCATGTGCATTGTAGAGTTATAAATAGGTTTTTACTTTTCAAAGTCCTAAAACATATATTTCTATACATTATCATATTAGATTAATGATCACTTTATGCCAACTTAGTGGAAGAATCATGTCAACTACTATTATCTCTGGAAAAAAATCAATATATATAGCTTGACCAAAACTATAGGTAAAATTGTCCTCAATAACTCTATGGCTTCACTTGCTAATGATCTTGGCCAACAAACTCCTAATGGATAGGAGCAGTCACTTACTGTGTAGTATTGCTCAACTCCTTTTGTATAAATCTATTAGAACCAGCTTTGCTGAGCACCCTCTACTTTGCTGAGTATAGACATTGAGGTTGAGAGCTCCGTAAGGCCAGAACTGGGATGGAGACTTGTAGTGCCGTTCCCACAGCTGTCTTATGTCCATGCCCATATTCAATAAAGTCCTACATTTTTCTATTTATAGTATGTTCTAAGTAATTATTTCCCCTGCTAAAATGGAAAAAAAGAGTAAAACTGTGCAGTCATATCCACAAAACTTACTCAAAGACATGTAATATGCCCCATCTACTTCTCTACATTATTAGAGCAAAGCTGGATAATTTAAAATTTTATCCCAAATAATTTTATCTCAATAAATCTCCATGTGGTGCATGAGAGCTTGACACAGAAGATCATTACCTGAAAGTATCATTTACAACTAGAATAAACGCTTGCCATTTATATTTGAAAGGTGAGGAAGAACATTAATTTTAATAAAACTCATTTTTCATCTAGCTCACTTAAAGAGAGTAATTGAATTTGAAAAGATCAAATAAGTCTATGAAAATATAGGTTTTCAAATAATCAACAGGAGGGTATTGGTAATGAAAAGAAACTTGGCTTTCATCCTGATGGTGTGCAAAGCTTTAACATTTTAATGAATTGAGCAATTTATAAGGAATCAAAGGTTTGCCATTTGAAATGAAGGTCATCCTTTCTAGAAGGTCCCTGTTTTCTCAAACTGCATTCAACTTTGAAGTATTTTTATTTCTAGTTTACCATCAATTTAAATATTAGGATAACTGTTTGTAGATAAGCCAAAGATAATAAAACAAAGAGGTCTGGTTTTCTCTTCATTGCATTTTAATAGTTATAAATATACCTTTACAGATATTGAGTTCTTAAAATTTTAGGTAATCCAGTTTTATTTCCCTTCAAGTAGCAAAAAGTATGATTTCAAAATTGGATGATTTGATCCAATAAGGAGTTATCTGAGACTAAGGATAGTTCTCTAAAATGGTTAATTATAGGAAGGTCCCTTCAGTCTGATACTTTTCCCTGCTTGAAAACACAGATATCTGTGGGAAGACAGTATTGTTTTCTCTCTGTACTAAACTCTATACATATTATATTGCAAGTTAATATATTGACTCTATAGTAATTTAGTAAGGGAAAAAAGAAATGAAACCATCTATTTGGAGACATGAATTTAAATCCATAATCTGCTATTTATATTAGAAGTTAGTTCCAGGGAAATAGGTATGTCCTTCTCTTACTGGAAAATGTCTAACCAAAAGAAAAAGCTATAAAATAAGTTGGTTATTAGTCATTATATATGTTTTAAATATGAAAAGCATCAGTACTAAAAGCTTAACTAAAATTATATTATGACTCTGAATCTACTATTCAAGAAAAGACTATTTCATTTTCATATTGAAAACCAGTGATACACATTAAATCTGATTTTCCCTTTGGAGCTTAGGAAAATTGTAATTCTCTGACTTGCTGAGCACAAAATTAAATCATGTTTTTGTTTGTTTGAATTCTAAATGTTCTTTCATAACATCCCAGACTTCATCTCCCATTGATCCCCATAGATTATATAAAATATTATAATTCTCTGTGGACTTTTTGAAACTGGTGTGATGCTAGGGTACTGTTTCTAGGAATCCCACTTTATCTCTTCTTTGTAGAACTTGCAATTGTAATTTTAAAGTTATCCCAGCTTACCCTAATGTATAAAAGACATTCCTTAGATAAAAAAAAGTAGCAGCTCTTTTCTCCCTTGAAAGTAGTCCATCCTCAGCTCTCATTACTCCTAGGTTCCAAATGAGATCTACATTCTAGATGGAAGAGCTGATACCTGTTAAAAGTGGATATCACAAAGTCAGTTCGGGGGCTAGTGATGAAATATGGAAGTATGGAGAGGAGAAATGAGAGGTTATCTTCTTCAATTTATAAAGTCTCAAGTCAACAATATATAATTACTGGATCTTATTATAATCTTAGATAAATGTTTAATTTTTTCATTGCACTTTTATGTGTACTATTTATTCTGATCTTCATTAAAATTTAGTTATTTAGGAAAATGTTTATCTTGACTTTAGAGTTGAAATAAACTTGTCTTATGTGATGAGGGAGGGAGGAAGCAGGAAATGCTTAAAGCCAAAAGTAGAGTTTATCTTGGAATGTAAGTATTTGAAACCTAGTATAATATTTTTCTCTCAGTGCACTCTTATTTTTTCTATAAAGACCAATATACGTGTATATCCAACCAGTACCAGTAGGCTGGTAGAATACATATCCTTAAGTAATTTTTAGCAGTGGTAGTGGAAAGAAATGAATGCCACCCAAGTCTCTTTCACAAACACTTTGTGAGCACTGATGTCTGGAATATGTCCCCAAGTTCAAGGTACAATTACCACATATAATTTTAGCATGAGATTCTAACTCTCAGGAAAAAGAAAGATACTTAGAATTTCAACTTTCTTCACCAAAGGCCATGAATAACTCAACATTTTGACCATGATTGACAAGCACTTGTGTAAAATACTATCTAGAAGGCATCTATTTATCATGAATAAGTTTGTTATAGGATACAAGAGTCTAGTGAATAAACCAATATAGCTTGGTGTCTATACAGCAGGTATAGATGAGTGTCAAAATGATGGGTGCTATAGTGACCTCAAAATAAGATACTAGAAGAATGTGACAGCCAGCCTTCAATATCTCACAGGTCCATGCCTCCTGGTGTCCACACACTGTGCAGCCCCTTTCTCATCTGACACAAAGGTTCATCTGTATTGCCAATAGCTTATAGAATAAGTGATTTTTTTCCTTTAAAAAATAGAAATTATTCATCAGGCTTTTTATTTTTAATATACTTTTATTGGTGCACTGTAATTATATTTTATAATGGGATTCAAAGTGTTAGGAACATATGTGCACATAGCACTTGAATTTCCCTCCAAATCTCACCATACCCACTCCTCTTTTTATACAAGTTGCTGAAATTGGCATTGATAATTTTGTATATGTGCATAGCGTTATTTGCAATTTTTCTTTATCAAGTCCTCTCACCCCCACCTCCTTCCCCTACACACCCTCCTCAGCTCCACTGGAGTTTCTCCTCTGTTATCTAAAGTCTCTCTTGCTTTCCAATTTTACTCTAGCTTCCACATTGAGAGAAAACATTATAATCCTCCACTTTTCGAGAATGACTAATTTTATGGAACATGTTGTGGAGATTGTTGTGGAGGCTCCTCGAAAGACTGGGAATGAAACCACCATATGATCCAGCTATACCCCTCCTGGTATCTTTCCAAAGAAACTGAAGTAAGAATATGGGTATATATGCATATCCATGTTTATAATATTAAAATTCACAATGGCCAAAGCACATGGCGTATGTGTAGGTATAAATATACAATGTATACTTATATATACATATATAAGCATACACACACACACACACACACACACACACACACACACACAGAATGGAATTTTACTCAGCCATAAGGAAGAACAAAATCACGTATTTTGTAGTAAATATTATCCTAAGTGAGATTAGCCAGTCTCAGAAAGTGAAGGCTATGTCACTCTGAAAGAGGCGTGGCTTCCATCTTGTTTGCTTGTTATATCTTTTTCTAGGAAAGCACTTGCTCTGGAGAAACATGCCATAAGCAGATTCAGGAGAGGCCCACATGCAGAGGCATGGAAGACACATTAAAGGCCACGTGAGTGAAAGTGGAGGCAGGACCAGGGGCCACAGGTCCATCTAAGGATGACTATATTGCTGGCCAACTACTAGACTGCGGCCTCAGGAGAGGCATCCAGCTGAGGCCACAATGCCTTGCCATCTCTTATGTGCTATTTCACATAAGAAATAGAGCAGAGGACTTGAGATGAAATTAAGAAATGGTAAGGCATTCCTATGTCTCAGAGGGACACAGGCATCCATGTCAACTGTACAGTGTGTGCCGGTGCAGAAAAGTCAGACCATGGTGGTGGATGCACTTGTTGGGTGGTGAAGGGACTGGCTCCTGGAACTTCCTTGCACACACACACGCACGCATGCACACACACACACACACACACACACACACACACACACAGGACAGGGCCGGCTGTCAAAGGTGAATCTGGGGAGGGCTTTGTGTGCCAGTCTGAGGAATATTGTATGTTGTCTGTAAAAAGCTGTATTTATAGAAGCAATCCTATGTACTTCTGACAATGAATTAGAAGAGAAATCAGCACTAGAAGACCAGAAAATAGCCTCTTAAGAGAATAGTAAGGACTTCTGACTGGGAGTTTTGACTGGGAGAGTCGAAAGGAAGCAAAAGAAGAACAGCTTGATGGATATTGGGCAGGCCTAATTGAAAGGATGATGGCAGAATTGATGAAGGGCAGGACGGGGCAGTCATGGTTCACGTCTCAGCCTTAGGGGCACGGAAGGAGAGTGATTATTTCCATTAATCTTACACAGGGAACACAGGAGAGGGAAGACTGCTAGAAGATGATGCAAGCTAACGAGGCATATAACTAATGAGTTCTTGTATCTGGCAGCACTTTCGCATTAATGAAGTAATCTAGAACCATCATATCATTTGTTCCTCACAACAATTCTGTAGAGAAAAAGGGTAAATCCAAGCTAAAGTATAATGAACTTGATAAAGGTCACAGAATTGGTAAATAATCTGGGTCTAGAATTTATGTATCCTAGCCAATATATATTCTTTCTGTTATGCTCAGTGGGTAAACGAACCATATCTTTCTAAATATTTATTTATTTTGGTACTGAGGACTGAAGAAAGACATTCTACCTCTAAGCAACATCCCTATCTCTTTTTATTTTTGGTTTTGAAACAGGGTTTCATTAGGATGCTAAGAATCTCGCTAAGTTTCTGAAGCTGGTCTTGAAACTGAGATTCTCCTATTTCAGCCTTTCAAATATTGGGGTTACAGGCATGCCCCACCACTCCTGTCTAGATATTTATTTCTTCAGTGCTCTTTGGGTATACTTCTCTGTGTATGTTTGGAGAATAAAGAGTGAAAAATGAAGAAAAACAGAAAATCTTTCCCATAAATACCTGTACTATCAAGTTAAAAAACTAATGAATCACCTCAGATTTAACAATTTGAAGGACCTAACATCAGACTATCTGGAAAGCAGCTAATTTATTTTAAGCATTTCTCAGCTTCTTGGTAAAAGATTCTATAGCTTTTCTGAAAATCAATGTTTCTTTTAAAAGATTTTCAGATCTTTGAAAAGACCTACAGGGTAGCAAACATGAATTTCAACTACAAGGATTAAATGGTTTCCTCCTGTTGAACATTATGTTCTCCATGCAGGGACTTTCACTTAAAAGGTACAGATAATGATCCTGCTCTTAGATTTACTTTAAACCCAAAATAAATAATACAACTGCACTGAAGATGTTTTAGAATGGTAATATAAACTTGAAAACAATTTATAATTTGTAACAGAATGCTCTGGTGGATTAATCAGATAACTGGATAATTATTAAAAAAAGAAATTCTAAATATCAAGGCTTTATAGGATTACTATAGATGGGTAGTTACTATCAGGATATTTTCTAGTAAAAAACTATTCTCTTTGGAGCAGATTGTTTACAATATTATTTTTAGGTTATTGTTGACTGCATTTGAATTCCATTTGGTAATGGCTGCATTGATACTCAGCATACAGAAGCAATTCAGGTGAGGAAGTAAAGAAATTTTTCCAAAGCATGAAGAAAAGACTTTACTAAGAAGGGCATTATTTGAGGTAGGATTTAAGAATGGAAAGCCGTTTAGCCAAGAGTGAGTGATAGCACCGCCCTGTAATTCTAGTACTTGCAGGTTCTAGGCCAGCCTCAGCAACTTATCAAGACCCTGTTTCAAAATTAAAAATAAATAAATAAGTAAATAAATAGGCCTGAGGTGTAGCTCAGAGGATGGACTGCCCCTGAGTTCAACCTCCAGTACCCCTGGAAGAAAAAAAGAAAGAAACTTGAAGCTATAGTCAAGAGCAGAGAACTCTGGGAAGACGGATAAAATAAGAAAGGCAACAGGCATGAGAGTTCTTGTATTTCCTGATACTTAGTAGTTTTGAGTTTTTAGACAATGGCAAAAGGAGCAGCGAAGGCATGGAATGGGTACGTCACAGATGTTAATTAACATTATAAAAAGCAGACCCATAGATTTACTCTGAATAATTCATTTAACATTTTAACATAGGGTATGGTGAAATTAGACTAGAGTATTATGAACATCACTTGAAATCAGTGTCAAAGACTAGTAACAGAGAAAGGGGATCTTCTGTGTCAGAGTGAGAGAAGTGGCCTAAACTAAATTTGTGGAAAGGAAAAGCACATGAATTATTTAGAAGGAAAAAGGGTGAGTCTGATTGAAGCAAATGGATGGATAATAGTGGCAATCTTCATAATTACTTTTCAGTTGAATGTATAAAAACAGATTATGTAAGCCTCAAAGACCAGGTCTCTGCAGTCCTAACACATGCAAATGAGAGGTATCCTGAAGAATCTTGCATTGTGTCTTGAAAAGAAATAAAAGAGATAAGTCCCCAGGGGAGTAATTTCAAGATGTTGGAAAAATGGAGAGTTCAGCCAAATTAAATTGTTGATTCAGAGAAACAGAAAATTGAGTGAACATTCGCTCTACACATTCTGATGTAACAAAGGGCTCTGAAAAATGGAGGCCTATAATTTCACAAGTGGTCAGAATATGGTAAAAAATGAGAGCAAAAATCATAATACCAAGAAAGACACAGATGGCAAAGAAAAGATGGAGAATGCAGTGAGATGGGGAACATAATAGAAAGTGATATTGGTTATTGGTGGCATGAGGAACAACACACATTTCTAAATTCAGAGTTGCTTTGACTAATGTCTGTCCACATCATACAATCCAGCACAGGAAAATTCAGATTGATAAAAATGTGCTCTTTCTTTCTCTATGGAAGAAACACACTGCAGTTTCCAAGTGAGGTCCAGATTATTCTGCTGGGCAACCTCCTTCTATAAAAGAACAGCACCTCCTGACAGTTCAAATCAGATGCTCAGATCTTCCAAGGCAAATGTGCTTCAGTGGGGTGTTGTGACTGGCCAGCTATGCTAATCCCCCTGAAATCCTTTCTTTTTAAGAAGCCACAGTGAAAAGGAGAAAATCAATTCATCCTCAGCAGTTTTCAATTTAACATTTTCTCTCTTAGCATCAAAATCACATTTTGAAAAGACTATAGATAAAGATGCTCTTTATCTTTAATTACAGTAGATTTAATGTCTATGGTGTATTCATTTACCCAAGACATTTGATTGATTTCAGCAGAGCAGTACTTTCAACATGAGAAAAGATAATGAATCCTTTTTCAAATAAGCATTTAAACCATAGGAGAATTTCTTTTTCTTTCTTTATAAGTTTTCTTCCACTAAGGTACTCTATATTGTTCATATCAAAAGTCAACTTTTTCTAAGACATGAAAGGTTAATTAATAGTTTTTATCTATTTTAATCAAATCTCAAGTTATTTATTCTAACAATATTGGAATTTAATATTTTGGACAGTGATTCTTCCTACATGAGAATAACACTTTTGAAGGTTTTGCAGGGCATATAATATTGCAGAGTTTAGCAAAGGCATTTTAAGTGTATTTTAATTATCACATATTAATTGTACATCTTAATGGCAATGCAGAGTCACAGCTCAACAAGTACATATGATGAACTCTAATCAAAACAGAGTAATTAGCATTTTCATCCTCTTATCATTTCTTTGTGTTTGGAAGCTTTGAGCTCCTCTTTTTAAGTTCTTTATGAAATACATTGCAGGTTATTATGAATTATAGTCATCATAAAATGCTATGGAACAACAGTACTTGTTTCTACTCTCTGTGTTTTGATACATTATTTAAACTCCTTTATCCACCCTCTCACCCCATTCATAACTTCTGGTAATTACAGTTCTCCATTCAGGCTGACACGTTCTAGCTTCCACATAGGAGAGAGAAGATGTTTTGCTTTGTTTGTTTATTTGTTTGTTTGTTTGTCTTACTGTGTCTAGTTTATTTCACTTAACACAATAAACTTTAGTTTCATCCATTCTGCAAATGGCAGTATTTCATTCTCTGAGGCTAAAGAATATTATAAACTGAACATTTGTACCATATTTTCTTTATCCTTTAATCTGTTGAGAAACATCTAGGTAGACTCTATAACTTAAGTACTGTGAATCATGCCACAATAATCATAACAGAGCAGGTATCTCTTTGGTACCTGATTTCATTTCTTTGAATATACACTCAGTAGGATTACTCTATCATATTGTTATCATATTGTAGATCTATTTTTAGTTTATTTTAGGAACCTCTGTACTATTCTCTATAATGGCCATACTAATTCATATCCCCCAAACAATGCATAATGCTTCCTTTTTCTCCACATTTACACAAGTATTTATTTATTTATTTATTTATTTATTTATTTATTTATTTATTTGCAGGTCTGGGGATTGAACCCAAGGGCATTTGACCTCTGAACTATACTCCCTGCCCTATTTTTTATTCTTTGTTTGAAATAGGATATCATTAAGTTGCAGAGGGCCTCACTAAGTAGCTGAGGTTGTCTGCAAACCACAATACCTGGTCTCAGCCTCCTGAATGCTGGGATTACAAGTGTGCACCACCACATCCAGCTATTATTTATTTATTTATTTATTTATTTATTTATTATTTATTTATTTTGAGAGTATCATTCTAACTAGTGTGAGAGGGTATCTCATTGTCATTTTGACTTGCATTTTTCTGATAGCTAAACATACTAAACATTTGCAGGGCATTGTGGCGCAGGCTTGTAATCCTCGCGCTTGAGAGGCAGAGACAGGAGGATCGCGCAGGTTCGAAGCCAGCCATGCTGGCTTAAGAGACCTTGTTTCCAAAAATTAAAAAAAGTATAAAATAGGTCTGGGAATGTAGCCCGGAAGTAGAAGTGCTTCCAGGAACCCCAGTACCACCAAAATAAATAAATAAATAAATAAATAAATAAATAAATAAATAAAATAAACATTTTGTAGTGTATTTGTTGGCCATTTGTATTCCTTATTTTGAGAGGTGTCCCTGCAGATTATTAAAATTTTTAATTATTAGATTATTTATTTTTGTTGAGTTCTTTATATATTCTTTAATACTTTGTTGAATATTTTTGGAACCAATGCAATTCCTGTAAAAAGATTGCTGTTCTAAAGAACTAGGAAAAAAATCATTTGGAAGTAGAAAAGATTCTGAATAATCAAAGAAAGATTGGATAAAAGGAGCAGAACTGACATCTCAATATCTCATTTCTAAACATGCCACAGAGATATAAGAGCCAAAATTTCATAGTACTAGCATACATATACAACAGCAGGAACCAGTGTGTCAGAATAGATTGTTCAGAAATAAACACATGCATCAAAAGCGAGCTGATTTTCCACAAAGTTGCCAAAACCACACATTAGAAAAAGAACGGCTTTTCCAATAAATGGTGCTAGAACAACTGGACATCCACATGGAAAATACTGAAAGTTGACTCTGATCTCTATACAAATAAACTCAAGATAAACCAAAAACCCAAGTGTAAGACCTGAAATTATGAAGCTACTTGACAAAAAATAAGAGAAACATTTTAAAATATTGATATATATATAAACAATGATTTTAAAATAAAATCCTAGAATCTCAGAAAACACAAGCAAAATTAGGCAAATGGAATTATATCAAACTAAAAAGCTTCTGCACAGCAAAGGAAACAATCAACAGAATGAAGACACAACCTACTCTATGGGAGGAAAATGTCAGCAAAGTGATTTTTCACAGATGTGAGTTAGATTATCTGCAAAGTCTTTTTGTTGTGGGTTCCAGCAATTCTGTCTGCATGAAGTTGCTTCAGTGTGTAGCATAATTATGTCTATTAAAGAGAGAAGAGAGGCAGCTCTCGTGGAGGCAGCTAGCGCGAGGTTGGGGAGCGCTGAGCCGCGCGTCGTGCCCTGCGCTGCCCAGACTAGCGAACAATACAGTGAGGATGGCGAAAGGTGACCCCAAGAAACCAAAGGGCAAGATGTCTGCTTATGCTTTCTTTGTGCAAACATGCAGAGAAGAACATAAGAAGAAAAACCCGGAGGTCCCTGTCAATTTTGCAGAATTTTCCAAGAAGTGCTCTGAGAGTTGGAAGACAATGTCTGGGAAAGAGAAATCTAAATTTGATGAAATGGCCAAGGCAGATAAAGTACGCTATGATCGGGAAATGAAGGATTATGGACCAGCTAAGGGAGGCAAGAAGAAAAAGGACCCTAATGCCCCCAAAAGACCACCGTCTGGATTCTTCCTATTCTGTTCAGAATTCCGCCCTAAGATCAAATCCACAAACCCTGGTATCTCTATTGGAGATGTGGCTAAGAAGCTGGGTGAGATGTGGAATAATTTGAGTGACAGCGAAAAGCAGCCATATATCACTAAGGCTGCCAAGCTGAAGGAGAAATATGAAAAGGATGTTGCTGACTATAAGTCTAAAGGGAAGTTTGATGGTGCAAAGGGTCCTGCTAAAGTTCCCTGGAAAAAGGTGGAGGAAGAAGATGAAGAAGATGAGGAAGAAGAGGAGGAGGAGGAGGAGGAAGAGGAAGATGAATAAAAAACTGCTTATCTATCTCCTTGTGAATACCTTAGAGTAGGGGAGCGCCATGGTAGACATGTCTCTGATTTGAGACATGTCTGTTGCCCTCATTAGGTTTAATTACAAAATTGGATCGCGATCATATTGTAGTCTCTCAAAGTGCTCTAGAAATCGTCAGTGGTTTACATGAAGTGGCCATGGGTGTCCAGAGCACCCTGAAACTGTATCAAAGTTGTACATATTTCCAAACATTTTTAAAAATGAAAAGGCACTCTAGTGTTCTCCTCACTCTGTGCACTTTGCTGTTGGTGTGACAAGGCATTTGAAGATGTTTCTGGCATTTTTTGGGAAACTTGTATGTTGGTGTTAACTATGGTTATTGGCTAGAAATCCTGAGTTATCAACTGTACATATCTATAGTTTGTAAAAAGAACAAAACAACCGAGACAAACTCCATGCTCCTTGCTTGGCTTTGAGGCTGTGGGGGAGGGGCCGTAGCTCAGGGCGTGCACTGTGAGGCTGGACCTGTGGACACTGCAGTGGGCATCCATTTAGCTTCAGGTTGTCTTGTTTTTGTATATAGTGACATAGCATTCTGCTGCCTTTCTTAGCTCTGGAAAAGGGGGTCAGCTGGCATGAGAAGTGTTTGGGATTTTTTTCTTTTAGTTAAGTGCGATAGTTTTTAAACTTTGTTTTTATTTTTTTTATTTTTTATTTATTTTTTTATTTTTAATTGGTGCACTGTATTCATACATCATAGTGGGATACATACTTTTGTAGACATACATGCACACCTTGCCCAGTCAGCCCCCACCCAATCCCCACCCCATTCTCTCCCTATCCCTCCCTCCCATGCTTGGCTTAGTGATTGACATCTAGTATTATAGAAATTTATCAAAAATTAAAAATGATAATCTCACATAACAGTTTCATTTGTCTGATACCAAGCTTTTGATGACTTAAAGATAACATTTCAATATTTCTTTTTGTTTTCTTTCTTACCAGAGAATCTATTTTTTCTATTTTTTAGGTGAAACTATCATATATTTATATATTTATTTTTCAGAAAAAAAATCTATCCTAATATGGAATATGGACTCTAGGTACCCACAACGATCTTGAAAAAGAACAAAGCTAGAAGATGTATATTTTCTGATTTCAAACCATATAAAGCTACAATAATTGAAACAGTGTAGTACTATTCTAAAGGCAGATATATAAACCATTGGAGTTAAATAAAAGCCTAGAGCTAAATTCTTCCCTATATTGTCAAATTATTTTTGACAAGGTTTCCACGAACATTTGGTGGTAGAAATAATAATCTTTTAACTAAACATTGTTGAAAAATAATAATTACATGGAAAAGAATAAAATTGGACCCTTACCTAATCCCATATACAAATATTAACTCAAAATAGATAAAAGACCTAAATATAAATCTTAAGACTATAAACTTTTAGGAGAAAATCTGGGTCATAAAACCTCACAACATTGAAATTGGCAGTGATTTCTTGGTTATGATTTCAATGGCACAGGCAACAGAAGAGTATACAAACTCCCTAAAAAATAAAAAACATATTGTATATCCAAAGACAATGTAAACAGAGTTAACACTTACTAATAGAATGGGATAAAATATTTCCAAATGCTATATCTGAAGGTATATTAATATTCCAACTAGAAATCCTAAAAATTAACAACAATAAAGGCAAACAATACTCTTTAGAGATAGGTAAAAGACTAACATAAATAATGAATCTCCACAGATAACCAATCTTAGTTGTCTGTTGGATGGAAAATCTTGTTTCTCTAGTTCTGGAGTGTGTTACCTATTTCTTCTTTGTAGTTAATCTCTTTGAGTATTTTCTCTAGTGCTGGTTTTGAAGACATAAATTCCTTCAGTTTCTGTTTGTCATGGAAGCTTCTTATTTCTCCATCTAATTTGATAGAAAGTTTTGCTGGGTAGGAAATTTTTGGCTGGAAGTTGTTTTCTTTCAAAATTGGGAATATGTTACTCCAAGCCCTTCTGGCTCTCATAACTTGGTTTGGGAAGTCTGGAGTGATTCTAATTGGCTTGCCTCTGAATGTCACTTGGCCCTTTGCTTTTGTTGCCTTTAAGATTCTCTGCTTGGCTTCCACATTGGTCATTTTGACAATTATGTGGCGTGGGGATCCTCTTCTCCGATCCTGTCTAAAGGGAGTTCTATATGTTTCCTGGACCTGCGTATCGACCTCTTGCTCTATGTCTGGAAAATTTTCTGCTATTACTTCCTTGAAGAGATTGTTGATCCCTTTGGTTTCACTTTCTTTTCCCTCCTCTATTCCAATTATTCTTAGGTTAGCTCTCTTGAAATGGGCCCATATTTCTTCAATATCAGATTCCTGCTGTCGGATATTTTTTTCTAGATTAGAAACTATGCGTTCATTTTTGGAATGATCATCTTCTAAGAGTGAGATTCTGTTCTCCATGTGTTCTAATTGGTTGTTTGTGCTTTGAATTGAGGCCTTTACTTCATTAATTGCATCCTTTATCTCTTTTTGGCTCTCTCTGAGTTCTTTTCGAAGCACCTCTATTATTTCTACAGTTATTTTCCTGATTTGATCTTCTAGAAATCTCTGATTTTCTGTTTTATCGGGTTCTGATGTTGTGGGGTTGTGAGCATTCATTGCTCTAGTATTATTCCTCTTTCCCATGATTTCGGAAGTTTGTGCCTTCTCTGGGGTCACTATGACTTCACTTAAGGTGCTCTGGATCTCGAGTCAGTAGTATCTCGGACCCCACTACTCCTTTACTGGGTTGTATCACAGAGTCTCCGACCCAGAGAGTCGATAGAGGCTGCTTTAGACTTTGGGGGGTGCCAGGTTGCACGTTCTCCTATGGTGTGATATCACTGCCACCGCCCCTCTCCCACTGGGTCAAGTCCCAGTGAGTACAGTACTGGGATTTCTCCGCAGTGGCCCGCAATTTGACTCACTGTTCTTGAATACGCAGATGTAGCTGTACTGAATTCGGTGAATTCGGTGCTGTTGCCACCGGTGGCAATATGGCGCCGCTGCTACGCCCTCGGCTATGGGGCTGGCGTTTTTTTTTTTTTGGTTTTGATTTCCACTCTGAATCCCTGCAGTGTGTGCTGAGCTCAGCCACTGGGAGCTTTAGATGCCCTCTGCGCCGAGAACTCCCGCCTGGCTGTTCCGCAGCGGCTCCTCTCGGCTTGCTGTGGCCGTCCCGTAAATTCGCTGGTGCCGCCGGCAGTATGGCGCTGCTGCCGCGTCCTCGGGCATGAAGCCACGTCCTCGGGCATGAGGATCTCCTCTGTGGCTCTGTTCTCAGTCAGCTTTCTCTCTGGAGCCTGGTGATTTTTTTTGTTTCTCTGGTGATGTTGTTTTCTGGCTTTGAAAGGCGCTGATTTTGTGGTAATGGAGATTTGTTGTTAGCAGGGCTCTTAAGCCCCGCTTTTCTCAGTCGCTATCTTCCCGGAAGTCCTCCTTAAACTTTGTTTTTAAACAAACCGTAGAACTCTTCATTGTCAGCAAAGCAAAGGCCACTGCATCAGTGAAAGTTCAAGAACCTTCTGTACTTAAACACAACTTGCAACGTTCTGTTATTTTTTGTATGTTTAGAATGCTGAAATGTTTTTGAAGTTGAATAAACAGTATTAACATTTTTAAAACTCTTCTCTATTATAATGGTCTAAATTTCTGACTCAGTAGAAATTTACTAGCCTCCTTTTAGATCAGTATCTTTTAATCATGGTCAGCTTAGAACTGTGATGGAGGGGGCTCCTTGGAAGCTACTGCATGGTTTTGTGTCTGAGTCTAAACCATTGAAAGTAGGAGCTAAGGTAAGGATATAGGCAAGGTGTAGCAGACTCCAGAAGTTTGGGGAGGCAGGTAGTGAGGATTAAAGCCAACTACTGTCCAGCTTTTGTGTTTTTACCTCTGCCGTCATACCTATTATGTAGGCCAAATGCATTGCCAAACAGCAAAATTGTCTTCCAGAGTGTTTAGTGTGCAAAACTCCAGACCTCCTTTTTCCTCTTTCATCCCCATCCCCAGCAATGCAGTAGGATGTGTAGTTATTTGTTGACATTTGGGGTTGGTCTCAAACTGCTGCTTATCACCTCTGCCCCAGTGGAGGGAGTAGGGGGTGCATTTTTATGCCTTTACTTTCCTCCAGGAAACCAAACATCCTAAGGAACATTGTGATGGGAAAAACCACTCTGTACTCTAAATGTATCCTGAAAAGTGGAATGTTCTACCCATGATTTGAGCACACTCATCAGAACTGTAGATTGTTGTTCAATGTTCTTAACCTAGGAACAGCTTGGTTTGTGTTTCAGTGGTTCTGTTAGTGGATGGTGTAGCATATTGCCCAGGTTGGGGTGGGAGTGGCAGCCATTGATGGCAAGTGGTGATGTCAAACACCATTGGATGGCTGGTGTGTACTTAACTGCAGCAGTGAAGGGTACTATGTTGTGGGTGAGTGTCAATATTTCCTAGAATTAACATGGATATGTATGTTGGGAGGCGACGAAGCACATAGTGTTTTCTTTTTGTATGGCATCTTAAGAGAAAGCAGCTTTTCTTAAAAGTTCACTATTGGGAACCTTGCATGTCCAAGTACTGTCCTCTCCACCTCGTCCTGTCCTAGATGGGTACAAGTCACAGTTCCCGGCTGATCTATGTGTTCAGAACCATTCCCTCACGTCAGAACTGTTTGTCCTAAACACGTTTTTCTCATTTTTCCACTAATTTAGAAATCGTTAGTCCTGAGGTGTGCCCAGAGGCACTTGTTCCAGGATCATTCCTCTTGCTTCAGCCATGCCCTTGTCACATGGCATTTGAGACCAAAGCTGATGCTGTTGCCACTGCCACTGCCACTGCCTAATACATTGTAAACAGGCCATGATTTGAGAACTGTGGCCACCTTGCTCAGATACAGAGGAGCACAACCTGTGGCCATAAGGGAGCGGTTTGTGACGTGGCGCGCCTTTCTGCTTGTAACTGGATATGCCAACTATGAGTGGGCAAAGCCTGGTAAGGGGTGACTTAGGCTCCCCCAGTAGCCAAAGAGAATTGGGGTAGTTCTTTAGCTAAGTGATTATTGATTAAGCAAACAGTTATAGAGAGACTCAGGTTGAGGCCATTGGCCCTTTAGCTGCTTATAACAGGGCCACAATAAGGTTTTCATACTGTCCCAGATGCTTCTCATGGAATGATTCTCTGTGGTGCTCTCAGTGGAACTGTTACCACCTAAGGTTGAGGCTTAGCTTGATTTCTGGGCCCACAGTACTTTCTTGCAATGCCAACCTGTTACTTTTTTATTTTTAATCAAAAGGACAGTACCCGCTTCCTCTAACCATCTCTCACAACCTCCTTACCCTGTTATTTGAATGCCATTTTATCCTTTGGAAAGAATAAGGCTATAATGTAGCAACTATTGTCTGTGTCTCCCTTGTGTCTGTTCTTGTCACAACTGTACTTGGGGATGTTGGATGCATTCATTTTCTGTAATAAAGTTTCTTAATCAGTCTTCCCAAAAAGTAAAAAAAAATAAAATAAAATAAATAAAGAGAGAAGAAATTTTGAAGGCAAGTATTTATTTTTGTGGTTCTCTTGCTTGTCTTTCTTGAAACCAAAGTCCTAGTCTGTCCTCAAGCCAATCAATCCTCAAGCCAATCAATGGGTCTTTTCTGTGTCTATTCTGTCAAAGTGAAGCTTCTATTCACATCCTGAAAACGTGAGAGAGAAAGTAGAATACAGATGACTGGGTTGATAAAGTAAATATAGCTTCACCCAAAACAGAATATTCATGGTTTTTATATCAACAACGCTGGTACTATTTTCTATTCTAGATTTGACTCAACTGTGAAATTGAATTTAGATGAATTTCTCTCATGCCCCAAATGAGTAAATGACTAGATTTTCTCTCTGGTACTTAAATGAGGAAAGAAAACATCAAAATAGTCCATTTCAAACTATATGTTTATAGCTTTAAATATAAAGCTGTGTGCATTGTATTTTTACAATCACAAATATTATGCACAAATGTTTTATTTTCATATTAGTATTATAAAATGTTAGCTCAAACACCATTATCTTTGAAAATAAAATTAAAGAAAGGGAAACAAAATTGACACTAAGCAAATATTTATTCTTAAAATAATTGAGTGCCAAAATATGGTAGAAGCATACATGCACACATCACCCGTTTAGCCCTCCCCCAATTCTTCCTACTCTATCCCCCCTCCCTCATTCTTATGTTTGACTTACTGGTTGACTTTGATATGTTTTTGAATGTATGTTATATACATTAGGGAATTTTCCTCTTCTCCCTTCCATCCTTCTCAGTTAGGTTGCCTTATTTGCTTATCTATGGTTTCTCCTTCCTTGTCTACAGTTCCTACTATGACCCATTTTCTCCCTAGCTTCTGCATATTAGGGAAGAGCAGCCAATTTTTTTACTTTTTGTGATTAAGTGCCAAAATATTCTGTGTGATAAATCTGTTGTGATGTTCAAAACAAACTAAAACTACTGCATTGTAAATACTTACTTTATTGTGAGGGTGTTTTATAAGTAAAACAATAATGTGATATGACAGGTTGTGATAAATTATTATCAGAAAAATAAGGCAGCTTATAGTAAGGGGGAATTGTGGGTAGTGATGGGGAGGCCTGTTACAATTTCTCACATTCCATTTCATTAAAATGTAATTTGAGCCCCTTTTAAAATGCACAAGTGAATGCATTTGGATAAATATGTAACATGCATAGCAGTCATCATACAAAACCTTTTCCTGCTTTTCAAATATCTTCATGTGTCTTTTTTAAGTCAATCTACACAAAGCCACCCTGCTGTGTTAAACTATTGACATATTTTCTACCACAGATAATTTGCTTTTGGTACCTGACTTCTTTCAGTCAACATATGTGCAAATAGTTTGTAAAGTAGCAAACTTTCTTGGTAGTTGTAGCCCAATGTATGGAATATTTTTTAACCATTTAATTTTTTGTTCCTTTGTTTTTTCTTTTTACTTTCCTGGTACTGGGACAGAACCTGGGGGCATTCTACCTCCTCTACCTCTGAGCTGTACTACCAGACCTAGCTTAACCATTTACTTGTTAGTAGACACATCGCTTCCCATTTGGGGTTATTATGAGCAAAAATCCATGTTTATGTTTTGTCTGGGCATACTATTTTCATTTCTCTTGAGAAAACATCTAATATTGAAATTGCAGGATAAGATAGTAGATTCGTATTTATGTTAAATTAAAAAATGCCAAAATGTTTTCCAAAGTTGTTCTACGTATAAGGGTTACTGCTGCTCTTTTGTTAATTTTTGTCAGTCTGGTGGCTACATATGTATGTAAAATAAAACTCCTAGGAAAATTAGAGCAAATTACAATTTCAACCTTGGGATAGGCAAAAATTTCATAAAAACAATATGAGAACACAAGTCACAGATTAAAATGCTATCTATTAAATTTTCTCTTTAGCTTATCATCAGAGAAAATATATAGAACCCTTGACTTTCTGACATTGGCTGATCTCACTTAGCAAAATATTTTTTAGTTTCTTTGATTTTACTGAAAATGACATTATTCTGTTGTATTCTGATTACTGAGTTATAAATGTATTTTATACATATAGTTGATACAAATTCTTTGTACATGTTTATATGTATGACATTATGTATTATAAATGTATTTTCCCAGTCTTCTTACATTTTTATTTTTTCAGTTGTATCTCATTAAAAAAAAGTGCCTAACTTTAATAAAATTTAATAAATAGCACTTTTAATCTGTGGCTTGTGTTCTCATGTTTTCTGCTTATGAAATCTTTGCCTGTTCCAACATTAAAATTGTGATCCACTGTGAATTTTCTGGTAGTTTTATTTTTACATACATATTTAAAATACATATATCATACATGCATTTAAAATATATTTACACTTATTTCCATGAACAATTTTTGACTAATGGGCATTTTTTCCTGATCTACACATACCCCTGCCAATCCATCATGGATTTTTCTCTCTGTAATATGTCATTCCTACCAACATGAAAACATGCTGAAATACAAGCCACATTTTTATAAAACCTATACTTTGCACCATCGCCCTGCCTGTACCTCGCTCAGTTTTCTTCTCTCCTTTAATGTCTTCTACTACTATTCAAGGGTCTTCTACATTCTTGGCTTATTTCATCATTCCAGAAAGGTTCTTAATTTTGCTTTTTTACTAAAACGACTCCCTGTTGAAGTCACACTTGTCAAATATAAAGGACAATTCTCAGTCCACATCTTACTTTAGTCCTCAGCAGCATTGGGAACAGTAGTTATTCTTTTTTTTCTATAATTATTTTTGGTGTTTTTTATTTTCCATATTTTATTAGTGCATTGTATTTATATGTCATAATAGGGTAAAAAACTTGTGTAGAAATATATATACATATCACCCATCCAGCCCCTACCCAGTCCCCACCTCACTCCCTCCCAGTCCTTCCCTCCCAAGCTCGGCTTAGTGGGTGACTTAGATATGAATAAGTACATCATGCACTATAAAGAGTTTCTCTCTCCCCCACTCCCATCCCCACAGTTAGGTTGCCTTATTTGATCCTCTGTAGGATCTCCTTTGAAGCCAACATCACATTAATACCAAAACCAAACAAAGACAGTTCAAGGAAGGAGAACTACAGGCCTATATCTTTGATGAATTTGGATGCAAAACTGCTAAACAAAATACTAGCAACACGCATTCAACAACACATAAAGAAAATCATACATCATGACCAGATAGGGTTCATCCCAGGGGTGCAAGGCTGGTTCAGCATACGAAAATCAATCCATGTCATTCATCATATAAACAGAACTAAAGACAAAAATCACATGGTCATTTCAATAGATGCTTAAAAAGCATTTGATAAAATCCAACATCCTTTTATGATAAAAGCACTGCAGAGAATTGGAATAGAAGGAACATATCTCAACATCATAAAGGCAATCTACAATAAGCCCACAGCCAACATCATACTAAACAGGGGAAAACTTCAAGAATTCCCCCTAAAAACTGGAACAAGATAAGGATGTCCATTATCACCACTTCTCTTCAATATAGTACTTGAGACTCTAGCCAGAGCAATAAGGCAAGAAAAAGAAATCAGGGAAAATAGGGAAAGAAAGAACTCAAATTTTAACTATTTGCAGATTCTATATTTAGAAAATCCAATAAACTCAACCAAAAGGCTTATAGAACTGATCAATAAATTCAGCAAATTGTCTGGATAAAAAATCAATCTTAAAATCAGAAGCTTTTCTATACACCAACAATAAATGCACTGAAAAAGAAATATAGTTACTTCTTCTTGAAAGTTATGTTTTGTTTTTGTTTTTGTTTTACCTAACACTGGGCTGGCCAGTTTTCTCAAAACATGGTCTAGTTTAATATATCAGAAGTTCTTTAGGCTTACTCGAAGACTCCAGCAATTTCTACGGGACCTTTGAAAGTCATTCTACACCTTTGAGTAAATAATGAAGGGTTTTAAGATAACAATGTTTTTCTTTAAATACCTATTTCCTTCTCCAGATCACTAACGAAAGGAAAGGAAGGATTCTAAGTATCTGCTATCTTTTCCATTGTTCCACTGTGAGCAGCCAGCCTCTCTCACAATTCTGAGATTCTCCAGATGACGGAGGAGGGTCCTCTGTGCCAGTTCCCTCTGCAGAGTTATTACCCTTGCTTAAAACCAACACTGTGCAGGGTTCACAGCCTTCTGCCTCAAAGGTGAAGAACACCAGCCTTTCACTCTGAAGCTTCACTGAATACTACAAGAATGGTAGCATTCTAATATATATTGCATGTAAATTTTTACTAGTTACTGCATTCCCGGAATACTACATTTGAAAATAAATATTTAATAATATTTGAGAATATCAGTTTGGCACTCCATGCTATTTGTGGATATTTTGTCCTTTTTATGGGATAGAATATATAAAAATTGGAAGAATTAAAACACAGATATGAACATACAGGCTTGTTTAGATTCAGCAATATCTGCATATGTTAAGCTACACATAATTGATGGTCTGCTTCAAAATTACTTGATATCGGAATAAAGAATCAGAAAGTCCATCACAACTATGCTTGGTCTAATGTTATTCAAATTTAATATAACATTTTCTATTTGATGAGATTCAGATTCCTGGAGACATAGTTTATAGCAGTCAATTAGCAGCTTTGTAGAAACCAGTTCAGAAAATGCTGCTCCATCAAAAGGAGCTGTGGCAATTTGCCTGGCAAGGTGCCAAGGAATGACTTAGAATGAGCACAATTGGGCACTTTCTGTCTACTGTGTAAAGAGCTTATCAAAGACAAATGAGCAATTTATTCAAATCTCTCCAAATAAGAAACAAAGAATTTTGTTTCATATTAGGTTGTACATCATACACAAGAAAAGCTTTATTGAACAATAAAATGTTTTACTTAACAATAACATGTTAAATAATAGTCACGTTTTATTTACAAGTAAAGTGTTAAATAGTAATAATATATGTCGGTATAAGACTTTTCAATCTGATATCTGCAATTCAATGCTCAATATATTCTCAAATGAACATTAATAAAAAGAAAGAGAAAAATCAACAAAACAACAATCCTATTTGAGGATGTCTTATGGAAGCAGAAGGAAGCAATTGTGTTTGTGTGTATAAATGTCCATGTATATTGAGGCTGTATATACTTCCACAAACTTACCAGATAATCATTTTAAAGACTTAGGCTGTACTGGAGTCCTGGACTCACTTTTTCAAATTTAGAAATACTGTTTGACAATACTCAGACAACTATTTTTTATTATTTTTATGAAGATCAAGCCATCACTAAAATTGCGACTTAGTATATATTAAGTGTCACTTTATTATTGTACCTGTATTTTGGCAAGCTAGTAGTACAATAATAACACCTATAATTAATGTGAATATAGGTATTAAATGAGAAGACATCATTATATGCTTGGTGGAGATTACTTTTTCTACTAAAGTAAGTTAATGGTTACGGGGTTATTTAAATTCTTAGTTTTTTTAAAGAACCTGGAGAATATAAATAATGAGATTCCATAAGACAAAGTGTACCTTAGCAAGTGTTTTAAGAACATTGTTCTATGAGATATTCATTGAAAAGATATGAAATAGGTAAATCAGCTTTTGAATCACACTTACTTCCCAAATTTCTTTTTATGTTCTTGTTATTTGTCTGTATAATCTAGATGCCAAAAAGTCTTCCAGAAATAACCTATTTAAGTTTTTAAATTAACTTCTTTAAGATATTTATTGGTGGGTGGATTATGAGAATCCTAGTGATAATTTTAAAAGACGCACACAACATCATTTGGTCTGTTTTGTTTCTTTAATTAACTATTAATAAATTATTCACCTTTGATGAAACTAGCTTCAGGCAGAGCACACTTTTGAAAGTTCTACCATAATATATCTTTATGCTCTCTTATTTTTTATATTCTAATCTCAGGTGGTAGAAGACATAAATATTTAGCCATTTGTTAAATTATAAATTGAGGGAAAGGAACACCACAGAACCTATTTTGCATGAAAAAATCCTTCCATATTACCTAGTGTGGAGCTGCACACCTGTACTCTCAGTACTTGGGAGGCTGAGACAGGAGAATCAGAGGTGTGAATCCAGCCTCAGCAATTCAGTGACACTCTCAGTAACACGAGACCCTGGGTGGCAGTTAATCTTGATTATAAATGTGAAAGAACTATGAAACACTTAGGATTATGTGACTTTGGGTGTGTTGTTGAGATGATTGATTTATGTAATGGAGATTGAAGGGGAGGTCCTGCCCTGAATGTAGCAACACAATTCTTATAGGCGCAGGACCTGGATTAAAAGAAGGAAAACGTCTGTAGGCATATGTGCTTCTTCCTGAAGAAAGCCCATCTGCTCTCGTCTGAGATATCAGCCTTCTGCTCCTCAATCTGGAATTTTAGCATCATTTTTCTAGAGAGTTTTCTAGCTTTTCTATCTTAGTCTGAGACTGAATTAGTGGCTGCTCCGGTCCTGAGATTCCAGCTCTTGGAACACTTAACCAGCTGCTGGTTTTCTGGCTCTCCGTGGGCAGGTGGCTAGTTGGGACTGCACTGCTTTGAACTGTTAGCTGATTTGATAAATCTCCTTTTACCATATATGTCCTGTCAGTCCTGTTATTCTAGTGAGCCCTGACTAACATACCAGGTTTCCAAATACAAAATAAAATAGAGCTCTGAGTATAGCACAGAGGTAGAATGCTCCTGGCTTTAATTGCCAGTACTAAACAAACAAACAAACAAACAAATAAACAAACATTATCAAATGTCTCAACTTAAATTCTCCTATATTTCATGAAAAGTTAGGTATTTTATTGGTGGAATCCTTAGAGGTGTGTGTGTGTGTGTGTGTGTGTGTGTGTGTGTATGTGTGTGTGTGTGTGTTATAATTTGTAGCACAACTGTAGAAAATGGCAAACTTTCTTTAGATTTTGAGGTACACATAGACATGTTTTGTAATACTAGGGATTGAACCCAGCAGCATTCTACCTCATAGATATACCCCCCAGCCCTATTTTATCTGTTAATTTTTTAAACAGGGTCTTACTTAGTTGTGGAGGACCTTGCTAAATTGCTGATACTATCATGATCCTGAGACCCTACTGTCTTATCCTCCCAAGTACTGGAATTATAGGTGTGTGCCACCACACTCAGCTCATGTACATACTTTTTAAAAATCAGCACCATATATGCTTATCAACTGGATACAGAAATACAACTTATCCTACCTGTATTTAACAAGTTTTCTATCATTCCTCATTGGTTACTTTCCTGTTAGAGTTGATTACTATAATTACTTTTGTTCTATAAGTGACTGTAATATTTTTAGAGATTTATCCCTTGTCATTGAATAGTGTATTACTTATTTTATAGCCTTATTAAGGGCTAATTCACATGTAATAAATTTTACCTATTTAAAGAAAACATTTAAATGAATCTCTTTAAATTTGAATAATTATGTATTCATCACCCTATCCTGTTTATTTATTCTACAAATCCCCCCAATTTTTCTCTTGACAATTAGCAGTAAATTTCTGTATCCATCTCCAGTCTCAAATAATAGGTAATCTACTCTTGTCTCTGTAGTTTTGCCTTTTCTGTAGAATTCACATATGTACAATCATCATGCAGCAGGAGTTCTTTTTCCTATTTTCTACCTTCTTTTGTGCATGGTTTCTTTCGCCTTGCATATTTTTGATGTTCATCAGATGACTCAGTGTTTCATTCTTTGTGTCATTGGGTAGAGTACCATCATCTGGACATGTTTTTTTTTTTTTTTAATCTCTCCATTTACCAGTTCAAAGATCCACAGTCTCCATTTTTATCTATGATGAATATTGATATTTATGAACATTTGTATTCAGCCCTTTGTGTGGACACATGTTTGTAGTTATCATAAAAACCTAAAACTTGAATTTCTGGTAATCCAGTAAGTTTTCTAGAATAACTTGGTATCCACATGTAAAAAAAATTCTAGATATAAGAAGGGTGTGGTGGTGCAAGCCTGTAAGCCCAGTACTTGGGAGGCTCAGACAGGAGGATTGCACGTTAGAGGATAGCTTCAGCAAATAGTGAGACTCGTCAAACTAGTGAGACCCTGTTTCAAAATAAAAATAAAATAGGGCTGGGCTGTGGCTCAGAGTAGAACGCTCTCTAGTGCCAAAAAAGATAGAAAGAAAGAAAGAACAAAAGAAAGAAAGAAAGAAAGAAAGAAAGAAAGAAAGAAAGAAAGAAAGAAATCTAATCATAGAGCTTATTTTTTTTTACAAAATATAACTAAAATTTATTTTAATCCTGAATGTAAAATGCAAACTACAAACTTCTAGAAGACATTATAAAAAATTCAGTTAACTTTAGTCTGGTGATAAGCATTCATATTCAACACTACAAGCATGATCCAGGAAATATATTTTTTAAACAATTAGATTTCACTAAAATTAGACTTCTGAACTGCAAAATATATTGTTAAGAAGGAAAAGGCCTGAAAAAATATTTTAAAAACAGCTATCTGGAAAAAGACTTATTCAATAAGCAAACAGATGAAACACTTTAATTGACATGTTGTAGATATGCAAAATTATTAGTGCCAATCTCAGTATCATGCATGGGGGAAGAGTGGGAGCTGGGGAGGCTCCCAAGTGCTGTGTGCATGTGTGTGTTTATTGCTCTGGAGTCACCATGATGTGATTCTAGAGCATCAAGAAAAAAGTACCAAGACAGGTCAAAGCCAAGGATGTGAAACCCTGAGAAGGGCACAGCACTGATTTGGTGGTATTCTTGCTAAAAAGACAAAATATCAATCTCATTGTTACAAAACACTTGAGGGACTCAAATTAAGAGTCTTTCTACAAAAATAACTGACCCATGCTCTTCAAAACTGTATGAAAGTCAAAACAAAAACACTTTCTCATTTACTACAGAAGACCAGAAAGACCTGACAATGAAATACAATGTAGAAAACTAGACAGGATCATGTACCAGACAATGAAGACATTAATGGAAAAAGGGGTGATACCCAAATAATATTAATAGATTATTTAATATACTTTAGTATCATTGTTAGTTTTATTGAGATATTTAGTTATGAAAAGAATCTATGGAAACAATTTGAATTATACAGAACATTATAAAACAGAAGTGCCCCTCTCAAAGTCTTATCTTCTACAGTAACCACTGTTAACAGTTTGATATTTGTTACATTTATTAAAACAATAATAGTAAGAATATCTATATGTCTTATATACATATAGCTGCATATGTATATAACTATGCATATGTTAATTGTTCTAGAATATAAAATGCACTAATGCAATAATATTTTTTGGACTGTTTTCTGTGTTAAAAAATAAAAGCCTAATTTAAAAATGGGCAAAAGGAAAGCTATGGATATAGTTTATTGGTAGAGTTCTTGGGGAAGTAGGCAGTTTAAATAAAGCTGGGAGATTGTAACATTTCATCAAACAAGATACAAATATGACAAATGGTTAATGAAACTATGCTCACCATAACATATCTTAAGAAATTACAAATTTTGAAAATTGAGGTACTACTTAAATTCCAAACCCTGATAATACTAAATGTTGACACAAATGGGGAATAACAGGAACTTTCACTGATTGCTGATGGAAGTGTAAAATAGTGTAGCCATTTTCAAAGATAGTCTGTGAGTTTACCATAAAGATAAGTAGAGTCTTACCATACTATTCAACAACCAAAGTCCTAGATGTTTAAACAAATGATATATAAACATATCTACACAAAAATATTCAAGTGTAGATTCATATCATCTTTAGTTGTAATGCCCCAAACCGGAACCACCCAAAATGTTCTTCAATGTCTAAAATGTAGTTCATCCATAAAGTGGGAGGATACTTAGCAATAAAAAAATCAGCTAGCGAACTGTGAAAAGGCATGTAGGAATTTTAAATGTATGTTCCTCAGTGCTGATGGAGAACTTATCTGGAAAGTCTACACACTTTTTATTTGAAATTTTAACACTTTAGAAAAGGTAAATCTATAATGGACAGTAAAAGTGTCAATGGTTGCCAGACCCTGAATGTCTATTTAGGGGGAAGTCAAAAGAACTAGAAGAGGGAAGGAGAACTGTGGCTTTCTAAGGCAGTGAAACCATATAATACTATAATGTTGAACAGTCTGACCTTAACAAGACCCACAGAATTGTACAATATAAATCATAGAATTCATGGGCTTTAGTTAATAATATATCAATATTAGTTTATCATTTGTAACAAGCATGTCACATCAATATAAGATATTAAAAACAGGGAAACTGAGCAAAGGGTAGTGGAAAAGGTGTACACACATTCTGCACTATTCAATTTTTTTTTCAAAAAAACCTTAAAAACAATAATCCATTACATTAAAACAATGCATCCATGGAATCAGATAAAATTTAAAGTGTATCTATCTGCTATGGATCAAAATGGCATGTTTTATTTAAAATTATGGCATGTGCTTATAATCCCAGTACTTGAGAGGCTGAGACAGGAGGATTGCCAGGTTCAAATCCAGAGTAAGCAACTTAGCAAGATCCTGTTTCCAAAAAGGGCTGGAGTGTAGATTAGAGATAAAATGTTCCTAGGTTCGGTCCTTAGTGACAAAAATAAAATAGTTTGCTCCACCAGCTTAAATTTTAGAGCAGCGGAAGCAGGATTTAAAAGGTCTTTCAATATCTCATCCCATAATTGATTGTTCTCAGTTTTATTCAAATGAGATATATACATACATAACATTAGGCATTAGATGCATATTTTGACAAAATTTGGATATTTTACTTGAAGTATTTTATTGTGCTTAGTGAAGGCTAATGTGCTAATACAATTTAGATGTAAAATACATTTTTTGTTATGAACACTCCAGTGATAAATAGTCATAAGTTTATGATGACAAGGCTTGGGACTTCATCTCATTTAGTCACTGAAGCTTACCGGGTTTCATGAAACTTCTCTACAACGCCTGGGGTGATAAAGGAATTTCAAATGCTTTATGCTAATATTCTTCCTACTTCCATGAATTCACAATAAGTGATAGCTTCTCTTGATGATTCTGTAATTCTCACAGTTAAGGCAAAAACTAGTTTTTCTCTACTCTTCCTAGCTCCACTGTTGAACGAAA
Organism: Muscardinus avellanarius; assembly: GCF_963383645.1. Taxonomy (NCBI): domain Eukaryota; kingdom Metazoa; phylum Chordata; class Mammalia; order Rodentia; family Gliridae; genus Muscardinus; species Muscardinus avellanarius. The sequence goes on along the minus strand of NC_137794.1, from coordinate 105,161,724 downwards.
CAAATTCAGTAGCAAATGCTGTTTTACAGACTATCTTTTCTGTTGCTACTCAAGAAAGGGTATATTTAGGAGTAATGCAAGACTGAGAACAGTACTCCAAGACAAAATATTTGCAAACCTTTTCTTTTATGTAGCATAGACAGCACTCCATGTTTCCCAGTAGCAGTCAGATCCAGGAGCTCAAGCTTACAGAAGGGAGGTATTTGTTTCATATACAAGCCTGTGTATGTATTCATCTCAGTCTGTAATGGACATAACTGAAAGTACTGCCATCATTCTGTCTGTATTACAACTATATGCTCTGTACAATATTTTCATACAGCCAGAGTGCAGTGTCTTCTAAGAAATTGGATTTGGGGAGTAGTGATGAGCCTTGGTTGTAGAGTACCTGCTTAGAATATGTGAGGCCCTGAGATTGATAGAACAAATAGGAATTGAAACACTAACGATGTGCCTCATGGGTATGCAAAATTGCTGTCATTCAATTAATGTTATAGTTACTTTGTACCAGACTTTATACAACTATGTGTTTGAAAATTACCCCCAAATTGATGTGTACAAATGTGAGTGTATCTTAAATGAATGATAATTTGTCAATTTAGGCTCTAGAGATAATTCTATAGGACAGAAAGTTCAGTTTGAAAGAGAAGATATCTCTATAAAGTAAGTAAAGTGGAAAAACATCTTATTTGGACAAAATGTAATTGAAATCATCTAGCACCAAAATATTAGAGCTGACCAAGAAAAAGAAACCAAAATTAATTGAATATCTTCTAAAAAGAAGCAGATACTCATGGATATGCATCAAGACAACTTGTCATCTTCACTCTGGGACATCTTGTTTTCATTCTGGCACCAAATTTTGTGCTGTTAGTTATATGCTGATTTCCCAGTTTGACCCAATGACTAAGCTGCTTTTAAACCTGAATGATCAACAATATAATGTGCCACCTTTTCTATTGTTTGTATCAGAAACAGGATTTAAACCCCTTGAGCCTTTTAACAGTAAACACTGTGAAAAGCAATCACTACAGAATTTAATGGACTCATCAATTTATTTATTAACAGATGAGATAATTTTATGGCCTTGGAGAAAGCCAGGTAAGTTCAGAAAATGCTTTAACAAAATAATTAGATAGTAGCGAAAAAGAAAGAAGGATCTAATACATTTCCAAGAGATTTAAGAGAATATTAAATACGAATTGGTTGAATTTTCCAGAATTAATAATAAACATGTATTTTCATTGCAAGAAACAAAATTAATCATAAGTACAATAAATAGATATACATACATTCATGGGTTATTTTGTAATGAGAAGGAGAAAAGAGCTAAAAGCCATAAAAATATGCAGATTAACAGAAAGGTAATAGAACTGCAATAAATATCTTAAAAGCAATAGTGGAAGCCAAAATATCATGCAAAAATTATAGACATTAAGAACTGCCGGTAGGACTTCCAGGAAGATGGCGATGGAGGAAAGTGGCACTTACAAGTCCTGCTAACAATCCAACTCTACTACCACAAAACCAGCGCCTTTCAGAGCCAGAAAACACCACCAGCAAAGAAATAAAAATGGTAAATACAAGGGACAGAGAAAAAGGGCTGGAAAAACAAGACACTGGAAATAAAACAGGCCAAAGTGCCGCCCTCGCGCGGCGCGGAGCGGCCGGAGCAGCGGAGCGGCCATAGCCGCAGCACAGATTTGGGGGAGCCGCGGAGCAGAGCGGCCTGAGCAGCCGGAGCAGCCATAGCCACAGCGTGGATTGGCCTGAGCAGCGGTGCGGAGTGGCCGGAGCCGCAGAGCAGAGCAGCTGGAGCAGCCGGAGTGGAGCGGCCAGAACAGCTGAGCAGAGCGGCCAGAGCAGCCGAGCAGAGTAGCAAGAGCAACCGGAGCGGAGCGGCCAGAACAGCCGGAGCAGCCAGAGCCGCGTCGCAGAACGGCCGGAGCAGCCGGAGCGGCCAGAGCCGTGGTGGAGAGCAGCCAGAGCCGCGGCGCAGAGCGGGCGGAGCAGCGCGGCCTACATCTCCCCTAGCAGCACCAGGATCCAGAGAGGAGGGAGACTCAAAACAGAGTTCAAATCCAGAGAGGAGGTACTCTGGCCTCGCGGCCTAGGATGCAGAAGCAGCGTCTTACTGCTGGCGGCAGCGGCGAGTTCACTGGACGGCCCTAGACCAACCCACTCAACCAGCCACCAGGGGCCTGAGAGGAGGGGTGGACAGCGAGCCGAGGTGAGCAAGTGCTGAACAGCCGGGCGGCAGTCAGCAGTTTTGTTGGTGCAGGGAACATCTAAAGCTCCCAAGGGCCGGGCACAGCACAACTGGCAAGGACTCAGAGCGGAGTTCAAAACCAGAGAAGAAATACGCCGCATCATGGTCGAGGGCATGGCAGTGGTGCCATATTGCCAGTGGCGGCAGCAGCGAATCCACTGAGTTCACTACAGCTCCATCAGCGTACTCAACAACCGTTAGTCAAATTGCGGCCCCTAGGGGAGAAATCCCAGTACTGCACTCCCAGGGACTTGCGCAGATAGTCTCCCTGGGTCAGAGATTTTAGCAGTGCAGCCCAGTGGGGGAGTGGCAGTGGCAGAGATATCATACCATAGTCACAACTCCCCGCTGGAGAACGCCCAACTTGGCACCCCCCACGGTCTAAGCAGCCTTGATTGACTCCCTGGGTCTGAGACTTTGTGATACAACCCACTAAAGGAGTAGTGGTGACTGAGATACCACAGACTCGAGATCCAGAGCATCTTAAGTGAACTCGTAGTGACTCAGAGAAGGCACAAACTTCCAAAATCATGGGAAAGAGAAATAACAATGGAGCAGTGAATGCCAACAACCCCACAACATCAGAATCTGATAACACAGAAATCCAAAGATCTCTAGAAGATCAAATTAGGAAAATAACTTTAGAAATAATAGAGGACTTTCGAAAAGAATTTAGAGTCAAAAACAGATAAAGGATGCAATTAATGAAGTAAATGCCTCAATTCAAAGTATAAACAACAGATTAGACCACATGGAGAATAGAATCTCGCTTCTTGAAGATGATCATTCTAAAAATGAACGCATAGTTTCTAATTTAGAAAAAAAAAACCCGACAGCAGGAATCTGACATTGAAGAAATATGGGCCCATTTCAAGAGAGCTAACCTAAGAATAATTGGAATAGAGGAGGGAAAAGAAGGTGAAACCAAAGGGATCAACAATCTCTTCAAGGAAGTAATAGCAGAAAATTTTCCAAACATAGAGCAAGAGGTCGATACACAGGTCCAGGAAACTTATAGAACTCCCTTTAGACAGGATCAGAGAAGAGGATCCCCACACCACATAATTGTCAAAATGACTAATGTGGAAGCCAAGGAGAGAATCTTAAAGGCAACAAAAACAAAAGGCCACGTGACATACAGAGGCAAACCAATTAGAATCACTCCAGACTTCCCAAACCAAGTTATGAAAGCCAGAAGGGCTTGGAGTAACATATTCCAAACTCTGAAAGAAAACAACTTCCAGCCAAAAATTTCCTACCCAGCAAAATTATCCATCAAATTAGATGGGGAAATAAGAAGCTTCCATGACAAACAGCAACTGAAGGAATTTATGTCTTCAAAACCAGCGCTAGAGAAAATACTCAAGGAGATTAACTACAAAGAGGAAATGGGTAATACATGCCAGAACCAAAGAAACAAGAATTCCCATCCAGCAGACAACTAAGCAAAGAGGAATAAACAGTATCTCAAACAGAAATAAGATCTTAACATGTTGGGAATTAAAAATTATCTCTCTATAATCACACTGAATGTAAATGGCCTCAACTCCCCAATAAAAAGACATAAAGTGGCAAAATGGATTAAAAGCCAGAATCCATCCATCTGCTGCTTACAAGAAACACACCTTACAAGTAAAGATAGGAACAAACTCAAGGTAAAGGGCTGGATCAAGGTAATCCATGCTAATGGTACTCGAAGACAAGCAGGAGTAGCAACTATGATATCAGACAAGTTAGACTTCAAACCCAAACTTATTAGAAGAGACAAAGAAGGTCACATTTTACTGGTAAAAGGAATAGTCCAGCAAGAGGAAATAACAATAATCAACATCTATGCCCAAACATAGGGGCAGATACTTTCATAAATCAAACTCTTTGTGACATGAAGTCACACATAAATCCCAACACAATAATACTGGGAGACTTCAACACACCTCTCACAATACTAGACCGATCTTCCAGACAAAGGGTCAGTAAAGATGTCTCAGAACTAAAGAACACCATTAACCAAATGGACCTGTTGGACACATAGAATATTTCGCCCAACTACAGCAGAGTTTACATTTTTCTCAGCTGCTCATGGAACCTTCTTCAAAATAGATCACATCCTGGGCCACAAAATGAGCACTAGCAAATTTAAAAAATGTTACATACTGCCCTGTGTCATTTCAGACCATAATGGAATGAAAATAGAAATCAACTATAAGAAGACCCAGAGAAACAACATAAACATGTGGAGACTGAACACCACACTTCTGAATGAAGAATGGGTCATAGAAGATGTAAGAGGTGAAATCAAGAAATTTCTAGAAACAAATGAAAATAAAGAAACAACATATCAAAACCTCTGGGACAGTTTGAAGGCAGTATTAAGAGGAAAATTTATATCACTGAGTGCTCACATAAGAAAAACAGAAAATCTTCAAATAAATAGCCTTATGACACACCTCAAAGCCCTTGAAAAGCAGGAACAATTGAACCCCAAAGCCAGCAGAAGATGGGAAATTATTAAAATTAGAGCAGAAATTAACAAAATAGAGAATAAAAAAAAAATACAGAAAATCAACAAAACCAAAAGCTGGTTTCTTGAAAAAATTAACAAGATTGTTAAACCACTAGCCAACCTAACTAAAAAAAAAGAGAAAATCAACCCAAATTATGAAGATAAGGGATGAAAAAGGAGACATTACTACTGACAGCGTAGAAATCCAGAGGATTATCAGAAACTACTTTGAAAAACTATACTCCAACAAAATGGGAAATCTGGAGGAAATTGACAACTTCCTAGATAAATACAACCTTCCTAAACTGAGTCAAGAAGATATAGAACACTTAAACCAACCAATAACAATCAAAGAGATTGAAATAGCAATAAGGAGCTTACCATCAAAGAAAAGCCCAGTACCAGATGGTTTCCCAAGTGAATTCTATAAAACCTTTATAGGAGAACTAATCCCAATACTACTCAAACTATTTCGGGAAATAGAAAAAACCGGGACTCTCCCAAATACATTCTATGAAGCCAACATCACACTAATACCCAAACCGAATAAAGACAGTTCAAGGAAGGAAAACTACAGGCCTATATCTCTGATGAACTTGGATGCAAAACTATTAAACAAAATACTAGCAACACGCATTCAAAACCACATCAAGAAAATCATTCACCATGACAGGTAGGGTTCATCCCAGGGATGCAAGGCTGGTTCAGTATACGAAAATCAATCCATGTAATTCATCATATAAACAGAATCAAAGACAAAAACCACATGATCATCTCAATAGATGCTGAAAAAGCATTTGATAAAATTCAACATCCATTTATGATAAAAAAACACTGCAGAGAATTGGAATAAAAGGAACATATCTCAACATTATTAAGGCAATCTACAATAAGCCCACTGCCAACATCATATTAAATGGGGAAAAACTTCAAGAATTCCCCCTAAAAACTGGAATGAGACAAGGATGTCCACTATCACCACTTCTCTTCAATATAGTACTAGAGACTCTAGCCAGAGCAATAAGGCAAGAAAAGGAAATCAAAGGAGTACAAATAGGAAAAGAAGAACTTAAGCTTTCACTATTTGCAGATGACATGATACTATATTTACAAAACCCAACAGACTCAACCAAAAGGCTTATAGAACTGATCAACAAATTCAGCAAGGTATCTGGATACAAAATCAATCTTAATAAATCAGAAGCTTTCCTGTACACCAACCATAAATCCACTGAAAAAGAAATTCAGAAAACACTTCCACTCAGGATCTCCCACAAAAAAATAAAATACCTAGGAATAAACTTGACCAAGGAGGTAAAAGATCTCTACAAAGAAAATTATAAAACACTGAAAAAAGAAACCGAAGAAGATCTTAGAAGATGAAAAGATCTTCCATGTTCATGGATTGGCAGAATTAATATCATTAAAATGGCCATCCTCCCAAAAGTGATCTACAAATTTAATGCAATGCCCATTAAACTACCAAGATCATTCCTCACAGACATAGAAAAATCGGTCCTTAAATTTATCTGGAATAACAAAAAGCCCAGAATAGCCAAGGTAGTTCTCAGCAACAAAAACCATGCAGGAGGAATCACAATACCTGACTTTAAACTATACTACAAAGACATTATAATAAAAACAGCATGGTACTGGCAAAAGAACAGATATATAGACCAATGGAGCAGAATAGAAGACCCAAAAACAAGTCCACACACTTTCAGTCAATTGATTTTTGACAAAGAGGCCAAAAACATACACTGGAAAAAAGATAGCCTCTTCAACAAATGGTGTTGGCAAAACTGGTTAACCATATGCAGAAAATTGGATGTTAATCCCACTTTTTCACCCTGTACAAAAGTCAACTCACGATGGATCAAAGACTTGGAAATTAAACTAGAGACTTTGAAGCTCCTTGAAGAGGACATAGTTCCAACACTACAACACATAGGCACAGACAAACATTTCCTCAACAAGACCCCAAAGGCACAACAAAGTAAAAGGAGAATCAATACATGGGATTGCATGAAACTGAAGAGCTTCTGTTCAGCAAAGGAAACTATCAAGAATCTCAATCGAGAGCCAACAGAATGGGAGAAGATTTTTGCCACCTACACCACTGATAGAGGACTAATATCTAGAATATACAGAGAACTCAAGAAACTCAACACTAAGAAAACAAAGCATCCAATAACAAAATGGGCAAATGAACTAAATAGACACTTCACAAAAGAAGAAATTCAAATGGCCAATAAATACATGAAAAAATGTTCAACATCACTGGCAATCAGAGAGATGCAAATCAAAACTACCCTGAGATTTCACCTAACTCCAACTAGAATGGCCATCATTCAAAACACAAACAACAACAGATGCTGGCGAGGATGTGGAGAAGTGGGAACTCTAAGACATTGTTGGTGGGATTGCAAATTAGTGCAACCACTTTGGAAAACAGTATGGAGAATCCTTAGAAGAATGGGAACAAATCTACCATTTGATCCAGCAATACCACTTCTGGGTATCTACCCAAAAGAAAAGAAACCAAACTACCAAACTAATGCATGTGTATCTATGTTCATAGCTGCACAATTCACCATAGCCAAACTATGGAACCAGCCAAGATGTCCATCAACAGATGAATGGATTACAAAACTGTGGGATATGTACACAATGGAATTTTACTCAGCCATCAAAAAAACTCAATTACATCATTTTCAGGGAAATGGATGGAACTGGAGGACATTATGCTAAGTGAGATTAGTCAGGCACAAAAAATAAGAAATCAGATGCTTTCCCTAATATGTGAGAGTTAGGGAGAAAAGAGGAGCAAACAAGACAACCTAAAGGAGGAGAAATGAGGGGGGAAGAGGAAAATCTCTAAAGCTCACAATGTACTTAAACATATCGAAGTCAATCACTAAGCCAAGCAAGGGAGGGAGGGACGGGGAGGGAATGGGGTGGGATTTGAGTAGGGGTAAAATCAGCGATGAGTACATATTTGTACACACAAGTTTTTTTACCCCAATAAGTTGTATGAATATAATGCACCAATAAAAAAAAATTTAAAAAAAAACTGCCAGTATAGTTGTTAAGAGGGGTTAGAGAGGTCAATTGTTTATGAATGAGCATTTTAAGAGATTTTTGTGATGGAAGTATTTTATATATTGCCTATGTTCCTGAATATGAACTACAAATATGTTACAATTTCATAAAACAACTTCACATACACATATGTTAGTTAATGCAAAATATTTTAAATATAAATAAGGTTGGTATTAATGTTGACGTTAAGATCGTATTAATGTTAATTTTCTGTGGTTATATTGCATTATAATAATGTAAAAAGTCACCATTAGGAGAAGCTAGGTATGTATAATATCAGAACATTCACTGTGTTTTTTTTATTTTTTAGGAAATTAATTCTCAAAATGAAAATATTTTATAAAAATTGCTACAAGAGCAAAAAGTAAAATGAGATTAAAATAAGAGATAATAGTGTCAGTTAAAATTTTGAATTGTCAGTTGGCATATGCATTTCTAAATGTGCTTAGTTTGTAGGCATATAATCAGTTACTTAGTCTTAAAATAAAATTAATATCAATCTAAAAATTTATATCCAGCTTAAATTTCACTTTAAAAAAGGCAAATAAGTATTTTTTATTTTTAGACTAAAAGGAGCATGTTTCTAACAGACTTCAGTGTTGTGAGTTTGTTTCCTATCATCAAAAAAAGTGATAATTTGATGTTGATCTTTTCATGTATCTATTGGCCACTTGTATCTCTTCCTTTCTGAAGTGTCTATTCATTTCAGTTGCCCATTTCTTGATTGGGTTATTTGTTTTGCTAGGTGGAGTCTTTTGAGCTCTTTGTATATTCTGGATATTAGCCCTCTATTTGAGTGGTGGCTGGTAAAAATCTTCTCTCATTCTGTAGGCTTTCTCTTTAGGTTCTTGGTGGTTTCTTTTGATGAGAAGAAACTTTTTAGTTTGATGCTATCCCACTTGTTAATTCTTGCTTTAATTTCCTGCACTTTGAAGGTCTTGTTGAAAAAGTTATGGCCTGTGCCTATACGGTGGAGCCATCAGGGAGATGCAAAATAAAACTATGCTGAGATTCCATCTAATCCCAATCAGAGTGGCAAGCATAAAGCAATCAAATAACAACAAATGCTGGCAAGGATGTGGGGAAAGAGGAACTCTTTTACACTGTTGGCAGGAGTGCAAACTAGTTCAGCCACTATGGAGATCAGTGTGGAGATTCCTTAGAAAACTGGGAATAGATCCACCATGTGATCCACCTATACTACTCCTGGGTCTCTTTCCAAAGGGCTTGAAATCAGAGAACTACAGTAACATATGCATACCTGTGTTCATAGCAACACAATTCATAATAGCCAAAATATGGAACCAACCTAGGTCTCCATCAATAGATGAATGGATTGCACAATTATGGGAAATATACACAATGGAATTCTATTCAGCTATAAAGAAGAATAAAATCATAGCATTCACAAGAAGATGGAAAGATGTGTAGAACATTATGTTAAGTGAGATTAGTCAAGCACAGAAAGAGAAGGGATATATGTTTTCTCTAATGTGCCCAAACTAGGGAGTAGTGGGAATACCAGAGGGACTCCAAATAATGGAGGGGAAATATCAGCAAAGCTAGAAAGGAAGGATAGAAGAAGAAGGCTGAGGTTGATTAGTGGAGGAGCTACATCCGAATATGTGTAAAAGTATGAATATAGCATGGTTAACCTGGACACTCATTGTTGGGAAGAGGGGAAGGGGAACGGGGGTGGGGGAGAGGGTACCAAGCATAGTCTAAATGTATACCATTTTCAATATGTTCCATATGTAAATAAAAAGTGATCATTTGAAACCTTACCTCTCAATCTATTTGGAGATGGGTTTTGTAGAGAACTATTTGAGGCTGAAAAAGTTCATAATAATGTACCTTCTAATCTGATAGTAGTTTCTTTATAAGAGGAACAGACATGAGGTCTCTCATTCTCTCCTCTGTGAGCAGAAAAGGGGGCTATGTGGGGGCATAGATAGAGCATCTATGGATAAGACTCGCCAGGAAATCCACAGCATCTTGGATGTCCAGCTTCAGAACTGGGAGAAAAACATGAGGAATCTTGATTAAAAATGAAATCTTAGATCTGGGCATGGTGGTGCACGCTTGGAATCCCCACGCTTGGGAGTTGTAGACAGGAGAATCGCGCAGGTTCGAAGCCGGCCTCGCTGGCTTAAGAAACCCTGTTTCCAAATAAAAATATAAAATAGGTCTGGAAGTGTAGCCCGGAAGTAGAAGGGTTTCCAGGAACCCCAGTACCACACACACACACAAAAAAGAAATCTAAGTGAAATTCACTTGACATCAGGTTAAATAAAGAACCTAAAGCCCAAATCTAAAGGTGAGAGAAATGACATAAATCTATTAAACATAATAATCTAGGCATGCTGTAGTTGTACTTAAAATACGAAAAAAAAATAGCAGCAAGGGTGAAAAAGAATACATTAGAAATGTCTGAATTTTACATTTTTTCACTAGAAGACAACAATAGATAAAGACTCATAATGACTTGAAGGTCATTATTTCCTCTTTCCTTATGGAAAGAGTAAATATTTTGTAATAAAAGGAAAGACAGAGGAAGTCATTGAAGATATGCTGATTTGAGATATCTGGTAAAGCAATCCTGACTTAAAGGGAAAGGATTCTGTTCTGATCAACAAAGCAACATATATAAACTGAGTACGGGTATAAATGCCAACATTTTATAAAGAAAAATAGATAAAATTAGGAAATTATCATAATTTTGTACTATAATTAGTGTAGAAGTAAGGCTCCAAATAGAAATGTTGGCAGTTTTAATCAGAGAATGTTTGATATACCAAAGATTTTGAACATAGTTATTTATTTATAGATATTTCACATATAGATGTAGGTATTTATAAGAAACTTAATGAATTATTTAATTTGTGAGAATCCATTGTATTTTTAAAATTAGCATTAAAAATCCTTATTAAGAATTAAAGTGGTATGATACATTTATGGCCACAGCTTTGCCATATTCATTTAACAAGCCATTTCACTGTTTTCATTTACTCTATAGTTTTAGAGTTTTTTTGGTTCAAAATAGTTACAGTGCATAATTAGAATTTTTAGGTGGAATATGTCAACATCCTTCAATTATAATGATACATTCCTTCACACAATATTTTTCCCCTTGATATTAAGAACAGGTTTGAAATTGAGCATCTGGGACACATCACTTTTCTTAACTAAGTGAGAATTCTTGAAAGTACTGTCCAAAATGAATGTTTAAAGAATTATTTGCTATGTTGTTGATTGCAATTTAAGGTCTTATGATTTCTAAGTGCTGCCTGCAAGCTGAAACTATAAGAAGAATAAACTATACCAGGACATATCTAGTAGCAAGTTTTAACTAAGTTGTAGATGCTGAACTAGTATTAACTGAGTGCAAAGTTCCAACCATCTATTAAAAATAAAAGAATTAATTTATTACCTTGAAAATACTTATCCTATTGTATTTGTGTTTATTCTGTCAAAATTTTGTGCCGGGCATGGTGGTGCACACTTGTAATCCCCGCGCTTGGGAGGCTGAGACAGGAGGATCGCACAGGTTCGAAGTCAGCCTCAGCTACTTAGTGAGGCTCTCAGCAACTTGGTGAGACCCTGTTTCCAAATAAAATATGAAATAGGTCTGGGAGAATAGCTCGGAGGTAGAAAGCCTCTGGGTTCCACCCTCAGTACCACAAAAAAAAAAAAAACCAACTTTGTGTGGTGTATATGTTATAATTAGTATTAATGTCTTTCATTATAGTCTGAGTGTGCTTTGGTTGTGTTCTCAAGGGTCCATGTGTGGAACTCTTGGTCTTTGGTGTGGTCATGTTGAGAAGTGAAACCCTGAACAAGTGGGGATTAGCACAAGGTCATTGAGTCATGAGAGTCTCTGTTACTGGAAAGGATTAAGTTATATTTCTCAAAATGTGTTGGTTTTCACAATGATAGATTATTATAAAAGAAGAAGATTGTCTTTTTCCAGGTCCATAACATTCTGTCTTGCATGAGTTCTTGCTGTGATACCATCTGCCATGCTGTGGTGCAGCCAAGAAGATCCTCACTAGAGCCAAGCAGAGACTAGTGCTAGAGCTGAAGGAACCTCTTTTCTTTATAAGTGTCCTACTCCAAATATTTTGTTGTAGTAACCAAAAATGGACTAATATGGAAAATTAGTACTGAGGAAAGGGGTCATTGCTATAACTGTTTCTGAAAATACAGAAGTATCTTTTGAACTAAGGAAAAGCCAGCTGTTGAAAGAATTTGTAGAAGCAAAATAGAAAAATCCAAGAGTTCCATGAGGGCTCAGAAGAAATGGAAACTAGAGAAATAATCTCAGAGAGAGAAATGGATGGAAAATTACAGAAAAGCTGTCCTTGTTATCAAGTAATAAAGAACTTGACTTGTCTTAACTATGTCTGTGAAAGGCCAAACTTAAAGATGAGAACTAATTAACTATGTCTGTGAAAGGCCAAACTTAAAGATGAGAACTAACATACTTGTTGGAGGAAATTTCTAAACAATAAAGCAATCAGGTTGTTGCATGGCTATTGCCAATTTTAGTGAAATTCACAGTACGACTTGGAAGCAAAAGGAAGTATAGTAGAAATATTTGGAAAATGTGCAACCTGGCCAGGGAAAGAAAAAAGAACAAAGCATAAAAGCATGTGCTGAATAATCATTTGCTAAAGAGATTAGTATAGATAAAAAATGATCCAGTTTCTGTTTATCAGAACAATTATGAACATCCTCAAGGACTTCTCAGAGGTCCTCAAGGTTTCTCCTCCCATCACAGGTCCAGAAACCTAGAAGGGCAAAACTATATCAAAGACTGGCCTTAGGGATGCCCTGGACCACCATGGAATTTTACTCTCTGCTTTATGGCAGTGTCCTGTGACCACCCAGCCATGATTCAAGGAGCTTAGCCATGGTTCATACTGGCAAGCAAACCTTGGTAATAGTTTCTCAAGCAAGCAGGTGCAAGAGCTATGGGATCATGGTGCTTCCAGCAAGAGTTCAGAGAAAACCTTGGAACAGTCTACACAGGAATGGAGTCATTGAGGAGATTCTCAATCATATTCCTAGTGAATCCCTGAGGGTAGTATCAGTAGAAATCCCATAAAGTAGACAATTAGCCCATCAGGGAAATTCACCAGCATCACTGCAAAGCCCAAGGGATTGGGCACATGGGTAGCAGTCAACAAAGCCATGAGGATGCCCTTCAAGGCTTTGGAACCTCCCCACCCCATACCACTGTAGTGTGCATGGAATACAGGACTTAAGAGCCTTAAGATTCTATGATTTCCCTCCTGGGTTCTATCTTGCTCTTGCTTTTTATTTTATAGGCTCATACTGGAAGATCATACCTGGAGGTTCAAATAAAAGTTAGGCTTAGATCACTGAACAAGAAAGAAGTGAGTTTAAACTTTGGGACTGTGGCAATGGAATACAGGTATTTTGAATTTTGAAAATGAAATAAAAGCATGGTAGAATGCTGTTATTTAGATACAGTATGTATACCCTAAATGTTCATGCATTGGAAGTTTTGTCCTCAGTCTGGCAATATTAAGAGGCAGTACAATCTTTAAGAGGTGGGGCTTAGTATAAAGTAATTAGGCTACTAAGGGCTCTGCCCTTGAAAGACATTAAAGCAATTCTCTCAAAGTGAGTTTGTTTTTCAGATAATGCATTGTTTTTTAAAAAGAAGACTGGTCTCTCCTTACTCTCTGTCTTCTTGGCTCCCCATCACCCCCTCTGCATGTGATCCCTCCTGATGGCACGTTGTTATGTAACCACCAGGGCCCTCACAAGAGCTGAGTAGACATTGGCCCCATCCTATTGAATCTCCAGAACTATAAGCTCAATAAATCTCTTTTCTTTATAAATATGCAGCATTATGTGTCTAATTATAATAATTTAACAAACTAACATAGCTTTCTTTGATCAAATACGTCATTCAAATTTGTAGAGCATCAATTATAACAATCATTCCACTGGGGTATTGGCCAAGTATAGGATTTTATCTTTTCCCCAAGCATACTGAAGTCCTCAGTGCTTGTGCAGATAGCTTATCTGTAAATAGCATCTCTGTAGATACATTTAAGATGGAAGTTACTATGATTAGAGTGGGCCTTTATTTCAGTATGATTGGTGTCCTTATGAGGAGACTTGTCTCAGATACAAACACAGGAAAAATGCCAAGTGATGATGTGACAAAAATCAGAGTGATACACCTATAAGCCAAGGATTGTTAGTAAAATAGGAGCTAGGAGAGAAACTGGAAAAAATCCTTCTTTAGGACATCCAGAGAAAGCATGAGCTTGCTGAGACATTAATTTCAGAGGTTTTGGGTTTTCAGAATTGTGAGAGAATAATTTTTTTAATGCCAATAAGTTTGTGTCACTTTGCTGTGGAAGCCCTAGGAAGCTATTACGATGTAGTTTAAAAACAAATTATACCAACAGACATTGAGAAAAAATATATATTAGTCAGTCACTATTTGGGGGGTTTTCTTCATTTTCATCTTCTGTATTTACTATATTAGAAGGGTAAGAATTGCCACCCTCAAAAGGTAAATTATATTCCTGAAATCATATTTGCTAATAAGTAGTAGACCATAGTTTTGAATTTAATTATAAAGATGGGTTTTATATTTATTGCATTATATTTTGTAGAAAGGGATTTTTGAAAAGATAAGTTAGAGCAAATTAATTATTTCTGCTAATTTCAAGAAAACATATTATTAAGAAGGTTAAGATACACAATTTGATAATTACATACAATTTAATACCTAAGGTGGTATAGTTTCCAGATCTGACCTTGTTACCTTTTAAGCGAACTTTAAAAAATATCACTCAATTTTTTAGTTTCAGTATATTTTCATAGAAAGGATAAAACTAAATAAGATACTTTCTAAGATTTATTCCAGACATAACCAACTGCTATAGGCATTATATTTCATTAAATACTGATGTTTCTATTGTTCACTAGTAATTAGTCACAAATAACAGTAGTTGATGAAAACTTAGCCCCAATGTCACCATTTTTACCACTAATTAACCAATTGCAGTCTTTCACATGAATAATTACATATTCTTGAAATAATTGGAAAGTTCTTGATATATACTTTGAGAACTGGAATGACTCATGAACTATTAAAACATGCATGTTTAAGAGAAAATGTTCATTAATACAAAGAAGTTACATATTCAAAATCAGTCATTCTGGATAAGTCTTCACTATTTAAAAAGTTAAAGGTTACAGGGAAATATCTGACACATGATAACCACAATGTACTTTTAATTCTCTTCTTCTTTTAACCTTATGGGAGGTTCAAAGATATAATTATCCCATAGAGAGCAATTTCTGCCTTCATATGCACAAAGGATATTCTGAAAAGGATAACAATGGAGAATACTAGCAATAAGATATGGGAAAATGTAGTACTTCAAGACTCCATTCCCATGAAAATGACATGGTAGGATACTGAAAATATTTAAGGATGTGACCAAATAGCAGACCAATGAAAGAAACCGACAAATCAGAGGAATGAAACGAGTAACAAGAACCTACATATAAGCTGCCAACAATAATAGGTTCTCACCTCAATACCTTAAACAAAAGGCTGGGTTTATTGTTTGCTCAGGGAGGTGAAAGCAACTGGAGAGAGACCCCCAGGCTGGTCAGCTCACTAAAGTGAAGGAGTTGGCAGCTGGCTTGTTTCAGAAACATTGCTAGTGATGTGGTGGTATTTGAAGTGTGGTGACTGAGGGTTAATTGATCATACTGAAAACCTTTAAATTTTTTCTGGGGGTAACTTGTTATTTTAGCCAAATAAGAGGAGAGTGTGAATTTTTAATTCTGAGAACATAGCTTTTTGTTACATTGCTAGTTTGCTAACCAGGTAAAAATGTACTTTAGTTTACTAGCACGTTAGGAAAAATATCAGGTACTTCAGAAGGTATACCTTAAAAAGCTTGATATTTGGATTAGAAAAATCAGAGGATATATGATAACATATGTGAACACTTAAGAATGTTCTGGTATTATTTGTGTAAATGTGTATGTGTGTGTGTGTGTGTGTGTGTGTGTGTGTGTGTGTGTGTGTGTGTAGGGTGGTGGAAGGACTTGGGATTAAGCTCAGAAGAATTCTACCTCTGTGCTACACACCCAGCCCTTATTTTATTTTAATATTTTTAATTTAAAAACAGGGTCTTGTTGAATTTTTGCATTTGAACTTTTTATTCTTCTACCTCAGCCTTCCAAGTAGTAGGATTTCAGGCATGGGCCACCGCATTCAGCTCTGCCACTATTTTGATATCATTAAAAATGGATTTTTGCCAGAAACAATCTTGCTTTTCTTTGTCCGTAAGCTCCCTGCCCTAGATCAGTAGCTGCTGGACAATTTAGAGGCAATGATACGTTGAAAATATGGGAACTGGGGGCTGAGAATCAGTTAAGTTCCTCACTGAGCATAAGGTTTTGAGTAGCTCAGTTAACATCCAAGACATATATCAAGAGCTATAGGATCAGAGGATAATTTAGATATGTGAGCACTGCATTAATATCTTTGGCATTAGCTTCAAAACTCAAAATTCTCTGTGCTGCTGAATTAAAACATGAAATATGTGAGTGGGAGAGACTCCTTTGGCTCCATTTTCTTAAGGTTCAGTCTAAAGTCACATTTAAGCACCCTGATGCTCTGACATTCATGTATTTATATCCTGGGTGCCCTAGGAAGTAGAACCTGATAATCTATGTAGTTGAGTCAAAACTAGAAGGTAGAAACAATTAAAAGATATGAATCGAGGAAGTTAAAAGTGCCAAGGAATGTGCTTTGGGAGGACAGCAATGATGGACAGGTTTTTCTTGTATTTTTGCATCTGAAAAGCCACTGGATGAATGATAAGCAGAAAGCACACTTGGGCACAGGCCGATGAAGGGAGAAAAGAAGAAGATGCACGTTCCTGGTTTCCCTGCATCCCTTCCACTACAGTCAACCCATATCATCGCGAGTGGCATATTTGGTCCCTAAGAAAACCTGCCCAGGAAGGTCATGCAAATGCATGGTATCATTTGAACCAAGTCTGAAATGTAGAGTGACAAGTTCTGTAGAAGGCCTTGGGGCCATATAGGCCCAAATGTCAACTCTATGCTCTTGGTGACTTGAAACTAACTGGTGAACTTCAGTAAGGAGGTAACCATCCCATGACTAGTCAGCCAGCACTGGGGTCAAGGGTGAGCTAAGGGAAAGGAAGAGGTGGAATATTCTCCTGAGAACTCCGGATCCAGTGCAATTTACCACACCAACAGCTAGAATATTAAGAGAAAAGAGAATCTGATCTGAACCCCTCATTTCCTGATGATGGGTCTCTAAACTGTGCACAGGGCCCAGTTCTACTAAGGGCTGAGAAAACTCCCAAGCAAAACTCCACTTCCTAACTTGATCATCCTCCACCAACTACCTACAGAAATGAAAAAAAGAGTAGGAAATTGTCACAGTGTCAGTTCTCCAAGCCGCCCACCCACCAACACCCGGTAACTTGCTTCAATTTGTGTCTTTTATGATTCCATTTTGCTATTTAAGGGAATTATAATTTTCCAGGAGAAGAGTAAAAGAAGTGGTGGCTTTGGCTTTAATCGTTTTTTAAAGTTGAGAACTTCTTATAAAACATTTCTAACAGTGCAAGCATTGACGTACTTTTATATTAATTTGTCAATACCTCGTTTTTAAATGTCTGATTATTATATAAATGAAGATAAGTTGGAGAAAATAATATGTTTGGAAAAAATTAGTGACTATATGGACCACATGTAAAATAGTGGCAATTTTTGTTAGAGGTTTGTGTGTGTGTGTGTGTGTGTGTGTATGTGTGTGTATGTGTGCACACGCATGCCATTGAACCCAGAGGCATGCTAACTCCAAGCTCCACTCCTGGCCCTTTTTAATTTTGTTTTGATACAGGGACTCCGTAGATCATTGAAATTCTTCCTACATTGCTGAGGCTGTCCACAAAGCTGCGATCTTCCTTTCTCAGTCTCCGAAGTAATGAGGTCAACAGGCATATTCCAACATACCCAGTTGCTATTGTTTTTAGTAAGAGGTTATTATTTATTATGAACTTATGCATTTGGACATAGAAAATAAGATTGGAGAAGTCCACTACCAACAAGTTTATTAGATTATTTTGGGTACCTGTAGCAAATAAAGCAATCCTATATGGCCTGTGGTAATAAAAGGAATTTGTTGATTTCTGTCACTGAAAAAGTTCTACCAGTAGAAGAACAGCAAATCAAACTGTCTCTGGACTTTATCATACTGGCTTCTCTCTTTCTGAACCAATGGCTGCCTCAGTTCAGTTCTTACATGCAAGCCCCAGCCCATTCTGAAAAAGACAGCAGGTCTCCTTTAGGGTTCCAGCATACAGTAGAAAAAGAATTTTAAGATATAGTTTGAAAACAGAATTGGACAAGGGTGAGTTGGCAGCCAGTACATTAACAAGTGAGGGTGGGGTGCGGGGCCTGCCCTGGGGCTTATTCTCCATCTTTCAGTAGAAATAACAGGCTGTTGGGAAAGAATCCAGAAAGCAGGGGTACTGGGGATGCAACAAGAAATTCCCAGTCCCCAGTCCCCCTGATGTGATACAAGAGGAGATTCTATGGGAAAACAACACAAGCGCAGAAGAGCTCGGTCCCTTGCCAATAGGAGGTATTTGGGGGTGATGGGAGGCGCTTCCTGATTTGTTACTGTGTAAGAACTTCTAATACACAGTAAGGAAAGTTTGATGATCTACTTATTTGGCAGTGTACTTCTGAAGGCAGCGTTATTTTGATATACGGCATCTTCTATCTCAGAAAATAGAAGTTAGGCACTAGAATATGACCTTCTCAGCCGGGCGTGGTGGCGCACGCTTGTAATCCCCGCGCTTGGGAGGCAGAGACAAGAGGATCACGCAGGTTCGAAGCCAGCCATGCTGGCGTAAGAGACCCTGTTTCAAAAATATAAAATAGGTCTGAGAGTGTAGCCCAGAGGTAGAAGGGCTTCCAGGAACCCCAGTACCACAAAAAAAAAAAAAAAGAATATGACCTTCTCATAGCTTTCTAGGTATTTTCCAGTAATTGGTCAAATCAGAGCAGCTATTGGAACCATAGTCCTTGATAGACTAACTTAGCTGCAAACATCTGTCATTCTTTTAACTGTGTTTACAAACAGACTTAAAATAGTGTTTGTGCGCTTCCTCAAAGGTTTCGTCTTCTATTTTTTAAGTGGCCATTACTTTGTTCTCCCTGAAATTGTCTAATAAAGTATTTTTAACTTTCTATGGCACATTAACCACTTTGCTCAAACATAAAGTCTTTGAGAACACCAAAAAAAAACCCCATTAATTTAAGCTTTGTGAAATATATGTTTGGAATCTTTGTGTTATATTAATCAGTATGAAATTTTCAAATATTTATTATGCTTTAGTATATTGTACTAATTCTACTTAAAATCAATACAGTTCTTTATCCCAGGAGGGTAAAAAATATGTAAAGTATCTTAAAAATTAAAGACTGTGTATTTCATTTCTAAACTTTGCCATCATTTTAAATGAGTTAAAAGTCAGTTTGACCTTTGAAATATGTTCTAGTCACGTAGTAAATTATAAAGTAAAGTAGAAATATAAAAAATTGACATGTAAATTCTATAATTAAAAACTTACACTTCAACTTTCTTAGAGGCAAATCACAGTACTTAAAGCCTTTTTATGAAGAAAGTCTATAATCTCAGCAGCCAGTTCGTGAGAACTGGCTGTGAAAAATTCAGTAATTAATGGTAGAGTACAGTTTGTTTGAAAAGACAAAAGAAAGAAAATTAAAGAAAAATTACAAATATAACAATCTTTACTGGATAAAGATCACAGTTAAACATCTTCATAGTTACAATTCATCTGTTTTTGCATCTTCATTTCAATCAATAATTATTTTAGTGAAAGTACAAAGTCTTATATTTTTATATTCTAGGAATGGCTTATGACCATGACCTTAAAAGAAATGATATATTTTTAAAATTTCTACTCTTAAGTTCAATCGTATTCTCACACATTTTTATCTCATTAGTTATAAGTTATCTGATCTAAGTATCAACAAGTTCTGGTGTTGAAAATGTTCAATAAGGCAGTTCTTTGCACTTTATAAAACACTTGGATACAAATTGAATTATTTAATGATAGCACCTGGCTTTTGAAGGTAGATATTATTCTCATTATTCCTAGGGAGAAAAAATAATGGTTTCTGTTTGGTTAAGTAAACCTTTAGCCAGAATAAACTTTAATGAATCTAACTTACTTTCAGTTATAAATTTCCAAATGCACTGGCCCGGTGGTAGTATGAGGGGTTGGACCTTGCTCCTATCCAGGAGTAAGAACAGCTGGATTCTAAGTCTCCTCACACTTCCGATGCCTGTGTGACTGCCCACCCACACTGAGTGCTTAATGTCTGCTTAAGAGCCAGTACAGCATAGTTGTACAATCCAAGTCATTCTGTCTGGAACCCCAGTTCTCCTGCCTTTTTGCCGTAGATATTCGGATGACTCCATGTAGTATCCTTTTCCCTATTCAACAATTTTCTCATATTTAAAATGAAGTAAAGAAAATCATTAACCCAGGGTATTATTAGGATTAAGAGAGTAAATATAAAATATTTAAAGCATTGCATGGCACTAAGTAACCACTATATTAGCATTTGCTAAAGAAGTAGGCCAGCTGCTTTACATAAACATGTGCTTTCATTCTTATGACAGCCTTAAGTAGTGGGTAGAATTTGCATTTTACCAATTAAAAGCCAACACTCGGAGCGACTGAGGAGTTTGAAGGGCGCTTGATTCATAGGCGGTGGAGCTGGAGTAGGAGCTCCCGTCTCTCATGCTCCAAGGCCTGTGCTCTTTGCATTGTGTGACTCAGGGAGCCTTAGATCAGATTCCAATGGGAAAAACAAGAAGAGAGCCATGGCAATGTATGGTATAATATATGTCAGGATCTACTATCTCCTAGGCCATGGGAGCACTGCAGAAGTCATGATAAACAAAGGAGACAGCATTTGTGTTGTGTGTGGAAAATCAATCCGTCTTTAATCAGGGAAGAATTTTTAGCTAGACTTTGCCAGTTCAGAGTTGATTGTACATTACGATTCACATCAAAGTACACAGCAAACAGAATCCTAGAAACCCTCTTGGTGATACGTCGTGGCACTCCATAGGAGTCCAGGGTGTGTGAGATGGGATGGCTCGGCTCTGTTTACTGAACAGATATGTAAGCGTTACCTTACACGCTGTACAATAAAGTACATCATATGCTTCCGACTGGCCCAAATCATATTTTACATTAGAGAAAACCAGGATATCTAGAACCTAAATGAGTTTCTGTTTTAATGGGGCTACATTTGAAGATCTAACATTTGGAGCCGCATTTGTGGTAAACTATTAGCTGCTAAAGGTATATTTGAGTAGCACATACAGTTTCTTATTCCAAAAATCATATGGTTAGGTTGTAGCATCAACCCATGGAAATTAAAGTGGCATTATTCTTCTCTCAATCTAAGACTGGATAAGTACGTTCAATACTATCATATCAATTATATTGCCACATGAATCATGTACCGTCTCTCACGCGTTTTTTAAAAAAAATAATAGTATGTTCATTTAACTTTCCGGTTTCTCAGCCTCCAGTCCTATTAAAGTTAAGTTTATATCGAGATTAAAACAAGTGTGCTCAGTCCTTTCATGCATTTTCTTACTCATTAAGTCTTTATTAGGATGCCTAGGCGTGCTCCAGGAGCCTAGAATATGCCAGAGAACAAAACTGACAATATTCCTCCTTCGAAGGTCAGTGCAACAAAGGAAGAAAGAAAATACTCAACGTCTAATAAATAGATAAATGTTACAGGATGTTGACAGGGTTATGTAGGGACTTACAAGTGTTTGCAACAATGGGGCTTTTATCCTAGATGGAAACCAACATTAAAATTTCACCAGAGGAGGAGGGTAGTGGTCTGATTAAAGTGTGTGTGTGTGTGTGTGTGTGTGTGTGTGTGTGTGTGTGTGTGTGTTTTACTGGAGATTGAAACCAGTATTTTTATTTTGATTTTTGAAACAGGGTCTCATTAAGTCACTAAGTTCTGAGGCTGGCCTCAAACTTGCTTATCCTTCTGTCTCAGCCTCCCAATTCCCAGGATTAAGGTGTGTATCGCCACATGCAGATACTGATTTAATTTTACGAGCTGTGACTTGAGAATATCCTGTAGGCCAACAACAGAAACAGAATTAGCTGTTAGAAAGGTATCCTCTTTCACAGAGAAAAAAAAAAAAAAGGCTTTTAGCTTTCCCGTATCTTGTTCTTTGCCCTATTTCAAGTTACCAATGTGACCTTTAGCAAATCACTACATCTTGCTGGACAAAAGCTCCCTCATTAATAAAAAGAGAAAGTTGGTTCAAAAAGTTTTTAACTCTTCCCCTAGCTCTAGAAATATACCAACCCTTAATCTGTACCTTTTTAAAAAACAGTCCTCCCCAGTATTCAATAAAGTACTAATTATATTAAAGATCACTGTTTAATTTCTCAGACTTTTGGCAGATGATCATTGATTTTCCAATCAACCGGGGCTTGAGAAATTGTGGATGATGTAGATATGTTTTGATAAATGCTTCCCAAGTTGAAAAAAATCAACTAAACACCCCTCTCATGTTTGCAGCTCTTTTGCCAAAGGAAAAGAGCAGCTGGAGCATCCAATTTGTGGTTGTTCAGGTAAATAGTTGAAGAGAAACTTGAAAGAGCTCAGAAGAAAGTAATGACATTAGACGGAAGTCAGAGCAGTCCATTTACTACTTAGAAAAGATCCAGGATAAAAGGGAATGATGACTTGCAATTTTGAAATTGAGGCCCAATTTAAATATTGGGGTGTTAGAAATTATATCAGAATTTGAGAAGTTATTGACTTTTATTATGATAATAAATGCTGTTCTAATTGATGGGAGGTAGTACACTTTTGTTTCTTGATTAATAATGGGGGCTTGCTCAATAAATCTTTGAATGTGATTTTTTTTTAAATAGGGTATGAGACATGTGAAATGATAACTGTCTTTTAATTTATAAAAATTATAAAATTAGAGCCAGGCGTGGTGGCGCACGCTTGTAATCCCAGCATTTGGGAGGCTGAGACCGGAGGATCACGGTTTGCAGACAGCCTCAGCTACTTAGTGAGGCCCTCTGCAACTCAGTGAGACCCAGTTTCAAAATAAAGAATAAAAAATTGGGCAGGGGGTGTAGCTCGGAGGTTGAATGCCTTTGGGTTCCATCCCCAGACACGCAAAAAAATTTATAAAATTAAATAAAATTTCAAATGTATATAAATCATTGATTGCTTTGAAGATTTTCTTAACACTCTCATAAAATCACATAATTGTTTGAAAAAAAAGAAAAGTTTGGAAGGGATATCCTGGGCATTAACTCAGGATGTGGAGCAGACAGATTTCTGCTTTAATTATGACCTTGAGACTTACTTTTCTGTGACTTTGAGAAAGTTTTTTACTTTTATTTAAGATAATTTCCTTCTTTAAGATATTTATAACAGTATTAAATGACATAATGTGCTAAAATTCTTAACAAAGTGTCCAAAAGTTGCTCCTCAATGTTTTCTGTTGAATCTCTTTGAGATTCTTTAAGTTCATTTCTTATCTTTATTTCCATGGAAACTGGATCTTGGAAGAGATTTTTTTAAAAGACCTTTACTTCTTCACTTGTCTCAAATATTATAGGAGGAACAGAAATAGAAAGTGGCCACTAACCCTATGGAAGGAAGAATAGTGAGGAGGGCATTTTCGCCCCACACCTGGGGTCCACACTTTATTGGAGAAGCCTTGCCTGACAATTTCACCAAGACAGGATGCTTTCTGGGAAGGTATCCGGGAAACTTCAGGAGGGAGTGAGAAACAAAGCTGAACTCCGACAGGCTCCAGGCCCCAGAACCCTTCATGAAACTGTCACGAAGATGCTGAGGACGTCCTTCAGGGGCAGGTGCCATGCCTGGCTAGCTCCGAAGTGGTGCAGAGAAAACAAACCACACCAGGACCAGGAAGAAAAGCTCCTTCCTCCTCCAGTCTATCTGCCCTCCCTTCTAGAACCTTCACTGACAGGGCTGACTACCCAGCCAGCTAGACAAGGAGACGTCCTCTGTTGTATAAGCAAAGCCACAGAGGGTGGACTCGGAGCTGAGAGCAAGAGATATCTGACACGAGGCACGTCTTTGGAAGAGCTGTACCAGGGCCCCTTTGTAGTTATGCCAGCAATTTATGTCTGAATTCAGTGCTACCATGCATTCAGAAGTCTTATTACTTTTCTTTGAATTCTGGCACACACACAAAGCATTTCTGTATTGCTATGTCCAGCCATTTCTGCAGCCTTGAATTGTTTGGAGAACATGCAAGTGCTAAAACTCTCTCCTGGGTTAGACTTCCATTATAAAACAATCACAGCAACAATACGTTTGTTTGTTTTCACTTCTTGGAAAAAACCTTAAGCTTATACTGTAAGAAATATTTCAGAGTCTTCTACAAAAGCACTCTCTTGGACATTTAAGATGCCCCTTCTTCATAGACCTTTTGTGGGATTCAGCACCAAAAGGAATCAAACAAGGTTCTGATGGTCTTCTGGCATGAGCTACTCAGCAGATGCGTTTCTGCTTTTCTAGGGGCAGAGTTATGATGTCATGGGAGACCTGCCTTTGCTTCTGCTTTTAAGTCTATAGATGACAACAGCAAGGCCAAAAGCGATTTTTAAAAGTCAGTAAGTCCTGAGTAGAGACCTGAGTTTAGGTCTGTCATAATTGCTGAGATTTCTACACACCTTTGGCACTATTACAATGATCTCCAGATCAGCACATTTGCATTACTTAAGAGAGTGGAAAAAATTCAAAATTTCTACTGAATTAGAGTCTGAATCTTAACAAGTTGCCTGGAGAATTGTGTGCATCCTAAATTTTGCAAAGCACTGTCCTATGCCTCCATCTTTTATCACTGCAAATAGTGTTTGTATATTCCAAGGTTCTAAGTTGGGCCATGCTAAGATCTAGCGAAATTTGCAATAAAATCCTAAAACTGAAAAAATTCTCTAGAAAACACGATAAATGTACTGAACTAACAAGATATATAGGCATAGACACACAGGAAGACACACACACACACACACACACACACACACACACACACACACCTTGCAGAGAGAAAGGAAAGAAAAGAGAGAAGAATGTACTGGCCAACATAACAAACACATAGATATTTGCCTAGGAGATTGATTTAATAATTTTCACCAAATTAAGATATGTAATTTATTATGACCAGCCTGCAAAAAAATTTCTCTTTCATTTGAGAAACATGAAATCCACATGCAACTGGAAAAAAAAATACAACAAATTGTGGGTGTGGATGTCTCACATATCCCCAGATTACTTGTTGCCAGACTCTTTGTTTTTCTCTACTTTATTAAAACTCCAAATATATTGAAAGGCCTCCAGGCATCATTTGCTGTGCATCTGGAAAGAGCCCCCAGTGTCAAAGTATTAAACATATTATCACTTCAGAGCCGCTGCCATGTGATGTTTGTATGTTTTTAATAAAGCAATAAACACTTCAGAAATTATGAAAAAAGTTCTGTGCAGGCAGCAAGTAGTGTTAAACTAGGCTCTAGGACTCATCCCTCCAGCACAGGGTTTTGATCACAGAAACAATTGGTGGCTGGCACTGCTGTAGTCAGGTTTTAGCTATTGAAATCTTGTCTTGAAATTTTATTTCCTATTTCAAAAATATTTTTTCAAAAATTTTCCATACATTTTGATGGGCTTTTTTTCCCTTTCTTTCTTTCTTTCTTTCTTTCTTTCTTTCTTTCTTTCTACTGGGGTTCCTAGAAACCCTTCTACCTCTGAGCTACACTCCCAGGCCTATTTTATACTTTTTAATTTGGAAACAGGGTCTCTGAAGCCAGCAGAGCTGTCTTTGAACCTGTATGATCCTCCTGTCTCCACCTCCCAAGCGTGCGGATTACAAGCGTGCACCACCACGCCCGGCTTAATGCTTTTTAAAACATACTCTTACATATTATTTTTAATACATGAAAGTATAAATCCATAATACAAACTCACTCTATTTTGGTGGGTGGATGCAGGAGACACCAGTGATGGAGCTATTGACGGCACAATCTTCCTTAAGTTTCCATTTAAATGGAGAGAGTAGATAGTCTAGGTAAAGATTAATTTCAGGTGAAGTAATTGAAACTGACCACGTTGGCTGCTGGGAATGTGTAGCCTGGAAATATCTCTCCAAGAAAAATGATTGGGTTTGATTTTTATATATAGATAACATAGCATGATGACTAGCAGATTAACCTATAAAATTAATCTTCCTAATTCTAGCTGTGCAAAATTTTGGGCATATGAATTGACTTTTCTGTGTCATGGTCCCTTTATAATTTAAATATAAATAAAATTTTTGTTCATGACGTGTGTTAAGAAGCATATAAACAATAACATTTTTAAAGTTTTGAATGCAAACTGCTAGTATTACATTTTTAAGCTATGATTATCAAGAATATTAGTAATTTTTATTTTCTTGAGGTATCATAATTTTGTTTGGTTTTAAAATTTTATTGGTCTCACAGAATGAATTTGGAAATATTCCAACACTTTCTATTTCATGAAATAATTTGAGAGGCATTGGGCTTATTCCTTCTATAAAGGTTTTGTGGGATTCAGTTAGGAATTTGTCTGGTCCTGGACTTTTATTTCTTGGGAGATTTGTGTGTGTGTGTGTGTGTGTGTGTGTGTGTGGTGCTGGAAATTGGACCCAGGGACATTCTACTTCTGACCTACATGCCAAGCCCTATTTCATTTTTCATTTTGGAATAGGGCTTGTAGGTTGCCAAGAGCCTCATTAAACTCCCAGCATTTGGGAGGCTGAGACAGGATGATTCGTGTTCACAGACAGTTTCAGTTACTTAGTGAGGCCCTTTGCAACTCAGTGAGACCCTGTTTCAAAATAAAGAATAAAAAATAGAGCTGAAGGGTGTCCCTTGGAGGTAAAATGCCCCTGGGTTCCATCCCCAGTACCACCAAAAGAAAAAAAGAAAAAAAAAACTTGTTATCTTCCTGTGTCAGCCTTTCTCAAGTACTTAGATTATAAGTGTTTATCAACATGCCCAACTTGGAAGATTCTTTATTGCTGTTTCAATCTTTTTGTTTGCTATTGATCTGTTTGTGTTTACTATATCCTCTTGGTTTGATTTAGGTAGGTTGTATATGTCTAGAAATTTATCAATTTCTTCTGAGTTTTCCGGTTTATTGGAGCACACATTTTCATCAAACTATAGGTAAAATGGCAGTCTTGAAGAATACAAACAATAATAAATGCTGGCAAGGATTTGGGGAAATAGTAACTCATATATACTGTTGGTGGGATCGCAAATTAGTACAGCTTCTGTAAAAATCAGTGAGAAGACTCCTCAGATGACAAGAGAAATACCCACCATATACCACTTCTGTGGATCTTTTCAAAAGAACTGAAGTCAGAATATTATAGAGATACACGCATATCCATGTTCATAGTAGCACAATTCACAATAGCCAAATCATATGCTATATTTATATATTAAATGTCCCCTAAATATTCCTTTATTGTTTGAAGCTGAATTGAGACATGAGGCTTGTAAATTCATTACAGTGGATTTATTAATTGGTAGTTACACAGACTAGTAAGATGTGGCTGGAGGTGGGTCCATAATTTGGGGATTATATGAATAATTCCTATTCCTCCTCCTCCTCCTCCCTCCTCTTCCTCCTTCTTTCTTCTTATTTTTCTTCTCTATCTCTCAGTTCTGGCTTCTATGACATGAACACAACCCATGTGGTCTCCATCTCTCCACCTCCTGCCAAAGTGCCCTGAGATTCACAGCCCCAGGCCTCATGTGGACTGAATCTAAAACTATAAGAAAGTCAATCTTCTTTTCTCTAAGTTCATGGTCAATTATTTAGATTGTAGCTGCAAGAATGCTGACTGGAACACCACAAAACTAGCCTAGGTGTCTGTCAACAGGTGAATGGATTTCAATATTGTATGTACACACAGTGAAATTTTACTCAAACAGAAAGAGAAAAATTATGTTATTTGCATATGTATATGTATGTCTTCATGTCACCTGATATTATTTTTAATAAAAGTACCATATCTTTTGCAGTGCTAGGAATGGAATTAAGGGGCATTCTATCACTGAGCTACACTCCCAGCCCTATTTTTTTTCTTTATTTTGAAACAGGATCTCACTGAGTTGCAAAGGGACTCACTAAGAGGCTGAGGCTGTC
Source organism: Muscardinus avellanarius (assembly GCF_963383645.1). Lineage (NCBI taxonomy): Eukaryota > Metazoa > Chordata > Mammalia > Rodentia > Gliridae > Muscardinus > Muscardinus avellanarius. The sequence continues at coordinate 105,133,486 of NC_137794.1, read as the reverse complement.
CGAGAACCTTGACCCTCCTGTCTCAGCCTTCCAAATGCTGGGATTACAAACATGCACCACCACTCCTGGCTCATATTATTTTTATTACTATAGTTTTGTAGTAAATTTAAAGCTAGGAAGTTGATTCCTCCAGCTTTACTCAGTTTCAGTATTATTTTGCCTATTCAGGTTAACTTGAGATTCCATACGAATTTTAAGAGTTTTTCTATTTCTTAAAAAAGGTCCCGGAAGTTTAATAAGGATTGCATTGAATCTGTAGATAACTTTGAACCACATTGCTCTTTAAACAATAGAATAGTCTTCTACAAATATGGGGTGATTTCTATTTGTTTATATCTTATTTAACTTATCTCAGAAATATTTTGTAATATTCAATGATTTTATCTCCTTAGTTTATTGCAAAATATTAAATTCTTTTTGATGGCATTTTAAGTGAAATTGTTGAAATATTCCTTTCAGTTGGTTCAGTATTAATGTGTAGGAATGAATGCATCCAATTTGAGTTTACTTCTTTCTGCCTGACTTGAATGCTTTTTTGCTTTTCTTGCCTAATTCCTCTGGCTAGAACTGTCAGTATTGTGTTGAATAAAAATGTGAAATCAGGTATTCTCATCTTATTCCTAGTTTCAAAGGAAAATTTTTTTGTCTCATTTTTTCTTTTTTTCTATTCTATATTTGTAGTGTGTGTGTGTGTGTGTGTGTGTGTGTGTGTGTGTGTGTGTGTTACTTGAGATGGAACATAGGGTCATTTTATCCCTGAGCGATACCCTCAGCCCTATTTTATTTTTTATTTTGAAAGAAGATCTCACTAAGTTGCTGAGAGCCTTGCTAAGTTGTTGAGACTAGCCTTGAATCTTCTATACTCCTTTCTTGGCCTCTTAACTACTGGGATTACATACATGCATTGTTAGGATAAGCAGCCCAGTCATGCCAAAGATGGCGCCTCTCCGGCTTCTCTTCCGGATTGTGCTGGTTACCTCATAGCCTGCCAAAGGGGCCACGGGATGCCCAACAAACTGTCCCCTGATAACACACTCACTGGGGTATGAATCACCCAATCAGTAAATGCCCCGTACTTCATGCGATCTTCTGCTGTGAGCGGAAGCCCCCTCCTTTTCAAAAAATCCCCAGCTGCCTGATATAAAAGGGAGCTGGGCTGTCTTAATAAAGCTTTTGCTTGCTTGCTTGCTTGCTTGCTTGCTTATCTCCGACAGCTGGCCTTGGGTCTTTCCTGCGCCGACCCTTCATGCATCACCACACCTAGCTTGTTCTCTCAACTTTTAGCCTGATGTTTGCTGTCAGTTTTCAACATAGGGTTTCAATTATATTCAGGTAGTTTTCTTTTATTTCTATTTTTAAGTATTTTTATTATGAAATTTTGTCATTTTTTATTATCAGTGGAAATGATTATATTCTCTCTCTCTCTCTCTCTCTCTCTCTCTCTTGTATCCAATGATATGTAAAGGTTATATGTTTTTCTTTGACCAAATGTGGTACTCTTGAAGATATATATGAATCTAATTCTTCTGGAAAGAATTCATTTATATTTAATGTATGAATTCAACAGCCAAAGGCTAGATGTGCTGGAAGTCAAAGGTTTAAAAAAAGACTGTAAGGATTATTGGTTTTTATATCACAGTATTATGATTGGAAGCTGTTCTCATGGACAGAGACCAGTTAGTATTTGAACGTCTGACTATAAAGTGTTCTGGGGCCAGCTTTCAACCTTCAAAAGTTATGATGTTCATATTTTGCTTTTATTTTCCCACATCTCACAAAATCCAACTGTGGAGTTTCCTAAAAATAGAAAGCATGGGACATTGAAGAATGAAAGAGGTAAGAATCTGAGAGTTCCCATCACACCTCCACACCTTACCCCCTACCCCTTTAGTAGGTTTTCTTATCTTAAATCTGAGCTAGTATAGAAGAGAGACATAACACTGCACTTTTGTATTTATTTATAATGAAAATTTTATAGCCTAGAATCATCAGAAAATGTATTAAAACTATCTGATATTTTAGCCAGAGGCGGGAAGTTTATTTATTATGAAGAGAGTGTAAAAAGAGCAGATGGCAAAGGTTAATATCACTTCAGTTTGTACTCTATTAAGTAGCACTTATTCAAAAAATTGGTTTCACTCTCAATGGGTCACTAGAAAAATATTTTTGTTATAAAAATAAAGTCCATAATCATGACAGAAAAAAAAGACCAAATTAAAAGCAAAATGAAAATAAGTATAACATGTAACATGAAAAATTGATGTCAGTAATTTGTCAATAATTTTCAAAGTAGTTTTAAAAATGCAGACAATAGCCGGGCATGGTGGCGCATGTTTGTAATCCCCGTGCTTGGGAGGCAGAGACAGGAGGATCGCGCAGGTTCGAAGCCAGCCCTACTGGCTTAAGAGACCCTGTTTCCAAATAAAACCTATAAAGTAGGTCTGGAAGTGTAGCCCGGGGGTAGACGGGCTCCCAGGAACCCCAGTAACACCAAAAAAGAAAAAAAAAATGCAGACAATACTTTTAAAATTGGCAAAGAGCCGGGTGTGGTGGCGCACGCTTGTAATCCCCGCGCTTGGGAGGCTGAGACAGGAGGATCGCATGGGTTCGAAGCCAGCCTCAGCTGCTTAGTAAGACTCTCAGAAACTTAGTGAGACCCTGTTTCCAAATAAAATATAAAAAAGATCTGAGAGTATAGCCCGGAGGTAGAAAGCCTCTGGGTTCCACCCCCAGTACCACCAAAAAAAAAAAAAAAAAAAAAATGGCAAAGAATTTGCATAAGAACTTCACACACAAAAATTGAAAGGTGAATAAATATATAAAGTACTCAACCTTCTCTGAAATCACTGAAGTTCAAATTAAAATAATAGTGATATAAAATTACTCCAATCATATTGGCACAATTAAATGCTTGAATATTATAATTTGATAAGAGCGCACATATTTTATTAGAAACTGTTCAATTACTTGGTGACACAATTAATTATGTGGAAAATTGAAGATGCTCTATTAGCTTCCTATTCTATGTTAGAGATAAATCTGACTAGTGCACAGAAGTATATTTTCTAATTATACCATTGTTCATCAATTAAAAAAAAGATTTTAATAAATCAGTCTATGTCCATTCAGACAGAAACCACAAAGTGTGTTAAATGAGGGAAATTTCATTTAAAAAATTATTAAACTGTGATTTAACAGGGAACTATAAGATAAAAGGAAATTCTAAATGGTACTATAGGTCTGAAAAAGAGTACTCAAAAAAGGATAAACCTAAAAGGGGGTTTAGACGTTGAAGAAGTGTAGTTGATCTCCCTGGATAATAGAGAAGCTCCGGTTTGCTTAAGCTGAAACTGGTGTGTAGTCCTGGGCACGCATAAGCAATTCTCCAGGAAGTATAACCAGAAGGTGATTGCCTGATATGGTAGTGGGGTAACCCTCTGGGCTATAGTTGAGCTTGGTGGGGAGGAGCTCTGGAGCAGAACTAGGATGCTGAAGTAGACAAGAATCTCTCAAAGCACGAGTTTCTGTGTGAAGAAGGCTGAAGAGAGGTTACCATCAGGTTGGAGATGAAAAATTACCGAGGAACTGTGCATTGTGGATGCATGGATTGAGAGAAGTCCATCAGATGTCCTTCTACACACACTGCTGGCCTAACTGGAGGAGAACTCTCCTTCCTGCAGGGTCCCACCAGGGTCTGCTACTAAGAAACCTTGGCATCATGCTCACTTTAAAGATGAAACACCTAATGGGGATTCTGTCTGTTATCTTTTAGCATATATTGAAAGGAACCTTAGGTGGAGAGGGACAGTAAAATTGCTAACTGGCACAAGAATTTAGTGAAATGAATCAGCAGGAATAAATCTCTGAGAGACTGAACTTTGCTACCCACTGAGTATGTGAGTATGTAAATATGGTCATCGGTCCTGTGAGTATACATGTGTGTATCTGTAATGTGTGTGTGTGTGTGTGTGTGTGTGTGTGTGTGTGTGTGTGTGTGGAGAGAGAGAGAGAGAGAGAGAGAGAGAGAGAGAGAGAGAGAGAAAGAGAGATGGTCTAACTCTAAGCTACATCCCCAGAATTATTTTATTTTTTACTTTGAAGCAGAGTCTAAGTTTCTGAGGGTCTTGTCAAGTTCCTGAGTCTAGACTCAGGAGTTCCTAGATTCAAATCAAACCCATGATTTTCCTGCCTCAGCCTACCAAGTATTGGGGTTGCAGATGTGTACCACCACACCAGGGTTGGTCCATGATCTTTAGGAGGCAAAAGTCTGATGGGTATGAAAACAAATAAAATATTTAAAAATTAAGCCAGGCGTGGTGGCACACGCATGTAATCCCAGCATTTGGGAGGCTGAGACCTTGAGGATCGCGGTTTGTGGACAGCCTCAGCTACTTAGTGAGATCCTCTGCAACTCAGTGAGACCCGGTTTCAAAATAAAGAATAAAAAAATGCAGGGGGTGTAGCTCAGAGGTCGAATGCCCCTGGGTTCCATTCCCAGATCCGTAAAAAAAAAAATTTTTTAATTATAGTTGAAATTAGAATCTGGTATAGACTAAAGGAATATATTTTTTCTATCAATAGGGTCTCTATATTAGATGAGGTAATAAATAAGCATCTTTCTCTCTGCAATATCAACATTTAAAATGGAGACAAGAAAATAAAAAAGAAGAACCTCTTTCATGAAGACAGTCAGTATGGTCTAATGCTGTTTAAAATATAAAAAATTAAGGAGTGTTAAGTGTTCATTTATCTTGGCAAGATGATGGTCATAGATATTCTTCACAAGCGCAGGTTCAGTAGGAAGAAGCCTGATTGGAAGGTGTCTTTCCACTGCTACTATCATGTCCCAGACCAGACACTCACAGATCAGACTTCACATCTTTGCTTTTTTCTGATCTCACTTTCCTGCTTAGCCACATTATATCTCTCTTCAGACTCAGACAAGTTCTTGCAGGGTGTTCTTAACTTCATTGCAATACACTGCCTTATTTTGTTATGGCTGAAGAAACATCAGGGTAAAAAATGGAATGTTGACTAAAATCTTTAGGAGATAACTATTTTCCGTTTTACACAGCCATAAAATTAATTTAATATTGACTTCAAATGCAACTTTTAAAGTTTCTTTAATGCATCTCACACAACTGAGATATACTCAGTTGCAAGATGAGAAAAATCATTCACTAAATATAAACCAAATTGAAATATTCAAAATTAAATATTTTATTGCATGGAATATCTTGTTTCTTTAAAAATGATATGTTTTTATTCTTGCCATTATACTTAATCTTTTAGTAAGGGAGAACATGATTTTAAAGAGGTAATTAAGTTATTTAATAGACTTGGAATCTAGGCAATACTGTTTTCAACTCCTGATCCTCTATATAGTTAAATGCATCTTTTAGAACTATAAAGGGGAAAATAACATCTTAATATGTGCCAACACAGTGAAGGAGCAGGAAGATTTTTACCCAATACAACCATGTATGCTAGTTACTTGACATTTAATTGGTATCACTTGTAGCGTAATGAGGCAAGGAAGAAATATTCACATTTGTACTGGCGTTAAAGCCGTCGGCATTCACACATCATGTTAATTACTTGGATAAGAGGTAGCTTATTTATGACCCTCAGCAGGGAGCCGTGCTCTGATAGATAGGTGTAGCATACTCTTCTTGTCATGAATGCCAGTCCAAGGCCTAGAATGAAGAAAGCTGAGCATAATTCTTCATGCGGAGAGCTACACGAAATCTGATTTGTCATGATACTTCTCCATGGAGTACTCGTAAAATTTTACTTAAAACAAAATGAAGCCTTTTAAAATTGCTACCAAATGCGCTTCTCTAACAGCATCTGAACAGAAACAACACCCCCCACCTCAACCCCTGATCTAAACTATGCTTGGACAATAAATGCATGCACAGTAATTTTTCTGTTCATTTAAAGATACCAAAATTATATTACTCAGAAAATGACTGCATAGAATATATGAATAGAGTTTATAAAATAAAAATATAACCAGTGTCTTTTCACTCACCACAGAGCTTAAGAAATAATTTTTTTAGAATCTGTGTATACAACCCAGAACAAAATACACCTTTCTTGCACACAGAGGAGAGTACTATCTGGAATATTGTGTTGATTATTCTCTGTTTTATTATAGTTTTATTGCCACTCTATATATTTAATAAGTATGCAGATATTTTCTCCACAAAATCTTTATTAGTGTCTTCACTTTTCCATGCTTTTAACTTTTTGCTTTTAATTATGTTTCAAGATTGTTTTTCATTAGTGATATAGGTGTGGTTCATTTATTTTTCCACATTTTAGAACAATTATAATTTACATATTCATTCTTTTGTTAGTTAATATGTGGGCTATGTAAGTTTTCCACACTTACAAACAACATTGTTTTGGACACTATCATACATAAATTCTTATATAATATGCATGTACAAAGCTGTTTCGGGTTGCATACACCTGAAAATCTTAAGACACACATATAGGATTGGAACTAGTGATACAAGAAGTTGGCCTAAGAAAAACTATTAAATTTCACCAGTTTTTCTAGGTGGATTTAATATTTGAAAGTATGAGAAATAACCCAGGCTTGGTGGTGCATGCTTGTAATCCCAGTATTTGGGAGGATAAGACAGGGGAATTACAGGTTTGAGGCCGGCCTCAACTACTTAGTGATGCTCTCTGCAACTTAGTGAGACCCTGTTTCAAAATAATGAATAAAAATATGTCTGGGGGTGTCACTCAGATGTAGAATGCCCAATTCTCCAGTAATGGGCTCAATTCCCATTACTATTTCAAAAATAAAAGAAAGTATGAGAAACAATCATATCCAATTTCCCAGAGCTTGACTTACTTTTGACAATCTGGTCTGATATTACATCTCATCCTAAGTATAATAAGCCCATCCCTCATTAAAAATAAAGTTGCACTTCCTTTTATTTGTTCCAAGTATTTGTGTATTTTGGTAATAAAGTTCTTCGCGTCAATCAGAGCTGACCACTTAACACTTAGCTTTTAAAACTTTTTGAAACATTTTTCAGATTTGTGACCTTTATCTTCCTTATCTCCACTTATTTATTTTATTTGATTTTTTGTGCGGTGCTGAGGATGGAACTCAGGGACAGTCTACTCTGAACTACCCCTTCAGGTCTCTTTAATTTTGAAAGAGGGTCTCTTGTTAAGTTGCTAATAACCTTGCTGAGTTGGTGAGGCTGGTTTGAACCTGCAATTCTCCTGTTTCAGCCTTTCAAACATTAGAATAACAGGTGGGTTTTCACCTTTTGATTGTTGTGAAAAATGCTCTTGTTTTACAAACCTTTGTTTGACTTCTTACTTTTACTTCTTTTGAGTATAAGCTCAGAAGTAGAATTTTATAAATATATAGTAATTCAATGATTTTTTTTTTTTTTTGCAACTGCCAGTTTTCCACAGGGAAAGAGATTTCTTCCTACACCAACTACATCTAGACTTTTCCTCTTACCTAATGGAGGGAAAAGAAAGTCACTAAAGGGCAAGACTTCCAGGACATAGGTTTGAGTTGACTTAATTTTCATAATCAGGCAAGTGTAATAATACATTAGTCCATCATGAACCAATTCATCATAAGCTCCTCTATAGAGTCAGTGAAGTTTCATGTAAAACGTAGACACATTTCTTATTGCGATCTGACAGTGTAGATTTAAAGCTATTCCTAGGAGGGAAAATAACAAAAGCAAGTAAGGTATTCTTAAAATAGAAGAAACAGATAAGATTTCTTTTATGGTTACTGATAGTCATTAACAAACAGCACACTTTAGAATGGACACAGTAGCATTTTTCACAGTAGTCAAAAACAACTCAACTGCCCGTTGACATATGAATAGATAAACAAAACGTAGTTTATCCATGTGATGAAATAATATTCAGCCTTAAAAATGGAGCACATTCTGACACATGCTACAACGTGGATGGAACACGAAGATATTGTGTTAAGTGAAAGAAACCAGTCAAAATTGGACAAGTAAAGTATGCCTGCATTTATATGCGATACATAGAGTACTCAAATTTATAAAGACAGAGTAGAATGATGGCTGCCAGGAACGGGGAAGGGACAGATGGGAAGTCGTTTTTAGTGGCTACAGAATTTCAATTTGGAAGGATGAAAATGATCTCAAAATGGTTAGTAGTGATAACTACACAATGATGTGAATGTACTTGATGTCACTGAATTGTACACTTAAAAGGAACTAAAATCATAGATTTTATTTCTCTTTTATGTTTTTTTTTTCATAAGGTGCTAGAGATCAACTCTGGGGCCTCCAGCATGCCAAGGAAGCACTGTAGTGCTGTGTTACATCCCCAGCTGTTTCAATAATTTATAAAACTACCATTTAAGTGTCCATGTTAGTTTAAGGCCACAGGGGCTTTTGTTCCAAGTAAGATCTCAGATGTTCATTCAGGAATTCACATAGTTCTAGATTCCAGGCTTACGATTTGTCCTGGGATCTCAGTTCTTTGATAGGCCCAAAATAGGTTGCTGACCTTCAGTCCCTCCAGCTTTGTCTTGCTATGTGCACAGAAGTGACAACCTCCATGTCCTTCACATATCAAAGCTGAAGTTTCATATAACCAAGGTTATGTAAGGGTTCAAGTTTCTCTACATGCTTGTCTTTGCAGAATCTTAAGCCTTGGCTTTCTTTTGTGTCATACAGTAATGGCTAAGTTTTCCACCATAATGTGAATATAAATGTGATATCAGTATCAACTTATTAGTGATCTAAAGAAAATTAAGCATTTCACCAGTAAGAATATTTTCTGTAGATATTTTTGGGAAAACATCATACTTAATATAATTGTTTTAGAATGATAGATTTCATAGGAAGATTTTTCCCTGTCATGCCAAATTAACTCATTCCAAATACTAATTATTCTATGGCAAATAAAAGTAAAATGAAGGAGCTGGGCGTGGTGGCACACACTTGTAATCCCTACGCTTGGGAGGCAGAGACAGGAGGATCACACAGGTTCAAAGCCAGCCACGCTGGCTTAAGAGACCCTGTTTCCAAATAAAAAATATAAAATAGGTCTGGGAGTGTAGCCCAGAAGTAGAAGGAACCCCAATACCACCAAAAAAAAATTAAAATGAAGAAAGAGCAAGAGAGAGGGGGGGGGGGAGAGAGAGAGAGAGAGAGAGAGAGAGAGAGAGAGAGAGAGAATATTTAAATTTAATACTAAAATTTTATTAAACTAGAAACATTTTTATAATTTTAACTGTTTCATTTCTCCAAAGAAAGAATGAAGTAAATAACTTTAGTATTCTTTTTGCTCTAATTATTTTGAAATAATTTTAAAAACTGTATAGAAATTGGGGGTTATGACAATCTTCTTTCATTTAACTAATACACATGGTCAATAAAAAATTTAAAAAGGTCTTATTATGTAAAAAGGTCTAGTAAGAAGAAAATAAAAAATAGCCTTCATTAATTATTTTAGGAAAAAGATCCAGTCTTAAGGAAGGAAGACATGTATAGGAAGGTTTGGAAATTCACTGAACTATAATTGTTTTGATTTACTTTGGCATCTGGGAAGATGTTTTTACAACTACAGCAATCACAAAGGTAGTTCTAATAACAACTTGGGGATCATAAATTTTAATTTATAAAATTGTAGTCCCAGGACTCAAAGTATTGTATTTTTAAAAAGCTGATTGTGAATCTGCACAACCAGGTTAGAAGCAATATAAACCAAATTGTTTTTTATTAAATTGCCTTGCTAGCTCATAATAATATGGTGAATTACTAGTTTATTAGATCATTTTGTTGTAGTGCCCAATTCACCACTGTAATTTACCAGTTATACTTCCTGTTCTCAGGAGCATTTTCATCTTTTCAGCTTAATGGGTTTAGCTTTAAGGTAAATTGAACTTCTAATGCAGTCTTCTTTGTGAAACAGCTTTCTCCTCAGCTGACTCCATTTTACACTGTTTGCACTCTTCACTGACTTCTTACATTCCATTATTTGTTGCCAGAAATGATTAATCCTGCCAATAATTATTTTGGCACATTATTTTTATTTTTCTATGGATTATTAAATATCCATAAATTATAATTCATGCTATATCCATCTAAAGAGTGGTATCTGAGTGAAAAGAAAAATTCAATTGTGGAGTGACATAAGCAATAAATATGTATTGGGTACATACTAAGTTCTAATAATATACTGGCTTAAAAAATCAGTAGTAAAAATAATGCATGTAACATAACACTTTAATAATATTTTAAATTACATCATATGGATTTAAATTTCCTCTGTTTAAGATTATGTTTGAAATTCTTTTAATAAAATATCTCAAAGTGAAGAAAATTATATGGTACCAATAGAAGGATAGTTTTTCTAGACAATTAAAATATCTAAAAAGAAAAGACTAAACAGAATATATTTGCAAAGAAGAGCTTCACTGTATTAGAGTTTTAAGTGTTTTGTTTTGGTTTTTTGAAACTAAAAATGTTGGTAACATGAAACAAAAAATTATATGGAAAAATAAGAATGTAAAAATAATTGAAAATAATGTGCTACTAAGGTTAATAGTACATTTTCAACAATTCCAATGTATATTAAACATGTGATTATAATATTCAACCAGTATGAAAATATAATATTATTTCTTTGCACTTCAAGTAATATGCTAAGTCATATGAAGCAAGACTTTGGAATGGAAGAGAAAACAGAAATAAAAAATAATAAAAATATAATATATTGAATTCTTAAATGTTAAAGATAACATATTAAACTATTGAAATAAGAGAAAAAATGTAATAATTATGTTGGGATATCTGGAAAGCTATTCATAGAAAGTTACATTTGAATTGATCTGTTAAGTTGTATTAGTCATAGTTAACCAGAGAGACAAAAGCAATGGAAAACTGACATATAGATTTATGAGATGACTTTTATTGGAAGAATTAGTTCACACAATTATGAAGGCTGAGAAGATCCATGACAGGTCATTTGCAAACTGGAAGCCCTGGGATCTTCGCAGTTGACTCATCTAAGTCCCGGGTCCTCAGACCCAAGGGATGCCAATGGCAGAACTCTTAACCCGAGACTGAAGGCCTGAGAACCAGGATAGATAATATGAAGTTCAAAAGTTAGGAAGCCTGGTCTCCTAGGTGTCCAAGGAAAGAAGAGGAAAAGCATATCCCAGCTCCTGCAAATAGACACATATACCTTTTCTCTTGGTTCTCTTTGGGTCACCAACCAATTGGATGGTGTCTCCACATTGTGGGTATATCTTTCCCATCTAGACCTCTCAGAGCCACACACGAATCTGCATAACAAACATACCCACAGACACATCCAAATATAATACTTTACCAGCTGTATTTGTATCCCTTAATTTAGTCCCTTTGATATCCAAACTAACCACAATACATGCCATCCATAAGAATAAACTCCAAATGAATTATAGATGTAAATGTAAAAATATGAACACAAGTGCTGAAGGAAAGTGTGTGTTAAAGGCTGTGTAGCATGGTTATTATGAAAGATATTCTAAGACTAAAAAGTAGACTGAATAAAAAAATTTGTAAATCTCCTCAAACTTATGACAAACTTAAAGAAAATAGGACAAAAGAGTGCCCCAAGAAAATTCAAAATACAAAATGACAAATAAAAGAAAAAAATTGTGAAATATTCAGGGAAAGGGCTCAGTGCTTAGATCTTTTTAGAAAAACTATGTATCAATAAAAGAAATCAGGAATCATTAACTGGCTGAACAGGAGCTAGAGAAAAATTATATACACAATTGAAGCATTAAATCAGAATGTGTGGTATAGCTTAGTGAAAGACCACATACTTAATATGTGCCAGGCCCAAGGTTCCACCTCCAGAAACAAGACAAACAGGAAAAAAAAAATCAAATCATGAAATGAAGAAGTACAGATATAAGAATAGCATAAATCCTCATGGAAGAATTTTTCAAAACCATAGTAAGTATTTTGACATTGAATTTCTTTTGTTTTCACTACTTCATTTTCTCATTATTACAGTAGTTTCCACTGGGATATTTGCAGTTTTAGTTTGATATCTTATGACCCAAAGTTACAGGAGTCATTAAAAAAAGAAAGAAAGAATAAAAGAAAGGAAGAAATAAAGAAGAAAAACTATGAAACTAAATAGATCTTCTTTAGCAAAATATAATTAACTTGGTGTTGCTGCCTCATCAGCATGATAATCTAACCATACTCACCTCTTGGAACCTTGCATCTGCTCTGTTGGCCTGGCTACTTCCTGAACTTTCCTTGGTTTATTCTATTTGTCAAAAAAATGTTGCCCTTGTCATCATTCTTAGCATGATTTTTTTTTCTATTTTTAAGCATCCAAGAATTATAGTATTTGGCTCAAACTTGCTTATAAACTGTTATCAGTCTTTTTTTTCTGAAGCCTTATCAATTTACTTTATCATTTATTTCCAGACCTTTCTCCACTTCTCTGTCAATAGCTCCCTTTCACTTATTTCTTGCTTTCAACTCTTTAAAAATATGAAACCATTTTTTAAAGCGTGTTCTTATAGAACTTCTTACCTCAAAACATTATGTTTGCTACATGTTTCACATGCCTGGTCCTTCTGTGTTCTTCCAGAAGCATATGACCTTGTCTCCAGGCTTGACACCCTGAATGGTAATTATCCTGATGATTCTCAGTATTCTAATCTCCACTGTTTTCTTCCATCAGACTATAACTTCCTTGAAACCCAAATAATATTTTTTCTTTATTTTTCAGACAAGTTCTTTGTAACCATTTTAACATCAAGCAATATATGTGTGTATGTTTTTATCAATTTGAATCTTGTTATAATGTATAATCACATTGCACCAATAAATTTATTTTTATTATTATTTTATTTATTTATATTTTACAGTACTGGGGATGGAACCCAGGGAACATTCTACCTCCAAGCTACTCCCCCAGACTTATTTTTTTTATTCTTTATTTTGAAACAGGGTCTCACTGAGTAGCTGAGGCTGTCCGTGAACCGCGATCCTCCTGTCTCAGCCTCCCAAATGTTTATGATTGTTACAAGCGTGTGCCACCATGCCTGGCTCCAATAAAAGTATTTATAAAAGACTTTCTTGAAAACAGTAAAATGTAGGTGCATTGTATCACTGAGCTACACCAGCCCTTTGTATTTGTTATCTTGAAATGAGGTCTTGCTAAATTACTGTGCACGGGCCTGTGAGTCTCCTATCTCAGCCTCCCAAGTACTGGCATTACAGTATGTAGTACTGCAACCAGCTTAAAAATATACTTAATGATAAGTGAACACTAAGATATATATTCAGCTCAGACCTATTTTCATATTGAAAAATGCACAAAGCCTACTACTACCAGTTCAACATTTCAAAATGTTTGTCTCATGTTTCAAACTTCATGTAAAGAAACAGAAATATTGATCTTGTTCTTGAATTTACTCAATAAGATTGTAAATCTGCAGATCTCAGTTAATGATGCCATTATGCCTGGAATTACCGAGAAACAATATATAATCCTGTGTATCTCACACCTAGAAGAGAGTATGTGAATGTAGAAATAAGCAATAACAACCCCTTCACTAATGCACTATATTATTTATTGTAAATAAAATATAAACAATAATTTGCTAAATCATTATATCATTTAAACAGTAAACATTTCCCATTCCTGCAAAGGAGATTTGCCAGATGCAAATGCCTGGCTTATGATGGTTCCCAGATGGGAAAACTTCCTTCCAGGAGACAGGGTGAAGCTGCTGGTGCTCTGGAAGCTGCGATTAGCATTTCAGCCTTGGAATCTTCTTGCCGGTGTACTGAGCAGTGGCTTTAGTCCAGATCTGAAGGATCTGGTACCACAGGATGTGGTGCTTATTAGGATGCTTTTGAATAAAGTCCACAACTTCAGAGTCCAGCTATTTCTTTGATGATTCCTCATCCTAATTGCCTCTATGACATTTAGTCAAAAGGATTGTGGGTTTGCATAAGATTGACAGGCTTTTGTGGTTCCTTAGTTTGGTTCTGACCTCCTGTGGCACTTGGGGAGGGGGGCTCCTGAGCCAGAGAGGGAGCATAGAATAGCACTGGGGTTAGAGAAGTGTAGGAAATCTTCCGACATATTGGTGCTGTGTGATTAGGGTTCTGTGGAAACATAAGAACTCATCAAAGTTATCTAATACACAAAAGCCCACAAGTAGGATATATAAGCTTTTTTAGGATGCCTTTGGCGAGTATTGCTTTACTACTGAATACATCTGTAGCCTACAGTATCTAAAAGAGAATGTGAACCCAGATAACTGAATACATGACCAGGTTTAGAGTATGACAGCTTGAAATTTCATCTTCCACCTATTTGTAAATGAAGAAATAATAAAATGGCTACCTGCACAGAAATGATGGAATCCTTCTATTATGTTGTGCTCATAATTATCACCTCTTAGAAGAAATGCAACCTCTAGATATAGAGAAAGAGAATAAGGAAGAAAAGGAGAAAATTAGGGGGAAAAAAGAGCAGATCTCAGGAAAGACTGGAAAATGCCAAGAAGTAAAAAAGATTGAGAATGATGAAAAGTCTCCTTATAGTACAAATAACCATCCAGTTTCTCATGGACAGAAAACATTGGCCAGTAAGGCATCTCATAGATTCTCAATCTTTTATTTTTAAAATTGAATTGGTACAATATAATTATATGTCATAGCAATATTCAAAGTAATACATTCCTATTTGCACACAGTGTCTCTTGCTTGTTGCCCCGCTAACCCCATTCCTCTACTCTCCTCCTCACACTGCACACCAGTTAGGTTGTTAATAAACACATCATATTAACATCATATTATTTGGTCCATTTTCTTCTCAAGCCTCCCATTTCTTTCTCCCTCCTCTCCCTTCTTATTCCACTATTCCAAAGGTCTCTCTCTTTGTTATTATAAAGTTCCCCTTGCTTCTCATTTACATTCTAGCTTTCACATCTGAGAGAAAATGTAGGATCCTTGACCTTTTGAGATTGGCTGATTTCACTTAGAATAATTTTCCCTAGTTCCATCTATATCCCTGAAATTGACATAATTTTATGCTTCTTTTTGGCTTAGTAAAACACCTTTTTTATAGGTCATATTTTCTCTGTCCATTTATCTACTGATAGACACATAGGATACTTCCATAATTTGGCTATTGTGAATTGTGTTGCTATAAATATGGGTATGCATTAATTACTATAGAATTTGTTATGGTCTGGATATAAAGTGTCCCGTGGAAAAGCTCATGTATTGGCAATGCAAAATATGTTCATAATTTAAATAATTGAATAATAAGGGTTTTAATATTATTATTTATTTTTTTCTTCTGTGGGTCTGGTCTCGGGATGGAACCCAGGGGCATTCGACCTCCGAGCTACAGCCCCTGCCCTATTATTTATACTTTTATTTTGAAACCAGGTCTCACTGAATTGCAGAGGGCCTCACTAAGTAGCTGAGGCTGTCCACGAACTGCAATCCTCCATTCTCAGCCTTACAAATGCTGGGATTATAAGTGTATGCCACCACGCCCGGCTTGGATTTTAATATTATTAATAGATAAATCTATTGATGAATTAATGTATTTATTGGGTGGTAAGGTATGCAGGTAGGCCATCACTGTAAGATGCATGCCATCACTGTAAGATACACAAACCATGGGGTGTGATCATGGACATCTTTTGCTCGCTCTCTGTCTCTCTGTTTCTCTCTCTCTCTGCTCCCCAATGCCATGCCCTGAACTGCACAAATGTGACTCAGCCTAACTTACTTGGATTGAAACCTTCCAAACTGTGAGCAAATAAGTCTTCCTCTTCCTAAGTTTTTATCATCAGGTGTTTTGGGTCACAGAACTGAGAAAAATGACTAAAATTTACTCTAACATTAATTACTTTGGAAAGATACCAAGGAGTACCGTAGTTGGTCATCTAGTGGTCCCATTCCTAGTCTTCTGAGGATCCTCCATAATGATTTCCATAGTGTTTGGTATAAACTTACAGCCAGCTGATATTTGACAAAGGTGCCAAAAGTATAAATTGGAGAAAAGATAGCCTTTTAACAGACGGTTTTGAGAAAAGTGAATATCCAAGTGCAAAAAAAAAAAAAAAAATGAAACTAGAGCCCTAATTCTCACTCTGCATAAAAGTCAACTCAAAATGGATCAAAGATTTATAAATTAGATCTGAAATTTTGCAGACAGAAGAAGAAAACATAGGAATAGCAGTACAACCTATAAACACAGGCAAAGACTTCCTTAATGAGACCCCTATACCTCAAAAAAACAGAACCAAGAATCAATAAATAGGATGGTATCAAATTTAAAAAACTGCACATAAAAGGAAACAATTGAAGAGAGAGCCTACAGAATGGGAGAACATGTTTGCCAGATACTCTTTTGATGGAAGAAAAATACCTAGAATATATAAAGAATTCAGAAACATCATATTGAAAACTCAATTAAAATATGCAATTAAATTAATTAGAAATTTCTCAACAGAATTTTAGTCAGGAAATGATGAGGAAACATTTTGTTTCAAATCATCTATATTTGGGGAGTTCCAATAAAAGGAAGTAATTCTGGCCAATCCAATGCACCTGCCCCCACTTGAATGCCATTGTGGTGGGGGGCACCTGCATAAGAACTACCCTGGAAATCAGGACAGAACTATTTGCCAGGATAGAGCAAATGGCTGCTGAGTCACCTTGATAATGACAACAACAATTAACTTCAGGGAAAACTTCAAAAGCAAAACCAACCACAATAAACAAGCAAAGCATCTGCTGAGCAGGAAAGGAGGCAGGTCTCTAGAACCAGATTACTCCTATAGTCACAGGTACTGCTAGACGACACCTTTGGCCACGTACCTCAATGTATCACACTGGCATACTCTAAAATCTTGGGACAGTTTGCAGCTCTGTTAGCCTCTCTAAATCAGCAGCCTCACTTCCAGGCTTCATCACTGACAGCACTTTATCAAAAGACTGGACAGGGGGAAGGAAAGAAAAGAAGCACAATGGCAGAAGTTGAACCAATATCTTGAAGACCAATGAAAAGATTAGGGCATGAGACTAATAAGCATCATTAATAGCAGGACAAGATAAAGCTATTGTTTCTAATAAAAATACTAAAATAGCATATTCATATTCTCACTCTTTTTCAGAAGAATTTAAAGTTAAGATAATATGTTTCCAATGGGCACTGCAAATTTAGAATTTAAAAATGTGCTATGCAAGGTTTTGGTGTACAAGTTTTAAAATTTGGAATATAGAGTTTTCAAAAATCTTGTATGTCCCTCTCAATTAAATTCAGAAGGCATGTCTCTTAGTCCAGTTAGGTTACTATAACAAAACACAAAATGCTGCGTGGTTTATCAGAAAGAGAAGTTTTTTTTTTCCATAGTTCTGGAAGCAATGAAGTTCAAGATTAATGGCAGATTAGGTGTCTGTTGAGGGCCTGATTTCTGGTTCTTAGATGGTTGTGTCTCCTCATGGTGGAAAGTTGAGGGGCCTCTCTTCAGTCTCCTTTATATGGGCACTAATTAATTTCATTCCGAAGGGCTCTATCTTCATGACCTAATTATCTCCCAGAGGTCATGCCTCCCAATGCTATCAAACTGGGGGTTAGGATTTCAACAGGTGAATTGGAAAGGAGGGATACGTTCTGACCATACTGCCAATGAATCACATTAGGGATTAAACTGGTGATGTGTACATGTATGTACACACAAGTTTTTTACTCCGATATGATGTATGAATATAATGCACCAATAAAAAGTTTGAAAAAAGAACTGTCCAGCAGGAAATTTTGCAACCAGCCTGAGAACTAAGGCCAAGTGAGTCACTGGAAGCCAAAGTGGCTCTGAGAGGTCAGGCTCAGAAAGCCCACTCAGGAAGAATGGGAGGGTCATGGAGGGACTGTGCAGCCACAATCACGGCTCAGAGGTTACACACAGGGAGGGGAGGGGAAATACCCAGGAGGCACTGCTCACGTAGTCTCCAGGCTTTGTGTGGCAATTCAGTGTTTTGTTCCTTTCCAATGATCCCCATTTGACTTCCTTTGAGAAAACCCCATTCGTCCTGTGCCCCTTGTCCCAAACCACATTTCTTATCTTTTAATTCTACATTCTTTTCTTCCGAGAACCCCTCTTGCTCCAGTCTTTGTTACCTCCGCAGTGCTCATGACCTTCACAAATCTGCACCTGGGCTCTGCCATCTAGGCCTTTTCTCCAATGTCTCACCACTTAAATATTATTTCAAATGCAATGACTAATTTCTTCTCAAACTTGTCTTTTCTCAGTTTTTCTGTCTTTCTCAGAAGATATTTACATATGCATTTTCCTTTTGTACTTATACATATTACACATTCCCTCTCAGTCTTTGCTTGTACAATTTCAGTTTTTCAGCAATTTCTTTGATTTTCTCTAGCTTCTTTGCTGCCCTCACCAGCATCTTAACTCAAGGACTTAAGCTTTAAAGCCCTTTGTCTGCTCAACCTGAGTTCTCTCTGCCTCTCAGACAGTCTGGATTGCAGAGACAACACAGCAGGCTAGCAACAATGGAATGAAATGGACTCTGGCATCAGAATACCTAGTTTTCAAGTCAAGTCACACAAGAAATTGATTTCAGGATTGTGGATACTTTAATTAAAATTTTGATAGCCAATTTCTTTATCTGTAAATGTATCCTGATGTGAGCTGCCACTAGGATCTCTAAGAATGAAAACAGGGGTCCAGGTAATTGCAATAGTTTCATAGCAGCTATTATCATTTTATTTTGATGCCACATAAGTATTGCAAAGATATAGTTGCATTGTACTATTGTTTTCACTCATCTGAAAATTACTTTTAAATTTTGGCTGCTTGTAAACATCAATTTTGGACTTTTTACAATTTGTACTACACTCAAGGTGTCCCTTGTAACTTGACTGTTATAATAAAACTATATTTTACTATAAGTCAACTCTGACATTTAGTGCAGAAGCAAAGATTGTACACACCTTAATATTTCCTTAGTAAAGATCTGAGCATGAAGAAAATCTGAATGCTGGCTCTGGGAAGAAAATAAGAGAAAGGTAATTCTCAATTGTCCTATACAATGTACAGAATCTGAATATCTGAATATTTTATAGACAATGACAGGGTGCTTAAAGCAATATTTATAGTCATTCTATGTCCCCTCTTTAATTAGCCAAGTCTATAATATATTTTATGAAGATTAACTGAAATGCTTGAGAGAACTATTTGAAGAATATTAGAGGTAAATTTTGAAAATCTCAATTATCTCAATTTAATTCCACAATTATAAAAATATAGCATTTTTGGTTTGACATTTAAGAAAAGTAAGATTTAAATGAAACAAAACCATGTGTTCCAAACACTGCTCCAAGCAGGCAAGTTTCCTCTGAAATTTATTAAAATACCAGTAGAAAAGGTGACTTGGGGAACAACTTGTTTCCCCAAGCTTTGAAGAGGTGACTCATCAAAGAGAGTTTTAGATGATCTTCTGTGGACTAAGGATGAAAGGAACCTGGGAAAGTAGAGAAAATCAGCCCAAGTAATGCAGGGAAGCTACAGGAGCAGTTGGTGGTTCCTTCTAGAACCCAAATAGGGGAGCAAAGGCCTGTCTCAGGAAGAACCCCACCCACTTACCACCTCCCTTCACTGTGCAGGGAATAGTCTATAATGATTTGGCATCCGAATAAAATTGCAATGCCATGGCCAACCTGCAGAGAGATAAACCCTGGTGGAAGGGTCAGGTGGCCAGGAGTGAATTTCTCCAGTCTTACTCTTGCTGAGAAATAAGGGAAGTCAGCCTGTCATCTCTCTCATATTTTCATGTAAAATGACCCTCTGAATTCTCCATCCAGTACATAGGCTCCCAGGAACTCAGTTGTTTAAGAGAGGAAAAGACTTATGGATATAACCAAGAGCCTCCTCCATACCTGGAATTTGTTTCTCATGTGCTCTTTCAGGCCTGCTTCATACACAGCAAAAATCACTTATTTTAGTATAAAGTTCTGAAAACTTTGAAAAATGCATAAGGTTATATTCTAGGCAGACCTCTAGATATGGGACAATTATATTATTCCCCCTAACAATTTTCTGTGGTATTTTCTTCCTCTCTTAGATTCTAGCGATCATTATTTTTTGCTTCATAAAACTGAATTTTCCAGAATGATATGCAAGTAAAATAATGCCATATTTGGCCATTCCAGTCATTTGGAATGGTAGATCTGATATTCATCCAGGTGGCTGTATCAGTTATTCATTCTTTTCTGTTGACTGTTAGTATTCTATTTTATGGATGTACCGCAGTTTATTACTCATTTCCCAGTTGAGAGATACTTTAGAGTTTTTCAATTTCTGGCAGTTATGGAAAAAATATAATACAAACATTTACATTTAGATTTTTGTGATACCAGGGGGGATTTTGTCGTCATTGCATTTTTCTCTTAAGAAACAACATGCGACTAGAAGGGTTGGATCATAATAGGAGTATAATTAAGAAACTGACAGATATGTTTTCAAGGTGATTGCTAGCCATGTATGATTTCAAGGTGATTGCTAGCCATGTATGAGAGCTGAAGGTGCCCTAACTTCACCGTCCAACACTAGGCATGGATAATCTTATGTCTATCATTCTAGTGAGTGTGCAGTGACAGCATGGTATGACTTTAACTGGTATTTCCCTAAAGACTAACAATATTGAATATGTTTTATGTGCTTAGTTACCAGCTACATATGGTATTTGGTGAAGGGTCTATTAAAACCTGGTGAACACTTGTAATTCTAGTACTTGGGAGGCTGAGACAAGAGGCTCAAAGGATCACAGCCAGCCTCAGCTACTTAGTGAGGCCTTCTGCAACTTACTGAGACATTGCTTCAAAAAAAAAAAATCTATTAAAAAAAAAACAGCACTGGATGTATAGATCAGAGGTAGAATCCCCCTGAGTTCAATCTCCAGTACCACAATTTTTGTTATTTCTATTCAAGTTGTCTGTTTTATAGCTAAGTTGCAAAATATCTTCATAGACTTTTATGTAAAAATTCATCCACTTTAGGATATATATTTTGCTAACAATTTCTTTGAGGCTGTGTTTTCATTTTCTTAGCATTGTCTTTAGAAAAGTGTACATTTGCAAATTTGATAAAACCCAATTCATTGATTCTTTATTTTTCTTCATTATTAGTACTTGTATTTGCTTGTTTTCAGTCACATTGAAGAGATCTTACTAACCAATAGGTGGAAAGTATTTTCCCTTAGTCTTTCCAGGGAATTTGATGGCTTTTGCTCTTAAGTCATGGTCCATCTCAAATTAAAATTATTTTTTGGTATGGGATAATGATTTATTTGTTTTTGTTTTTTGTTTTTACCTTAATGTGTAAGGGTGTCCAAATGTTTGTGCCAAGTCTGTTGAGAATAGCATCTTTCTCCTTTGACTTATAACAGCATGACACCTTTGTCAAAAAATAAATTAAACACATACCTGTGGGTCTACTTCTGGATTCTCTCCTCTGTTTCATTGATACATTTGTCTATTTTGGCATCAATTGCACACTATTTTGATTACAGGAGATCTAGAAATTTCACACTCTTTTCACTTTGATCTTTTAAAAGACATTTTGGCTAATACGAAATACTATGGATATTCAGTTTTTAAATCTTACAAAAACCAGGCTGCTGACATGTTGGTAGGATTACATTACATTTTGAGAAGACAGACATTTCACTAATTTTGAGACTTGATCCATAAGTACAGAATATATGGTAATTTGTGGTAGGTTTGTCTAAATTTCTCTAAAATATTATGTAGTTTTAAGTCTTGAACACATTTATTAAAATGGCTTCCTAGGTATTTTGTTCATATTTTTATGTTATTTTAAATAGCTATAACTTCTAATTTCTGTCCTTGTTGTTTAAGTATGTAAATAAGTTTGGACTGTTTCATTTGTTTTGTTCGGTTTTCTCTATGGTTCTTAACCTAGTGGGTTCATTGTGCTTACATTGGGATCCAGGTAGGTAGCATATACATTTTGGTCTTGTATTTTTTTAGTCCACTTCTTTTAACTATAATATTTAGACCACACACTTTGTACGTGTATTGACTTGGTAAGGTTTATCTGACATTTTACTATTTGTTGTTTTTATCTATGTGATATTTGTTCTCTTTAATTTTTCTGCTTTCTTTAATAATTTATATGCTTTATTCTAATATAATTTATATGCTTTTGTATATCTTCTTTGTTGCCTACAACTATACTACATCTTTTCAGTGTATATATTAGTGAAAGATTTAACCTTGATATATGTGCATTCAACTTATTATAGTCTATTTTCAAGTAATTTTGTTCTATTTTCCATATAGTGTAAGAAGCTTACACTCATATGATTTTACTTCTTGCCTTCTCAACTCCCTGATCCAAATTCTTGGCCTTTCTATTATGCATTTTTATTTTATATATATTATAAATATAAGCTTTCATTTTTGCTTTAAACAGCCAATTATTCATAAAAATATAAAGAAAATATGTTTCATATCTGCTAGCATTATTACTGGTTTGAGTGTCTTGAATACCTTTACATATATCTAGATTTTCATCTGATGTCTTTTCCCTTTTTCTAGACTGCAATTCTTTCTTTCTTTCTTTCTTTCTTTCTTTCTTTCTTTCCTTTCTTCCTTCCTCTCTCTTTCTTTGCTTTTCTTTCTTATTTTCTTTGTGGTACTGTCGATTTAATCCAGGATCATTCTACTTTCGAGCTACATCCCCAACCCCTTTTTAATTTTTGCTTTGAAACAGGGTCTCTCTAGGTAGTTGAAAGTCTTGCTACATTGCTGAGGCTGTCCTGCAACCTGCAATCTTCCTGTTACACCCTAACAAGTACTGGGATTATAGATGTGCACCCTTATATCTGGCTATTTTTTGTTGGGGGGGGGTTGTTTTGCTTTGGTACTAGGTGTTGAACACAGCAGCTTTCTACCTCCAAACTACATCTCCAGCCCTATTTTTATATTATTTTTTTAAACAGTCTCAATAAGTTGCTAAGGGTCTCACTAGTTGCTGAGGCTGTCCTTGGTCCTCCATTGTGAGCCTCTTAAATAGCCTGGATATAGTCTGTGCCACCATATGTAGCTTTTTAAAGAAGAATTTTTTCATAATCAAATAAATTGAAGAAAAATATTTGAGAAAGGTCAGCATCCTATTAAATATGAAGAAAGACCTTCTTCAACTTATGTATGAAAAAATGCTCAACATCATTAGCAATCAGAGAGATGCCAATCAAAATTTCCATGAGATTCCATCTAACTTAAGCTAGAATGTCAATCATTCAAAACACAAACCACAACAAATGCTGACAAGGATGTGGAGAAGTGCGAACTCTAATACATTGTTGTTAGGACTGAAAATTAGTAAAACCTTTTGGAAAGCAGTATGGAGGAGCCTCAGAAGAATGGGAACAAAACTGCTATATGATACAGCAATATCACTTCTGGGATCTACCAAGAAGAATGGGAACCAAACTACCAAACTAATGTAGTGTATCTATGTTCATAGATGTGCAATGTATCATTGACAAACTATGGAACCAGCCAAGATGTTCATCAACAAATGAATGAGCTACAAAATTATTGGATATGTACACAATGGAATTTTAATCAACCATAAAGAACACATTTATGTCATTTACAGGGAAGTAGATGAAACTGTAGAACATTATGCTAAGTGAGATTAGTCAGTCACAAAAACTAATAAATCAGATGTTTTCCCTAAGCAGAACATAGGGAGTAAATGGGTCATAGGATTAACTCTAGATAAAGAAGGAGAATCTATAAATAAGCAAATGAGGTGACCTAAATTAAGGGGACAGGAGGGGGAGAGGGAAACTCCCTAATGTACATGATGTACATTCGCAAACATATCAGAGTTAATCACTAAGCCAAGCATGAGAAGAAGGGAGGAGAGAGTGAATGGGGTAGGAATCAGGTAAGGACTAATTAGGTGATGTGTATATGTATATCTCTATTGTCTTGTACTCCAACAAAATTTATGACTACAATGCACCAATAAAAAATTAAAGAGTTATACATGAAATATATAGCTATCATAGTATACTTAAAGGAAGAAGATATTTTATGATCAGAAACAAAATAAAGATATCAATTTTCATCATTCTTATTCAGCATAGAGCTATAAGTTTAAACCAGTGTTTGTATTTATTTTAAATATAATGCCCAGAGTGGTTGTTGGACTTAACAAGAGAACTAGGGAAAAGTGTATCTACTTAATTTTCCCAGATGAGAAAATTTACACAAAAATCAAATATGTTGCATTTTTTTAATGTAACACTTTCTTCTTTATTTTAAGAAAGGAATCTGTACATTTCCATGTAGTTTTGATGGGCTTTTGTTTATTTGTTTATTATGATTTGCAGTTGTACTTAGGCAAAAAAGAATGTGCTTCAGTATACAGCATGAGTCTCTACAATACTGCATCGATTTTAAAATACCAAAAGTTGAAAAATCATGCCAGAGAGACACAGCATATCTCACTAGCTGAAGCAAATTAAGTTCAACTACTGAGAAGGCAGCATCTTAATAAACAAAATTAAATTCAGCTCATGACCCAAAACAGATTCAAAGACTATGGCAGGAGAAATCCAGTAACTCTGATCTGCGAGATTCACCAGAACACTAAAAAAAAACACAAGCTAACTGTAGACTCAGGCGGCCACCAGCGCCATAATGAACTGCATGCCCAAAAAGGATCTTTGGGGGTGGGAGTCTGAGAATTGTGTTAAAAAAGCTAAGAGTCTGAAAGTGGCCATAGAGCTCCAACATCTTAAGCTGCGAGCTCACCCAAGCACCTGAGTAGCACCATTTGCTAACCAGAGGTGGTACCCACAGAGGCTTAGGGAGACCTTCAGGGACCAGGAACCAGACCTGCTAACCATGTGTGCAGAGAATCAGTGGGATATGGAAGAGCAGCCAGTCTTTCAAAGCCCCAGACAGGGTTGCCAGGTAACAGCATGAGCTCAGATGAGCTACAGGACCCAGCGGGCACACAGTGAGTGCCACCAGACACGGAGATAACTGTGGGCACCAGGGGTGCTGAGGGAGGTGAGTTCAACTCCAGTGACACAGGAAGGGTTCTTAAGGCATGATACCTGCACAGTGCCGCAAGAGATTACTCCAAGCAAATATGAGACATTGAAATAAACTCCAGAAGCAATCACAGTTATCAGACATTCATAAATTATACCGACCCTCCCTATATTCATAAAGTAGTAGGACTGTTTTTTTGTTGTTGTTGTTTAGGTTTGGTTTGGTTTAGTTTTTGTTTTTTGTTTTTTGGGGGGGTTTAATTTTTTCTTCTTTTTTTTTACTTTTATTTGGGTTTTTTGTTTGTTTGGTTCTTTCACTTCATCTCACATGGTTGCTAGTTCTATTTATTTTATTTTATTTTAGCCTGTTTTTTCTCTTAACCCTTTTTCTTCTCTCTTGTTAGGCTATTTTTGTGTTTGTCAATGTTGATGTTTATATTTGATGTATAATAGTTACCCTTTGTATCTTATTGTGTTACTTTATTCATTTGTGTTTGCTCCTTTCCCCTAGTCCTTCTACAAAAGTATTCAATTTAGCCTATCTACAATCTTCCCTCAAAACCTCTTTGTCTTCTAACTGTACCTCTTTCTTTAATAGACAAAGTTTCTCACATCTCCATACTTAAATATTCTAATAAATACAAGAGTACTACTAACATTCTACCATTCTCAGCCTGATACAACCTTATTATACTTAAATTCTTCCACAACCTAATTATATCCTCTACCTTACCTGACTCCTGCACCCATCACCCTAGCTACTCCACCATCACCCAACCCTCACCACTCAAAAAGTACTTCTAAATTCCTACTACTAAGACTGGACTAAACATAATACCCAGAAACAATGGAAAGACATCAGATAAACATGTCTGAGAACTTTGAAAATATGAGAAGTAGGAATAGTGAAGAAATAACAGAAGTCATGAATACTGACCTACAAGAAATGCATGAAGGGGAGTTCCAAATCTTGATCTACAATATGATGAAAGACTTTAAAACAGGTCTAGAAGAGATGAAAGATGAATTAGAAATATTAAGAAAAAAACAGAAAGAGGTCTGGAATGAAATGAAAAAGTCAATAAATGAAATGAAGACAGAAATAGAAAGAAATTCTGAAAGATTAGATGAAATGGAAAGTAGAATATCATTGTTAGAAGACAGTTCATCCAAAACTGAAAACACAGTCAACAGTATACAGAAGTCATTACAGCAACTAAACCTAAACATAAACAACTATGGGGCAACATGAAGCATCCTAATGTATGGATAAAAGGCATTGAACAAACAATAGAGGTACAGACCAAAGGCATTCATAATCTCTTCAGAGAAATAATTTCAGAGAATTTGCCAAACATGGAAAGAGACTTGGATCTTCATGTTCAGGAGACATACAAGACACCATCAAGAAAAGATCAAAGAAGGACCTCCCCACACCACATAATAGTCAAAATGACCAACATAGAAGTCAAGGAAAGAATCTTAAAAGCAGTGAGAACAAAAGGACTGGTGATATATAGAGGCAAAACAATAAGAATCACCCAAGACTATACAATACAAGTCATGAATGCTAGAAGAGACTGGTACGATGTGATTCAGACCCTGGAAGAAAACAACCTCCAACCAAAATTGATGAAAAAACAAAAGTGATTCAAGATAAACCGAATCTCAAAAAATCATGATTTCAAAGCCAACACTAGAGAAAATAATTAAAAAAAACAAACTATAAAGAAGAAAGAAGAAGCAGACTTCAGAACCAGAGAAGAGAGGAGATTGATCAGTGGGGTGTCTAAGTAAATAAGAAAGAACAAGATACCAAGCAGAAGACAGAACACAACATAACAGAAAACAAAAATCATATTTCAATAATAACTCAACTTCAAAGGACTTAACAATCAAATGACATAGACTGACAATGTGGATTAAAAAACATAATCCAAATATATGCTGTTTGCAAGAAACTCACCTTACAGCCAAAGACATTCACAGACTGAAAGTGAAAGGTTGGTAAAAGATATAACATGCTATTGGAGATGAAAAAAGGGCAGGGATAGCAACCCTGATATCCAACAAAAAAGACTTTAAGATAAAACACATCAAAAGAGACAAAAGAGGTTACTTCCTTTTATTAAAAAGAACAATACACCAAGAAGTTATAATGATAGTAAATGTTTATATCCCAAGTGTGGTTGCAACTACATTTG
This sequence comes from Muscardinus avellanarius, assembly GCF_963383645.1. Taxonomy (NCBI): domain Eukaryota; kingdom Metazoa; phylum Chordata; class Mammalia; order Rodentia; family Gliridae; genus Muscardinus; species Muscardinus avellanarius. The sequence continues at coordinate 105,106,146 of NC_137794.1, read as the reverse complement.
TAAAATGAACCCTTCTGGAAATCAGATATCAAATAGACCCAAATACAAAAATTCTGGGAGACTTTAACACACCCACCTCTCACAATACTGGATTAATCTTTAAGGCAAAACAAGAGTAAAAACCCTTTAGAATTAAGGAAAACTATAAATCAAATGGACCTAATAGACATATACAGAATAATTCAACCAGAAACTACAGAATACAGATTCTTCTCAGCAGTCAATGGAACCTTCTCCAAAATACATCACATCCTGGGACACAAAGCAAGCACAAGCATTTTCAAAAGATGTAATATAATTCCTTGCATCTTTTCAGACCATAGTGGAATGAAAGTAGAAATCAATAACAGAAAACTCAAAGTATTCAAATACATGGAGACTGAATGACACACTATTGAATGATGAATGGGTAAGAGCAGAAATTAGGGGAGAAATAAAGAAATTTATGGAAATAAATGAAAATAGAGACACAACTTAGCAAAATATATGGGACACTGGGAAGGCAGTATTAAGAGGAAAGTTTATTGCATTGAGTGCCCACATAAGAAGGACAGAGAATCACCAAGTACAGAACCTAAAGAAACAACTCAAGGACCTAGAAAGACATCAACAGTGTTATCCAAAAACCAGAAGAAGGCAGGAAATTATTAAAATCAGCACAGAAATAAATGAAATAGAGACCAACAACAACAAAAAACAATTCAAAGAATCAACAAAACAAAAAGCTGGTTCTTTATAAAGATTAATAGAATTGAGAAACCCCTGGGCAACCTAACCAAATGAAAGAGAGAATCAACTCAAATTATTAAAATCAGAAATGAAGAAGGTGACATCACCACATAATGGAGAAATTAAAAGTATTATCAGAAACTATTTTAAAATGTATACTTCAATAGACTAGAAAACAAAGAAGAAATTGTTAGATTTCTAAGCACATATAACCTACCTAAACTAAACCAAGAGGACATAGCAAGCCTAAACAAACCAATAGCAAACAAAGAAATAGAAATGGCAATAAAAATTCTTCTATCAAAGAAAACCCCAGGCCCAGATGGGTTTCCAGCTGAATTCTACAAAACCTTCATTAAAGAACTATTACAAGTACTTCACAACTTTTCCAGGAAATTGATAAAGATGGAACTCTCCCGATTTCCTTATATAAGGCCAGTATCACATTAATCCCCAAACCAAATAAAGATACATCAAGAAAGAAAAACTACAGACCAATATCCTTAATGAATATAGATGCAAAAATTCTAAACAAACTACAAGCTATATGCATTCAAAACAATATCAAGAGAATAGTACACCATGACCAATTTGGATTCATCCCAGAAAAGAAAGGCTGATTGAACATACATAAATCAATACATGTTATTCACCACATAAATAGAACCAAGAACAAAAACAATATCATCCTCGCAATAAATGCTGAAAAAGCATTTGACAAAATCCAACACCCATTTATGTTAAAAACACTGCAGAAAATAGAAATGGAAGGAACATATTTCAATATCATTAAGATAATATACAACAAATCCAAAGCCAACATTATATTTAATGGAGAAAAACAGCAAGAATTTCCTCTAAAATCAGGAACAAGACAAGGATGCCCACTATCACTACTACTTTTCATTATAGTCCTTGAGACTCCTGCCGCAGCAATGAGAAAAGAGAAGAAAATCAAAGGAATTCAAATAGGAAGAAAGAAATTAAAATTATCCTTATTTATAGATGACATCCTTTATCTAGAAGACACAAAGAACTCAACCAAAAGACTTCTGGAGCTGATTAACCTATTCAGCAAAGTTGCAGGATACAAAAATCAACCTAATGAAATCAGTGGCTTTTCTTTATGCCAACAAAAATCCACAATGAAAGAAATAAAGAAAACAATTCCATTCACTAACCTCAAAACCAATAAAATACCTAAGAATAAACCTAACCAAAGATGTAAAAGACCTCTACAACAAAAACTGTAAAACATTAGAGAAAGAAATTTAAAAAGACCTTGGAAGATGGAAAGATCTCCCATGCTCATGGATAGGCAGAAAATATAACCAAAATGACCATTCTGCCAAGTGATCTATAGATTCAATGCAATTCCCATTAAAATACCAATGACATTCTTCATAGACTTAGAAAAATCAGTCATGAATTTTATATGGAGAAAGAAAAGACCCAGAATGGCCAAAGCAATTCTCAGCAATAAAATCATGCAGGAGGCATCACAATCCCAAACTTCAAATTATACTATAGATCAATAGTAGTAAAAACAGCATGATATTGGCATAATTACAGGTATACTGACCAGTGGAACAGAATAGAAGATACAGAAACAATTCCACACACTAATAACCAATTAATCTTTGACAGAGGGGCCAAACTCATACACTGGATAAAAGACGGGCTTTTCAACAAATGGTTCTGGGAGAACTGGCTATCCATTTGTAGAAATATGGAAATAAATCCTTACCTTTCACCATGCACAGGAATCAACTCAAGATGGATCAAAGACTTAGAAATTAGACAAGAGACTGTGAAGTTATTAAAGGAGAGCATAGGCTCAACACTATCACATATAGGCACAGGCACTAACTTTCTCAACAAAACCTCCAAAGCTCAGGAAATTAAAGCAAGAATTAACAAGTGCAATGGCAACAAACTAAAAAGTTTCTTCTCATCAAAGGAAACCATCAAGAATCTAAAGAAGAAGCCTACAGAATGATGGGGGCTAATATCCAGAATATACAAAGAGCTCAAAAGACTCTACACTAGCAAAACAAACAACCCAGTCAAGAAATGGGCAATTGAACTGAATAGACACTTCACAAAAGAAGAGATACAAATGGCCAATAGATTCATGAAAAGATTATCTTCATCATTAGCCATCAGGGAGATGCAAATCAAAACTACACTAAGATTCCATCTAACCCCAGTCAGATTGGCAAGCATAATGAAATCAAATAACAACAAATGATGGTATGGATGTAGAAAAAGAGGAACTCTTTTACAATGTTGGTGGGAGTGCAATCTAGTTCAGCCACTATGGAGATCTGTGTGGAGATTCCTTAGAAAACTGGGAATAGATCCACCATATGATCCAGCTCTACCACTCATGGGCATTTTCCCAAAGGGGTTGAAATCAGAGAACTACATCAACAGATGCATACCTATGTTCATAGCAGTACAATTTGTAATAGCCAAAAGATGGAACCAACCCAGTTCCCCATCAACAGATGAATGGATAGCAAAATAATGTGAAATACACACAATGGAATTCTATTTAGCTATAAAGAAGAATAAAATTGTGTCATTTGCAAGAAGATGGAAAGACCTGGAGAGCATTATGTTAAGTGAGATCAGCCAACCACAGAAAGAGAAGGAACATATGTTTCCTCTAATATGCCCAAACTAGGGAGCATTTTATTTTCAATAAAAAATACCAAAAGTTTTATGCAAATAAAAGTGGGTTAAAAAAACTATTTAGAAAGACACACTAAATAAATATTTTTCAGAGATTGTTGGAAGCTTGTCCTTTATAAGCCAAGACCAAAGTTTCATTGCTTGTGCAGTAATTTTAGAATAGAATGCAAATTATAAGGAGGTCACTCACTGTTATTATTTGAAAATCTCTCATTACAGTGTAATGTTAAAAACATCAGAAGAAAAAAAAATAATTTTTTTTTTTTTGGGTCTGGTGATGGAACCCAGGGGCATTCGACCTCTGAGCCACACCCTCTGCCCTAGGTTTTTTTTTTTTTTAATTCTTTATTTTGAAACAGGGTCTCACTAAGTTGCAGAGGGCCTCATTAAGTAGTAGCTGAGGCTGTCTGTGAACCGCATTCCTTTTGTCTCAGCCTCAGGAATGCTGAGATTACAAGCATGTGTCACCATGCCTGGCTTAAAATTTTTAATTACATATATTTGTGCTAATTTTATGTAAATTACAGAATGCTTTCCTTTACTTAACTCAGCAGGTCAGATTATCATGTTCTTTGTCTAAATCACACTGTCATTAACCTAATAATAGAAAACAGTTCCAAACTGATTTTTTGGAAAATCTTAGAATTTTCAGAGTACAGAATTGGCTTTTTATTTTGGGTAGCTACAAATGTTCAACATATACATTAAATATAGGGAAAATCTAGATCTTATACTATTCATTAAAACAAAATTTCAATGATGAGTGAATAAGCATTCTGAAGTAGATTTTCAAACTTAAAGCAAAGTATTAAGTATTTTTTAAAAAAGGTTTATCTGGTGTTGATAGCAAATAACAGTTACTAGCAGATGTTGTTTTTTTATTTTTGGGGGGTACTAGAGGTTGAACCAAAAAGACATTCTACATCTAGTTATAACCTCCAAACCCTTTAATTTTTTATTTTTTTAAATAAAAATAAAAATCATTTTTATTTTTATAAAATATAATTTTGCTAAGTTGCTGATGCTGTCCTTGAACCTGCAATCCTCCTGTCTCAGACTACCAGGATGAAATCCACGCACCACCATGCCTAGCCTAGAATGCTATTTAAAGTATGTGCTTCAATAAAATTATATACACTATTCTTAAATTTAAATAACTCCTAATCCAAAATATATGAGTTGCATAAAAACAAATGTTTTAAAGCACTGGTAAAACTAACATTAAGGCAATAAGATACATGCTATTTCACTAAAACCAAATTTATCTATTTGGGGTCATTATAAGTGTCACTTTTATTTAACTAATGCTTTTTGATTCTGAGCAGATGGACTGCAATTTGACTCACTGATGTGATCACTGTCCTGTGCTCTTTATTATGAGATGCTCCTTTTAAACTGACAAGTCATCATTTTGATTAGCTTTTTAACTCAATCAATACGGAAAAAAAGAACAAGCTTTCAAAGACATAATCTTTGGATATTATATAATAAAATAATTCCAGTTACTTACCTTTTGGAATTTAGAATATGCTAATCAGTATGTACATGCTTACTTAAAATATGAATATATATTACTGAAAGCTACTACAGGGATTATTTTCTCCAGTACTTTTATTTGAACTGACTCACCAGATTCCACAAAGGCAGCCATCTAAGGGTTTTATTTAAGGTGAAGAATGTAGCACAGTAAGAATGAAAACGTGGGCAAGCATTAGTAGTCGGGGAGACGGCAGCATAATAAACTTCTTATAGCTCAATGGTGCACAAGAAATATGCTGAATCTGTCTTAGCCACTGAGGTTTGTGAGAGGAATCTTTGCTTCAGATAAGGTCTAAATAAATTAAAATAAACACAAGTGGTCATGGGTCTGGGAATTACTGTTTTGCCCCTTATCATGCAACAACTTTGGTTAGATTTCTGTTTATAATCTCACTTGATAATTTTCAATAATTTTATTTTCTTTGCATAGAACTTGCATATATTATAGTCCCTAATTTTCTTGTAAATACTTCATATTGTATTTAAGTAGTATATTTATTATAATATAAACTCTCCATTGCTGGCCATTTCAAATGTTGTTTGACTTTATTTTTATTTTTATTGGTGCATTATATTCTCACATCATAATGCAGATTATGTTGACAATGGCATACTTTCACCCAGCACTTGGTGCCCCCCACCTCCCCATTTCCCTTCATTCCAATACCAAATCAGAAAACTGCAGTAAGATATGCATACCCATGATTGACCTTATAATCCAGGTTTGTATTCAGCTTCCTTTCACATTCCTTTATTCATTTTAATAATTATTGAGGTTTCCATGTAGACAAACATATCATACTCAAATTGCAAGTGGTACATTTATTTATTTCCAATTCTTACTTAATTTTAATTGACTTATAGCTTTAGATTTTTTGGTGCTATATGATTGTGCATTGCACTGATATTTAAGGTGATATGTGACATCTCTGAGTCCCCTCATACCCTGGTCTTACTGTTCATTCCTCTCTCCCTTTATATTGCTAGTAAGGTGGTTAGTGATGCTTCTGCATGTGGACATCATATTATTTGGCCTGTTTCCTTTTTCAATGCCTCTGTTTCCCTCCCCCATATCCTTCCCCTTATCCCCCATAATGATCTCACTTAATATTATCACAAAGTTATTTTACTTTTCTATTTTCTTTCTAGCTTCCACATTGAATGAAAACATAAAATCTGACTTTTTAAGATCGGCTATTCTCTAGTTCCATACATTTTCCCCCAAATTATACTTTTTATCTTGTTTTTGGCTGAGTAAAGTGTGCTATATAAACCATATTTTCTTAGTTTATCTGTTGACAAACATCTAGGTTGGTTCCACAATTTAGCTGTTGTAACGTATGCTACTATAAACATAGGTACACATGAATGACTATAGTATTCTGACTTTAATTCCTTTTCTTACATAAATACACTGCAGAACAAAACACAAACATAGTAAATGGTGGTAGACAGTTTCACTTGTGATTTCAAAAAAATAGATGGTAAAAATATTTTCCTACAATTATAATAAGCATAAAAATTATAATAATAAGTATAAGAGCATTTTTATCATGTTTTTTATAAATGCCTTTGTCAGGTTAAGAAAATGTTCTCAACTTTGAATATTTACATTAAAATTATATGTTTTAGGTATTATCTTTATCTATAAATATAATCATATTACTTTTTCCTTTAATTTGTATCTGTGAATTGCACTATATATATAATATATAATATATATAATATATATAATAATATATAATATATATAATATATAATATATAATATAATATATATAATACATATAATATATATTATATATATATATATAATCTAAACCAAAAATCATATAAACCAAAAAATTGATGGTATATTTTTATATATTAATGGAATTATGCTAACATTTTATTTTGGAGTCAAAGCTATGCTAGCCTTATAAATAAATTGGATCTTTCCTCTTTTTCTGTTTTTAAAATATTTTCTATATTATTAGAATTTTATGTTCCTTGTAAACTTTAAGTATAAAAATTTCTAGCCTTTCATTTTTTCTTGAATTTTTTAATGATTCAATTCCTTTAGTAGTTATAAAATAATTTAAATTTTCTAGTTCTTATTAGTTTTATCTGGTTACTACTAAGCTACATCAACAGTTTAGATATTAATGTATTTTTATCACCCCATCACATGAAATCTCAATTTAATGTATGGCTACAATGCACCAAAAAAGTGCATTTTAAAAAGAAGGTGTACACAGATGATAAACTCTTATTAGCAGTTCATTGTTCACAATGGTATGGTTCGGCAATTTTGAAACCAGCTGAAATATATTCTTCCAGGTAAGCAAATACTCATGTAAGTAGATAAAGGGAAATGTACTTTCACTCCTGTAAGATGACTGAAAATGCAAAGAAAGAGAAGATTATAATAAACATGGTATTGTAATGGATTTGGAAGTGCAAATATGAACTCATGTTTTGTTAAACCTAGTGTCTCATCCTTAGATAAAAGGAGATTAATGAAAAACCATAACCAACCTAGCCAAATAGAAGGAACAATGAAAGTGAGTCTGGGTCAGAATATGCAAATAACTATCCTCTTGAAGGACACTGGTAATGTCTCATCTATGCTGGGTAATCAATGACATTTGTAAAAAAAAAAAATACTGCTTTTTTGCATGCATTCCAAGTTTCTTGGGACAAAAACTTGTCTACTTGTCTAGTCCATTGCTACTGTACCTTTCAATAAACTATATCTCATATCTCACCTCCAAATATCTTCTTTGATCTTTCAGAAACCTATTCCACTGCCACAGTACAATGGGCTATAGACAGTACCCATAAAAAGAAAGACAGATTAAAAAGCTTTACAGTTGCTTTCAATTTCTGTAAATGGAGGAGTCCAAATCCTACATACCAGTAGGAGTGGAAGTATAGGACCTGGGTTTCTATTTTTAAAAATTAAAAAAATAGCCTTTGAGTTTCCAGTCTGGCATGTAAAGAACTTGGAGGTCATTACTCCTTGCAATAAGAAAAACACTGAACTAACTGAAAATCAGCAACTCTTCTTAGACACAGGACAGAACTGAGCTCACAGAGCATATGGCTACCTTGAAAACTAGAGAAATAAGAGTTAGCTATGGTTTCAGGCATGGAGTCCTACAGCAGGAGGTAGTGCACATAGAAGTTCCCTCGACTATGATTTCAGACTTGCTGGAGGCTTATAGTAGCCAAACTTGAGAGCTAAAAATGCTTAATGAGCTCGGTCTTAGGGACCCTCAGTCTCCTGCAAAGATCAGATAAAGTGTCCTCATGCTTCCAGCAGGGGGAAAAAATAAGAACCAATTTGAAACAAATTTGGAACTTTGCACTCTAACAACTCTTTCCTTAAAAAAAAAAAAAAAGTTGACTACCCACTGACAGCTTTTACCAATGCCTAACCAGCCTAGAGGAGACCTAATTCCAGTGCCCTCTAGACTTAACTTTGAGGAAAGAAAATATTCATACCCAGGCAATAGTGAAAAGACTGAGACTCAGTTACAGGACTATGGATGGCTTCCCCCTATTTCACACCTCGCCACCACATCAACAGGGAATTTTATAACCATGGAAATCATTGTTAAAAGAACTGTGAGATTCACACCTTATTTAAGTAAAGTTTCTATGAAAAGCCAAAGACAACCAGAGAGACAAAAACTAGGACACTACAAAAATGTTACCTCTGACTCCACAGAAACAATAAGAGAGAAACATAGCCTACCACCTAGCCAAAGGTAAAGCCTCACAATAAAAACCTATTTCCATTTCTTTTACCTAGTACATCATGCCTAGCTTTCAACCAAAATAAAAATAAAAAAGCATGCTAAAAACGGAGGAGACAAAGTCAGCATCAGGACTATACTCTGAAATGATGAGTCCCAGAAGTTTAAAATAATTGTGGTTGGTATGCCAAAAAAAGCTCTTGGAAAAAAATTAAACACTAGGTAAAACAGATAGGTAATGGAAACAGAGAAATGGAAACTCTTGAAAAGAACCAAAGGAAAGGAGAAAAAACATAAATATGGTCAAAGAATTGAAGAATAGCTTTTATGGGCTTATTAATTCACTGGGCAAGGCCAAAGAAAAAAATCAATGAACTGAAAAAAATGTCAATAGGAACTTTCAATACTGAAATAAAAGTGAAAAGTACAAATAACATGACAGAATATTTATGAACTGAATAGAGTAATTACAAAAGATGTAAGATATACAAAATAGGAATACCAGATGAAAAATGAAAAACAGAAGAAAATTTGGAAGTAATAATGTTTGAGGATTTTTTTTCAAAATTATTTGTCAAACATCAGATGATGGGTCCAGGAAACTCAGAGAACACAAAGCAAGAAGGAAAATCAAACCAAAACAAAACAAAATGACATATAGAAATATGATACTTGAATTAAAGAATGAAATGCAAAGAGAAAATTGTGAAGAAAAGCTAGACTGGGGTAGGTGTGGAAGAAAACTAGCCCATCTACAAAGAAAGATAAAGATAAGAATTACATTAGAATTTTCTTCAGAAAACCATGGAAGCAAGAATGAAGTGAATTAAAACATTTAAGGTCTTAGAAAAAAAAAATCATTGGTCTAGAATTCAGTATCCTGTTAAATTATTCTCCAAAGTAAAGAAAAAATATTTCTTAAATCACAGGAAAAAAATGAGCAAATGTCTTAACAGTTGAACTGCCTTTCAAAAAAATTGTTAAAACTTGCATAGTGGTACACGCTATAATCCCAGTACCTGTGAGGCAGAGACAGGAAGATGGCAGGCAGGAGGCTAACTTCAGTGATTTAGCAAGACCTGTTTCAAAATTAAAAATATAATAAAATATGGCCAAGAGTGTAGTTAGGGGGTAAAATATTCCCTGTGCTTAATCTACAGTGCAAAAGGAAATGTTAAAAAATATTTCTTCAAAGCTAAAACAAAATATAATTTAGAAATTTGTCTCTACATTAAAAAAGAAACTGAGTGTGGTAGCACACACTTATAATCCCAGTACTTAGGAATCTGAGACAGGAGAATCACAGGTTTTTGGTCAGCCTCAGATACTTAGTAAAGCACTCTGCAGCTTAGTAATACCTTGTTTCAAAATAACAAATAAAAAACAGGGTTGGCGGTATAGCTCAGGGATATAATGCCCCTGGGTTCTATCCCCAGTACCAAAAAAAAAAAAAAAAAAAAGAAAGAAAGAAAGAAAGAAAGGAAGAAAGAAATGAAGGTAAAATAAAATCCTTTATTTTTCTTATCCATAATGAATCTAATGGAAATTTACTCAAACTAATACAACAACAATATTTGGTAATTATAGCTTATGCATAATAGGCATGATTATGGCATGATTTTAAGAGATTCAAGAAAATGAGAAAAAACAGACTCAGCATGAACAGTGCAGTATCTGCACAGAGACAGACTACAGAGGCCCTGTCTGCTGAATAATCATTTATTAGTAGAGTTTCATTAGTTTTTGTTGGTGTTTTGTTTGTTTTTTTTTTTTGTTCTTTTTTGTGTGTGAGTGTATATGCCTGTGTTTTTTTTTTTTACCCTCTTACCAAACCCTCTCCCAAGCTTCTTTCCTTATACATACCTACTCTCTTCTTGTGATCCCTTTTCTATCTTTTTTCTTCTTTTTATCTCTCCCTTGTCTTGTATTAAATCCATTTCATATCACTATACCAGAAATTCTACATTGGTTACTGGAATACTATTACATTTTTACTATCTCAAATCTCTAGAATATACTACCTTACCAAACTCATACTATGATCTTACTCAACCCTATCTGAGACTTCACCCTTATCTTCCATTTACTCCTTCACTTCCCTCCTTATTCAACCTTCACTGTTTCATACAATACAACTTACCCTTGGATATACCAGCTGACACCTAGAAACTGAGAGAAATTTATCAAAAACAACAGATACAAACTTCCGAAATCATGAGAAGGAGTAATAAAAAGGAAGTAGTGAACTCCCACAACCCCCAAATAACAGAACCTGATATCAAAGAATTCCGATATCCAGGTCAAATGAGTAATGTAACTGTAGAAAAATTAATTTCTACAAATTAATGCAACTCTACAAATAAACTTAGAATTTAGAAGAGACTGAAAGAAATAAAGGATGCAATCATTGAAGTAAAGGCATCTATTCAAACTATAAACAATCGATTAGACCACATGAAGAATAGAATCTCACTCCTAGAAGATGATCACTCCAAAAACAGAAAGAATAGTTTGTAACTTAGAAAAAACAATTCAGCTGCAGGAATTGGATATTGAAGAAATACGGGCCCATTTGAAAAAAGCTAACCTAAGAATAATTGGCATAGAGGAGGGAAAAAAAAGGTGAAACCAAAGGGATCAATAATCTTTTCAAAGGAGTACTAGCAGGAAATTTTCTATACATAGAGGAAGAGGTTGATACACAGGTACAGGAAACTTATAGAACACCCTTTAGACAAAATTAGAGAAAAGGTTCCCCATGCCACATAATAGTCAAAGTGACAAATGTAGAAGCCAAGCAGAGAATCTTAAAGGCAACAAAAACAAATGACCAAGTGACATGAAGAGGCAAACCAATTAGAATCACTCCAGACTTCCCAAACCAAGTCATGAAAGCCAGAAGGGCCTGGAGTAACATATTCCAAACTCTGAAAGAAAACAACTTCCAGCCAAAAATTTCCTACCCAGAAAAACTATCTCTCAAATTAGATGGGGAAATAAAAATCTTCCATGACAAACAAAAGCTGAAATAATTTATGTCTTTAAAACCAGTGCTAAAGCTGGACATGGTGGTGCATGCTTGTAATCCCTATACTTGGGAGGCAGAGACAGGAAGATTGTGCAGGTTCAAAGCAGGCCTATCTGGCTTAAGATAAACCCCAGTACCATAAATAAAAATAAATAAATAAATAAATAAATAAATAAATAAACAAATAAAACCAGTGCTAGAGAAAATGCTTGAAGATATTAACTGCAAAGAAGAAATAAGTAATACATGCCCAAACCAGAGGAACAAGAATTTCCATCCAGCAGACAACTAAGCAAAGAAAAACAAATAGTATTTCAAACAGAAGTAAAAACTCAACATGGTAGGAATTAAAAATCATCTCTCAATAATCATACTGGGGACTTCCGGGAAGATGGCGACCAAGAAAAGCGGGGCTTAAGAGCCCCGTTAACAACCAATCTCCATTACCAAAAAATCAGCGCCTTTCATAGCCAGAAAACACCATCACCAGAGAAACAAAAAAATCACCAGGCTCCAGAGAGAAAGCGAACTGAGAATAGAGCTCAGAGACACAGAGGAGATAACCGGCCTCATGCCCGAGGCCACGGCAGCAGCGCCATACTGCCGGCGGCAGCGGCAAATTCACCGGACAGCTACAGCAAGCCGAGGTGAGCCGCTGCGGAACAGCCAGGCGGGATTTCTCGCCGCAGGTAAAATCTAAAGCTCCCAGTGGCTGAGCTCAGCACACGCCACACGGATTCAGAGTGGAAATCAAAACCAAGAAGAAATACACCAGCCTCATGGCTGAGGGCGTAGCAGCAGCGCCATATTGCCACCAGCGGCAGCAGCAGAGAATTCACCGAATCCAGTGTAGCTACATCTGCGTACTCAAGAACAGTGAGTCAAATTGCGGGCCACAGAGGAGAAATCCCAGGACTGTACTCCCTGGGACTTGACCCAGTCGGGGAGGGGCGGTGGCAGAGATATCACACCATAGGAGAACGTGCAACCTGGCACCCCCCACAGTCTAAAGCAGCCTCTATCGACTCTCTGGGTCGGAGACTCTGTGATACAACCCAGTAAAGGAGTAGTGGGGTCTGAGATACTACTGACTCGAGTTCCAGAACACCTTAAGTGAAGTCATAGTGACCCAAGGGAAGAACCCAGAGAAGGCACAAACTTCCGAAATCATGGGAAAGAGGAATAATACTGGAGCAACGAATGCACACAACCCCACAACATCAGAACCCGATAAAACAGAAAATCAGAGATTTCTAGAAGATCAAATCAGGAAAATAACTAGAAATAATAGAGGTGCTTCGAAAAAAACTCAGAGAGAGCCAAAAAGAGATAAAGGATGCAATTAATGAAGTAAAGGCCTCAATTCAAAGCACAAACAAGTGATTATACCACAAGGAGAACAGAATCTCGCTCTTAGAAGATGAGCAATCCAAAAATGAACGCATAGTTTCTAATTTAGAAAAAAAAAACCCGACAGCAGGAATCTGACATTGAAGAAATATGGGCCCATTTCAAGAGAGCTAACCTAAGAATAATTGGAATAGAGGAGGGAAAAGAAGGTGAAACCAAAGGGATCAACAATCTCTTCAAGGAAGCAATAGCAGAAAATTTTCCAAACATAGAGCAAGAGGTCGATACACAGGTCCAGGAAACTTATAGAACTCCCTTTAGACAGGATCGGAGAAGAGGATCCCCATGCCACATAATTGTCAAAATGACCAATGTGGAAGCCAAGCAGAGAATCTTAAAGGCAACAAAAACAAAGGGCCAAGTGACATTCAGAGGCAAGCCAATTAGAATCACTCCAGACTTCCCAAACCAAGTCATGAGAGCCAGAAGGGCTTGGAGTAACATATTCCAAACTCTGAAAGAAAACAACTTCCAGCCAAAAATTTCCTACCAAGCAAATCTTTCTATCAAATTAGATGGAGAAATAAGAAGCTTCCATGACAAACAGAAACTGAAGGAATTTTTGTCTTCAAAACCAGCACTAGAGAAAATAGTCAAAGAGATTAACTACAAAGAAGAAATAGTTAACACACACCAGAACCAGAGAAACAAGAGTTTCCATCCAACAGTCAACTAAGATTGGTTATCTGTGGAGATTCATTACTTATTTTAGTCTTTTACCTATCTCTTAATGGTATTGTTTGCCTTAATTGTTGTTAATTTTTAGGATTTCTAGTTGGAATATTAATATACCTTCAGATATAGCATTTGGAAATATTTTATCCCATTCTATTAGTAACTGTTAACTCTATTTACATTGTCTTTGAATATACAATTTTTTTTTAGGGAGTTTGTATACTCTTCTGTTGCCTGTGCCATTGAAATCATATCCAAGAAATCACTCCCAATTTCAGTGTTGTGAGGTTTTATGACCCAGATTTTCTCCTAAAAGTTTATAGTCTTAAGATTTATATTTAGGTCTTTTATCTATTTTGAGTTAATATTTGTATATGGGATTAGGTAAGGGTCCAACTTTATTATGTTTCAACAATATTTAGTTAAAATATTATTATTTCTACCACCAAATGTTCGTGGAAACCTTGTCAAAAATAACTTGACAATATAGGGAAGAATTTAGCTCTAGGCTTTTATTTAACTCCAATGGTTTATATATCTGCCTTTAGAATAGTACTACACTGTTTCAATTATTGTAGCTTTATATGGTTTGAAATCAGAAAATATATATCTTCTAGCTTTGTTCTATTTCAAGATCGTTTTGGGTATCTAGAGTCCATATTCCATATTAGGATAGAGTTTTTTTCTGAAAAATAAATATATGAATATATGATAGTTTCACCTAAAAAATAGAAAAAAATATTCTTTGGTAAGAAAGAAAGTAAAAAGAAATATTGAAATGTTATCTTTAAGTCATCAAAAGCTTGGTATCAGACAAATGAAACTGTTATGTGAGATTATCATTTTTAATTTTGGATAAATTGCTGTAATACTAGATGTCAACCACTAAGCCAAGCATGGGAGGGAGGGATGGGGAGAGAATGGGGTGGGGATCGGGTGGGGGCTGACTGGGCGATGTGTGCATGTATGTCTACAAAAGTTTGTATCCCACTATGATGTATGAATACAGTGCACCAATAAAAAAAAGAAATAATAATAATAATCATACTGAAGGTAAATGGCCTCAACTCCCCAATAAAAAGATATAAACTGGCAAATTGATTAAAAATCAGACTCCGTCTATCTGCTGCTTGCAAGAAACATACCTTACAAGTAAAGGTAGTAACAAACTTAAGGTAAAGGGCTGAAGCAGGGTAATCCATGCCAACCGAACACAAAGACAAGCAGAAATAGCAACTATGAAATCAGAAAAATTAGACCTCAAGCCCAAGCTTTTTAAAAGAAATAAAGAAGGTCAATTTTTATTTTTTTACTGGTAAAAGGAACAATCCAACAAGAGAAAATAATGATAATCAATATTTAAGCCATAAACATAGATGCAGCTACTTTCATAAAACAAACTCATTGTGATATTGTCACACATAAATCCCAATACAATAATACTGGGAGACTTCAACTTACCTCTCATACCATTAGACAAAAGGTTTAGACAAAAGGTCAGTAAGTATGCCTCAGACATAAAGAACACCATTAATCAAATGGACCTGTTGGACACATACAGAATATTTCACCCAACTACAGCAGAGTTCACATTTTTCTCAGTTGCTCATGGAACCTACTCCAAAACTTATCACATCCTGGGCCACAAAGTAAGCACCAGCAGATGAAAAAAAAAAAAAAAAAAAAAAAAAAAAACAGACATACTTCCTTTTCAAACCATAATGAGATGAAAATAGAAATCAACTATAAGAAAACCCAGAGAAACAACATAAATATGTGGAGACTGAACACCACACTTCTAAATGAAGAATGGGTAATAGAAGTAAGGGGTGAAATCAAGACATTTTTAGAGAAAAACAAAAATAGAGATACAATGTATCAAAATCTCTGGGACACTTTGAAGGCAGTATTAAGAGGAAAATTCATTGTACTGAATGCTCACTTAAGAAATACAGAAAATCATCAAATAAATAACCTAATGACACACCTCAAAGCCCTTGAAAAATAAGAACAATCTAACCCCAAAGCCAGTAGAAGACAGGAAATTATTAAAATCAGAGCAGAAATCAATGAAGTGGAGAAAAAAATATATAGAAAATCAACAAAACCAAAAGCTGGTTCCTCAAAGAAATTAACAAAATAGATAAACCACTAGCTAACCTAAACAAAAAAAAAAGAAGAATCAACCCAAATTATGAAGATAAGAGATTAAAAAGGAGATAGCACTACTGATAGTATAGAAATCCAGAGGATTATCAGAAACTACTTTGAAAAACTATACTCCAACAACATGGAAAAACTGGAGGAAATTGACAACTTTCTAAGTAAATACAACCTGTCTAAACTGAGTCAAGAAGATATAGAAAATTTAAATCAATCGACAGCAATCAAAGAGATTGAAACCAAAATAAAGAGTTTACCATTGAAGAAAATCCCAGGACCAGATGGTTTCTCAAGTAAATTTTATAAAACATTTAGAGAATAGCTAATCCCAATACTCCTCAATCTATTTCATGAAATAGAAAAGAACGGGACTTTCCCAAATACATTCTATGAAGCCAACATCACATTAATACAAAAACCAAATTAAGACAGTGCAAGGAAAGAAAGCTACAGGCCTATATCTTTGTTGAATTTGGATGCAAAACTGCTAAACAAAATACTAGCAACACGCATTCAAAAACACATCAAGAAAATCATACACCATGACCAGGTAGGGTTCATCATAGGGATGCACGGAGGGTTCAACATAAAAATATTTATCCATGTAATCCATCATAAAAACAGAACCAAAGACAAGAGAGAGAGAGAGAGAGAGAGAGAGAGAAGAGAGAAGAGAGAAGAGAGAAGAGAGAAGAGAGAAGAGAGAAGAGAGAAGAGAGAAGAGAGAAGAGAGAAGAGAGAGAGAGAGAGAGAGAGAGAAAGATTTTACAGGTAATACTGTAAGAGGCAGAGTAGTATTTGAAATCATTGTATTAGTTGCAAATGTATGCTATAAGCTTTAACAATTCTCCTAAAAATATAAAATGAAGCGACTGAGGCAGAAAGATTACAGGTTCAAGGCTAGTCTCATAAAGTTAGTGAGACCCTGTATCAAAAAAAAAAACAAAAAACAGGCTGGGGTTGAAGCACAGAGGTAGAATTCCTCTGAGTTCAATTCTAACATATAATATCCAAAAATATCTCAAATATAACATATGCTAAAATAACATATATGATATATGCAAAATCGCTCAAATATGAGGTATGCTAAAATGGTAGTCATACAAAATGCTCTTTTAAAACCAGAGAAAACAGAAAACATGTAGAAGAAAAATATAATACTATACAGGTTCATATGGTTTTCTTTAAAAACTTACAAAGGTGCTGGGCGTGGTGGCACACACTTGTAATCCACACGCATGGGAGGCAGAGACAGGAAGATTGCATAGGTTCAAAGCCAGCCTCGCTGGCTTAAAAGACCGTTTCCAAATAAAAATATAAAATAGGTCTGGAAGTGTAGCTGGAGGTAGAAGGGTTCCATCCCAGTACCACCAAAAAAGAAAAACCTCACAAAGGTTATTTTTGTAAAATAAAAAACAGAATAAAAATCATTTATATAATTAATGATTTTGAGGATAAATGGACAAAAGATAAGATTTTGTCCTGTGACATGTAAAGGGAATTCTAGTTTGTCTTCAGTGTTTCTGGCATTTCCTATTCTTGTCCTCATTCATTTTTTTTTTTTTAACGTTGGTCCCTAACTGAACAATATATAGTGTTTGAATTCTGGTAACTGGTAGTCTTCTGTACTTTTTTAAAAATGTGATTTAAATATCTATTTAAAAAAAAACAAACAGAAAAAGTGAGCATCTCAAGTAGAAGGTGTCTGCTATTTCAAGAAAACAATAATTTGGAAGAATTATTATATTCTATAGACAATTGAAGGAAGGAGCTATCTAATTGCTTTGGCCCACCTGGGAAATAAATAAACCTTGTCAAATTTTAGCTGTTTACCTGTGTGTTGTTTTCTTCAGGGAGATTTAATTTAAATTCACTTTATTTCAATAATTGCTCCTTTCTCAGTCACAGGAAAGAAAATGTCTCATGATCATTTTAAATTCAGGTTTTAATAAAGATCAACATTTGTCAAACATGACATTAATACTTGCTTGTTATTATAACTGCTTCATATTAATAGATTTATCACACCAATACTCATTTACTTGGAGAAAAACAATGGATAATAAAGATCTTATTCCACTTCTCTGGCAATCACTTGGTTATAATTTATTTTTGTCAAATAAATGATTCTCTGAGTCACATATTATAAACTGTAGGTCATTGAAATCAATCATATGAAACATATCAAATTTATATTTACTAATAATTATGGATAGAAAATTAATTACTTGACTTTCCAAGAGTTGAGCAAAATTTTTTTATTTCATTGGGATCAGCTAGAAATGGTCTGGTGGTTTTTTTTTTGTTTTGTTTTGTTTTGTTTTTTTTAATTTTGTACTGGGGATTTAAACCAGGGGCATTCTACCTCTCAGCTACACCACCAGCCCTACTTTTTATGTTTTATTTTGCAATGGGGAACCTGTCATTCTCCTGTCTCAGGGAGAAAATATAAAAGTGTTAATATACATAAAACACAGGAGGAAATGTTTGTAAGAGGAAAAATTTAGATATCTCAGATCTCCCAAAAGGGCACATCCAGCCAGTGTTAAGGAGAAAGAGTCATAAATGGCATGCCTGGATGATAGTTACTTTTACTAATATCAGAAAAGTTGTCTCTCTAAGTTAAGAGAAGAAAAGGGTAAGAAGTATAAATTAACTCTCAGAAGATAATAAAACACTAATCATAACAGTTGTAATTATGCTTACCCTGAGAGAGTAAGAGAAATTGCAATACAAAGGAATAACACAAAAGCTGAATACTGAGTATTTCCAGAGAAAAGTATTATGGCTTCACTACCTATAAATACATATAAAATGATAGCTTTGTGTTGTCTTAATTTGTACCTGTGATTTAGAATGCTTTATTTTATTTTATTTTTTTTTGTGTGTGTGTGGTACTGGGGGTGGAACCCAGGGACATTATACCTATAGGCTATACTCCAAGACCTATTTTATACTTTATTTGGAAACAGGGTCTCACTAAGTTGCTGAGAACCTCACTAAGTAGCTGAGGCTGGCTTTGAACCTGTGTGATTCTCCTGTCTCAGCCTCCCAAGCATGGGGATTACGAGCATATGCCACTACACTCAGATAGAATGCTTTTGAATACCTCTTTATAGGTTTGTTAGCCTTTGATGTTTCCCTTTATTAATGACCCTATTGTCTACTTATGTTGCACACTTCCTCCTAATTATTTGCTGAAACTCCTTAAAGTCTCAACAATAATTATTTATTGGGTTTAGATATTTTTATCATCTTCAAGCCAATCATTTCCCTGTTATCTTTGCAGATGTGTTCTTCACTGTGCTAACATTATGTTTTTAATTCATTGATAATTTATCATATATTTTGTGATTACTATCTGTGTGTGTGTGTGTGTGTGTGTGTGTGTGTGTGTGTGTGTGTAGTAGTAGTAGTAGTAGTAGTAGTAGTAGTAGTAGTGAGGATTGAACTCAGGGACATTCTTCCTCTGCTACATCCCCAGTCCTATTATTTTTATTTTAAATAGGGCATCACTGAGTTATATACAGAACCTAATAGACATAATAGACATATGGACCTAATAGACATATACAGAACATTTCATCCAGAAACTACAGAATACACATTCTTCTCATCAGCTCATGGAACCTTCTCTAAAATAGATCACATCCTGGTACACAAAGAAAGCACCAGCAAATTCAAAAGATGTAATATAATTCCTTGCATCTTTTCAGACCATAATGGAATTAAAGTAGAAATCAACAACAGGAAACTCAAAAGAAACTATGCAAATACATGGAGACTGAATGATACACTATTGAATGATGAATGGGTAAGAGCAGAAATTAGGGAAGAAGTAAAGAAATTTTTGGAAATAAATGAAAACAGAGATACAATTTACCAAAATCTCTGGGACACTATGAAGGCAGTATTAAGAGGAAAGTTTATTGCACTGAGTGCCCACATAAGAAGGACTCAGAATCACCAGGTTCAGACCCTATTGGCACAACTCAAGGATCTAGAAAGACTGCAACAGTCCAAGCCCAAAGCCAGAAGAAGACAGGAAATTTTTAAAATTTGAGCAGAAATAAATGAAATAGAGAACAAAAAAACAATCCAAAGAATCAACAAAACAAAAAGCTGGTTCTTTGAAAAGGTTAATAGAATTGATAAACCACTGGCCAACCTAATCAAAAGAAAAAGAGAATCAATGCAAATTACTAAAATCAGAAATGAAAAAGGAGACATCACCACAGATAGTGAAGAAATTCAAAGGATTATCAGAAACTACTTTAAAAATTTATACTCCAATAGACAAGAAAACATGGAAGAAATTGATAGATTCCTAAACACAGTTAACCTACATAAACTGAACCAAGAGGACATAACAAGCCTAAACCAACCAATAGCAAACAATGAAATAGAAATGGGAATAAAAATTCTTTCATCAAAGAAAAGCCCAGGCCCAGACGGGTTTCCAGCTAAATTCTACAAAGCCTTCAGTAAAGAACTAATACCAATACTTCATAACTTATTCCAGGAAACTGAAAGACATGGAACTCTCCCAGATTTCTTCTACTAGGCCAGTATCACATTAATCCCCAAACCAAATAAAGATAGAGAAAAGAAAACTACAGACCAATATCTTTAATAAACATAGATGCAAAAATTCTAAACAAAATACTAGCCATACACATTCAAAACTATATCAAGAGAATAATACACCATGACCAAGTTGGTTTCATCCCGGAAAAACAAGGTTGGTTCAACATATGCAAATCAATAAATGTCATCCACCATATAAATAGAATCAAGAATAAAAACCACATCATCATAGCAATAGATGCTGAAAAAGCCTTTGACAAAAATCCAACACCAATGCATATTAAAAACACTACAGAAAATTGGAATAAAAGAAACATACCTCAACATCATTAAGGCAATATACAACAAACCCAAAGCAACATTATGCTGAATGGGGAAAAACTGCAAGAATTTCCCCTAAAATCAGGAATAAGACAAGTTTGTCCACTATCACCACTCCTCTTCAATATAGTCCTTGACACTCTTGCCACAGCAATAAGACAAGAAAAGGAAATCAAAGGAATTCAAATAGGAAGAAAGAAATTAAAATTATCCTTATTTGCAGATGACATGATCTTTTACCTAGAAGACCCTAAGAACTCAACCAAAAGACTTCTGGAGTTAATTAACAAATTCAGCAAAGTTGCAAGATACAAAATCAACCTAAAGAAATCAGAGGCTTTTCTTTACACCAACAATAAATCCACAATGAAAGAAGTAAAACAATCAATTCCATTCACTATAACCTCAAAACCAATAAAATACCTAGGAATAAACCTAACCAAAGATGTAAAAACCTCTACAACAAAAACTATAAAACATTAAAGAAAGAAATTGAAGAAGACCTTGGAAGATGGAAAGACCTCCCATGCTCATGGATAGGCAGAATAAATATCATCAAAATGGCCATTCTGCCAAAAATGATTTATAGATTCAATGCAATTCCCATTAAAATACCAACTACATTCTTCACAGACCTATAAAAAGCAATAATGAACTTTATATGGAGAAAAAAGAGACCCAGAATAGCCAAAGCAATTCTCAGCAACAAGAATCATGCAGGAGGCATCACAATCCCAGACCTCAAACTATACTATAGATCAATGGTGGTAAAAAACAGCATGGTACTAGCACAATAACAGGTACACTGACCAGTGAAACAGAATAGAAGATACAGAAACAAACCCACACATCTTTATTCAATTAATTTTTCACAGAGCGGCCAAACCCATATGATGGAGAAAAGACAGCCTTTTCAACAAATGGTGCTGGGAAAACTGGCTATCCATTTGTAGAAAGATGGAACTAAACCCCTATATCTCACCATGCACAGGAATCAACTCAATATGGATCAAAGACTTAGAAATCAGACCAGAGACTGTGAAGTTATTAGAGGAGAACATAGGCTCATCACTACAACATATAGGCACAGGCAGTAACTTTCTCAACAAAACCTCCAAAGCTCAGGAAATTAAAGCAAGAATCAACAAGCGGGATAGCATCAAACTAAAAAGTTTCCTCTCATCAAAGGAAACCATCAAGAACCTAAAGAGGAAGCCTACAGAATGGGAGAAGATCTTTACCAGTCACCACTCCAATAGGGAGCTAATATCCAGAATATACAAAGAGCTCAAAAGACTCTGCACTAGCAAAACAAACAACCCAATCAAGAAATGGGCAACTGAAATGAATAGACACTTTACAAAAGAAGAGATACAAATAACCAATAGATTCATGAAAAGATGTTCTTCATCATTAGCCATCAGGGAGATGCAAATCAAAACTACACTAAGATTCCATCTAACCCCAGTCAGATTGGCAAGCATAATGAAATCAAATAACAACAAATGATGGTATGGATGTAGAAAAAGAGGAACTCTTGTACATTGTGGGTGGGAGTGCAAACTAGTTCAGCCACTATGGAGATCTGTGTGGAGGTTCCTTAGAAAACTTGGAATAGATCCACCATATGATCCAACTTTACCACTCCTGGGTATTTTTCCAAAGGGGTTGAAAACAGAGAACTACAGCAACATATCCATACATATGTTCATAGCAGCACAATTTGTACTAGTCAAAATTTGGAAACAACCTAGGCCTCCATCAACAGATGAATGGTTTGCAAAGTTATGGGTAATACACACAATGGAATTCTATTCAGCTATAAAGAAGAACAAAATCACGTCATTCGTAAGAAGATGGAAAGGGATGGAAAGCATTATGTTAAGTGAGATCAAACAAACACAGAAAGAGAAGGGACATATGTTTCCTCTAATATGCCCAACAAGTGAGCGTTGGGGATACCACAGGGACTCCAGATAATGGAAGGGAAATCTCAGCAAAGTTTGAATGGAAAACTAAGAGAGGAATGAGGCTGAACTTGATTGATGAGTGGCTATTTCCAAATAGGTGTAAAAGTACGAATATAGCAAGGTTAGCCTGGGTATTAAGTATCGGGAGGGGGGAGGGGAAATGGGGGGCACCAAATACAAATTAAATGTATAATATTTACTTTCAATAAAATAAAATAAAATAAAATAGAGCATCACTAATTTAATGAGAACTTCACTACTTGCTGAAGCTGTTCTTGTATCTGTGAACCTTTTGCCTCAGTCTCCCAAGTACTGAGATTACAAGCACGCACCCCCATGCCTGGCTAGTATCTTTGTTTTATAAGTGTTCCCCCGTGATCAAGATGTGAAGATAGTCTCTTAAGTTTTTCCTCATGCTCATTATATGATTTTATTTTTGCATTTACTTCTATCTCATGCCCATCTTTTTGTTGAGGTTCATTTTATTTTTTAACTTAAATTGAACCAATTTCCTAATTATGTAATAAGAATATTCACAATTAATTTGAGATGCTTCTTTTTCTATGTTGTGGGTATTTGCCCATGCTCAAATGTGCATATCAATCTGTTTTTCTGCTTTTGTTAATGGGGATATTTTATAACTTTATGTGACTTTCTAAATATCATAATATTTGCTAAGGTGAGTTATTTCTATTTCTTTTTAAGATTTACTTAAGCTGAGCATGGTGCCACATGCTTGTAATCTTAGTACTTGGGAGGCTGAACCAGGAGGATTGCAGATTCATGGCCAGCCTCAGCTACTTAAGTCTTCTGCAACTTAGTGAGACACTGTTTCAAAATAAAGAATAAAAAAATAGAGCTGGGGTGTAGCTCGAAGGTAGAATGCCCCTGGGTTGAGTCCCCAACACCACACACAAAACAAAGATTTACTTAATTGTTTGTGGGTCTGTATTTTTTCTATATATCATTATATGTTTACTGAGTCTCTCAAGAAATTTATTGGAGTTTGATTTATAGATTTTAGAAGTAGAAATAAAGATTAATTTGAAAATAGTTTGTATTTTATAATACTAAACATTTCTTTCCAAGAAATGAAATTTCACTCCATCATCTTGGTTTAAGAATTTTAAGGTTTTATTCAAATAATACCAGTTTTTTATTAAGTTATCATAGAATTTGATATGCTATGTGGCTTTTTTTTCTTATGTTTGGTTGTTACTACCCTTTAATTTTTTTTAATTGTTGCAAGTCTTTTTATATCATAAAACACCATGAAACTCTTTTATTTATTTAAATAGAACATCTTTGCTCTGTTGCTCTCCAATAGAGCATGATTGATTATGTGTAGATAATGACATTTGTACCTTACATCTTCTTTTTTTCTTTCCTCACTCCAATAGACAGAAATTCCTAAGTTACATTAGATAGTTACAGTGATAGTAGCCATGCTTGTCATTTTCTTTTTCACCAGAAAAATTAAACCAATGATTTTTGATTAAGTATATTATTTGCTTGAGAAAATTATCTTATAAAACATACCAACTTCTAGGAGTTCTACATTATTCCTGGTAGATAAAAGTGTTTTTTTGCAAATAGTATTTTTATATCCAATAACAAAATGGGCAAACGAACTAAATAGACACTTCACAAAAGAAGAAATTCAAATGGCCAATAAATACATGAAAAAATGCTCAACATCACTGGCAATCAGAGAGATGCAAATCAAAACTACGCTGAGATTTCACATAACTCCAACTAGAATGGCAATCATCCAAAACACAAACAACAACAGATGCTGGCGAGGATGTGGAGAAGTGGGAACTCTAAGACTTTGTTGGTGGGATCGCAAATTAGTGCAACCACTTTGGAAAACAGCCTGGAGAATCCTCAGAAGAATGGGAACAAATCTACCAATTGTTCCAGCAATACCACTTCTGGGTATCTACCCAAAAGATAGGAAGCCAAACTACCAAACTAATGCATGTGTATCTATGTTCATAGCTGCACAATTCACCATAGCCAAACTATGGAACCAGCCAAGATGTCCATCAACAGATGAATGGATTACAAAACTGTGGGAAATGTACACAATGGAATTTTACTCAGCCATCAAAGAAAAAACTCAACTACATCCTTTTCAGGGAAACGGATGGAACTGGAGGACATTATGCTAAGTGAGATTAGTCAGGCACAAAAAAAATAAGAAATCAGATGCTTTCCCTAATATGTGAGAGTTAGGGAGAAATGGGTCATAGGAGGAATGCTTGTAAAAGGAAATCCTATAGAGAAGCAAACAAGACAACTTAAAGAAGGAGAAAGGAGGGGGAAGAGGAAAATCTCTAAAACACACAATGTACTTAAACACATCAAAGTCAATCACTAAGTCAAGCAAGGGAAGGAGGGACTGGGAGGGAATGGGGTGGGAATTGGGTAGTGGTTAAATCAGCAATGTGTACATGTTTGTACACAAAAGGTTTTTTACCCCAATATGATGTTTGAATATGATGCACCAATAAAAAAAATAAAAACAAAACAAAACAAAACAAAAAACAAATAGTATTTTTATTAAATACATTTTTATATATTAACGTAATAATTTCATGTTCTACATTTAGTTCAAAAATTGGGTATAGTAAAAATAAATTACCTGAAACTGTCATTGGTTGATCAAGTAATTTTCTTGATTATCATATATTACTTTTTATGCTTAAAAGCTTTGCTTGTATATTATTTTATTTATGTTCTTACATTGTCCTTTGTAAGTGAAATGAGTATATACTCTCCTTCTCTTATATTGTCATTTTTATTTTAGAATCCAGATTTCACTGATGTTATAAAATGATCTACAAACTAAGGAGATCAGCCCTGCAGAGATGTCCATTCTATAACCCTTGGGACCTGGCAATATGTTACATTCATGGAAACATGAATTTTATAGGTGAGATAAGGAGGATTATGGATCTGTATTATCTGAATAGACTTCATTTGATTTCATGAACTCTTACAAGAAGAAAGTGCTGTTGTTTTCTGGGGTCAGAGAGCTGTAAACAGAAGAGAAAAAATAGAGAACATGGGTGGAAAGTCAGAGCAAGTCTGAAAATGAAAGGGATTTGACAGTCACTGCTGGCTCTACAAGTACAAGACCATCGGATCAAAGATTCCTGCTGGAATTCGGGGCTGCCCACTGGTGACAAGGAAAGGCACCAACTTTAGCCAGTTACCTGAGTGGGTTTGCAGGTGGGTTCATTGCTCAGCCTCCTCATCTGAGCTCATCTGGATTACTGATCTACAATACTGCAAGATACTACAGTCTGCTTTAATAACTATGTTTATGGCCACAGCACTAGATAGCTAATTGTTTCAGTGAACATTTTCACTGCTGTAACTCCAAATACCTGATGACCCTAAGTTAGAAGAAAGAATATTTATTCATTCACAATTCTGGAGATTTTAGAAGTTTAAATCATATCTGTGAAGCTCAGGATATGGCAGCAGGAATCAAAGAGAAATCAATGGTGGAGAAACTGTGTTCTCACATCATGGAGTCCAGAAGCAGAGAGAGAAAGCAAGAAGAGGAAGGACATAAATAGTCCCCAGGCCACAGGTTCAGGAACCCTTCCTCAGCAACCAAACCCAGCTTCAACATGGCTGCCTTGTCTATGACAAGGTCTGGGGGAACATTCTAACCCAAACCATATACTAATACAGATATTAGGAGCAGTGTGATAACTGTCACAAATATCTAAAAATATATAAACATGGCTTGGAATGAGCAGAAGGCAGAGGATAAAAAAATGAGGAACATAATAGAAAAGACTTAGATTATCTGGAACAGATTGTGAATAGAAATGAGACATTGCTGATTGATGGTGAAGGCTCAGCAAGAAGTCAGTGGGCATGGAAGAGAATTGCCCCAGAGAAGACCTGAGTTATTTGGAATTGTTTTCATCATCACCATTTTTTTTAACCACTATGACCCAAATATCTGCATGAACAACTTAAGGGACAAGAGGTTTATTAGACTCAATGCTTCAAAGGTTCAGTCTATTGTCAGGTGACTCCAAGAGAGAATCATTATGACAGCAGGGTGTGGTGGAGGAAAGCTATGCAGGGTATTCAGGAAGTAGAGAAAGAGAGAGGAGGGGACCAGGGATAGATATAGTCCCTAAGACCACATCCCTAGTGACTAACCTCTCTCAGGTATACCTTACCATTACTTTCCAGTAAGTCCATTTATATTATTAATTCATTAATAAAATCTTCTGCTAATGATGTTAGAGTCCTGATTAAACTATTTCACCTCTGATTAATTCTGCCTTGTCAACACACTTTTCTAGGAGACATTCCATAGCTGAACCATAACAATCACATATGATTAGTTAAAATATGATATTTTAAAGGTGTTTCTGTTGAGAGTTCAGAAGGCAAGAAGACAGATATTATAGAAAAATCCTTCTTACACAGTCACAGAAATCTTCTCAAGATTTTATCCTGTAGTTATGTGGAAAGATGTATGGAAAATGATAAATTCTGAATTTTACCTAAGATTTCCTAGCAATTTGTTAAAAGTGGAATCTGGTGTCTTTTTCTTATAGTAAAATGTGAGACAATAGAGGTACACTGAGTGAACCACTGTTAGACAAAGACCAGATGATTTGAGCATTCTTTTTTGTAGTACTAGGGATGGAACCCAGGGGCTTTCTAGCTCAGAGCTACAACCCCAGCCCAATTTTTTATTTTTATTTTAAAACAGGGTCTCACTGAGTTGCAAAGGGCCTCACTGAGTAGCAGAGGCTATCCATGAACCATGATTCTCCTGTCTCAGCCTCCCAAATGCTGGGATTACAAATGTGTGCCACTCTGCCTGGCCGATTTGAGCATTCTTCGTTTATCCCGATGACAAGGAAAAATAGAAATAGAGAGACAGAGAGCAAGAGAAGAAGGAAGAAGGAAGAGGAGGAGGAGAATAAAGAGGGAGGGGTAGGAGGGAATAAAAAAGAAAGTTTAAGAGATTGTTTCCAAATGTGGCATAGAAAAATATTCATATGTGTGGCTTTCCATTTTTTCTAAGACATCAGAAAATTTAAAATTACATAAAATCATTAAAGTGATTAAGAATATAACTCATCATTACTCTGAGCCAAACCAGAGATCCTCTAAAAATTTTGTATGTGTAAGTGTGATACTGGAGATTGATTATTCTAGGAAAATGCTATACCACAGAGCTACATTCCTAGTATAGCTTTTAGGAATATCAAAGTATTATCCTTCACCCATCTCAACAGAAAATAAAATGGAGAAAGCATTATCAAGAGGATAACTGCAGACAGTAGGGTGAACCTTTATGACAAATGAGATACTCAAATTTTGGGGAATTTTACATCAGCAAAGGGACTATCAACTCAGATTAAAATGATCAGATAAAAAAAATTAAAGAAGGTTGTTATACCACAAAATTTAATGGTGGGAAACAGAATCATTGAATAATTCCTCTGATGAAATATTCTATTGTTTATCACTAGAGAAAGGATAAGCTGGAGGTTTTAATGTGGGACCAGAGAACAAAGCCTAAATTTATAAAATATTGTCCAGGCATTGAAATCTAAAGGGGTTTATTCATCAGGATTTTAAAACTGATTTTGGAATAAATTCCATTGCAGAGTAACAGACAACTCCTTGAAAACTTGAAACCATACCCAGTAAATACATTTGTATGTAAAACTTCTTTCTGTCGCTTTGGAAGAGTAAGAGTTGAGTGTGTAATGATAATTGCTTTTATTAGTTTTTAAAAGAATATTTTATATCATTGCTCAGTTTTATGCATTACAAACTCGAAACATTTATTTGATTTTTTGTAATTGATTCTTCACACTGTAATTATAGCAGGCATGTATTTGATTTTAAAAATTTGTGCTTAACATTGCTATTTAAAATTTGTGACAGAATTCTAACATAAGCAGAATTTTGGTTTTTTGTGGGTTTTTTTTCTTTGTGTGTGTGTGGTACTGGGGTTCCTGGAAGCCCGTCTATCTTCGGGCTACACTCCCAGACCTATTTTATTTTTGGAAACAGGGTCTCCTAAGCCAGTGCGGCTGGCTTCGAACATGCGCAATCCTCCTGTCTCTGCCTCCCAAGCACGGGGATTACAAGTGTGTGCCACCACACCCAGTCCATAAGGAAAATTTTGTATAGGCTACTTAAGTTCAAGAAAAACATGAATAACCAAGTCAAGAAGTGTCTGGGATAAAGTTAAGATTGAAAAGGTATTTGATTTATAAAAATAGCATGATATTATGTTTTTTAAATTAATTTTTAATTGCTGTGATCAAAATACCTGAAATTAAAAATTAGAGAAAAAAAAGGTTTATTTGGAACTAAAGGCTTATAGTTTCAGATGACAATCTATGATAGTCTGGCTACAATGCAGAAATAACTCAGTGGCAGCTTGTAGCAGAGAAAAATCAGCTTTCAACTTATGGTGATCAGGAAGCAGAGAGTAAGCGAGGAAGTGGTCAGGGACAGATGTAATCCACAAGGTCATTTTCCCAGTGATTCACCTTCTTTAGCCATGTCTCACCTCCAAACTTGGCTGCATTGCCTAATGCATGTGCTTCTGTCATGTACATTTTATATCCAAATCAAAACACAGGTCCATGACTCTAGTGCTTTTTTGGTATATCTCCTTTTTAAATTTTTTAAAATTTTATTTATATGTGGAACATATTGAAAATGGTATACATTTAGACTGTGCTTGGTGCCCTCTTTCCTCCCAGTTCCTCTTCTCCCCCTCTCAACAATGAGTGTCCAGGTTAACCATGCTATATTCATACTTTTACACACATTCTGATGTAGCTCCTCCAATAATCAACCTCAGACTTCTCCTATCCTTCTATTCTAGCTTCGCTGAGATTTCCCCTCCATTATCTGGAGTCCCTCTGGTATTCCCACTACTCCCTAGTTTGGGCATATTAGAAAAACATATGTCACTTCTCTTTCAGTGCTTGGCTGATCTCACTTAACGTAATGTTCTCTAGATCTTTCCATATTTTTGCAAATGGAATGATTTTGTATTTATTTATAGCTAAATAGAATTCTATTGTGTGTATTTCCCATAATTTTGTAATCCATTCATCTGTTGATGGAGACCTAGATTAGTTCTACACTTTAACTATTACAAATTGTGCTGGTATGAACATAGGTATGCATATGTTACTGTAGTTCTCTGACTTCAAGCCCTTTGGAAAAATACCCAGGAGTGGTAGAGCTGGATCATATGGTGGATCTATTCCCAGTTTTCTAAGGATTCTCCACACTAATGTCCATAGTGGCTGAAGTAGTTTTCACTTCCACCAACAGTGTAAAAGAGTTCCTCTTACTCTACATCCTCACCAGCATTTGTTGTTATTTTATTTCTTTATGCTGATTGAGGTTAGATGGAATCTTAGCTTAGTTTTGATTTGCATCTCCCTGATGGCTAATAATGTATAACATCTTTTCACGTATCTATTGGCCCCTTTGTCAAAGATTAATTGACTATAGGTGTGTGGGTTTGTTTCTGTATCTTCTATTCTATTTCACCAATCAGTATGTCTGTTGTTGTGCAATACCATGCTAGTTTTACAACTATTGCTCTATAGTACAATTTGAAATCAGGGATTTTGATGCCTACTGCATGGTTCTTATTGCTGAGAATTGCTTCCATTATTCTGGGTCTTTCCTTTCCCCAAATAAAATTCATGACTGATTTTTCTAGTTCTATGAAGAATGTCATTGGTATTTTAATGGTAATTTCATTGAATCTATAGATCACTTTTGGCAGAATGGTCATTTTGATGATATTTATTCTGCCTATCCATGAGCACAGGAAATCTTTCCATCTTCTAAGGTCTTCTTCAATTTCTTTCTTTAATGTTTTATAGTTTTCATTGTAGAAGTCTTTTACATCTTTGGTTGGGTTTATTCCTAGTTATTTTATTGGTTTTGAGATTATAGTGAATGGAATTGTTTTCTTTCATTCATTGTCTATTCATTGTTGGCATAAAGAAAAGCCACTGATTTCTTTAGGTTAATTTTGTATCCTGAAACTTTGCTGAATTGGTTAATCAGCTCCAGAAGTCTTTTGGTTGAGTTCTTTGGGTCTTCTAGATAAAGGATCATGTCATCTGCAAATGAGGATAATTTTAATTACTTTCTTCCTATTTGAATTCCTTTGATTTCCTTCTCTTTTCTTTTTGGTGTGGCAAGAGTCTCAGGGACTATATTGAAAAAGAGTGAAGAGAGTGGCCATCTTTGTCTTGTTCCTGATTTTAGAGGAAATTCTTGCAGTTCTTCCCCATTCAATATGATGTTGGCTTTTTGGTTTATTTTATATTACCTTAATGATGTTGCAGTACGTTTCTTCTGTTCCAATTTTGTGCAGTGTTTTTAACATAAATGGGTGTTGGATTTTGTCAAATGATTTTTCAGCATTCATTGATATGATCATGTGGTTTTTTTCTCAATTCTATCAATGTGCTGAATAATGGGTATTGATTTGTGTATGTTGAACCAGCCTTGCTTTTCTGGAATGAATCCAAATTGGTCCTGGTTTACAATTCGCTTGATATTGTTTTGAATGCATATAGCTAGTATTTTGTTTAGAATTTTTGCATCTATGTTCATTAAGGATAGTGGTCTGTAATTTTTCTTTCTTGAAGTATCTTTATTTGGCTTGGGGGTTAATGTTATATTGGCCTCATAGAAGGAATTTGGAAGAATTCTATGTCTTTCAATTTCCCAGAACAAGTTGTGAAGGATTGGTATTAGTTCTTCATTCAATGTTTTACAGAATTCATCTGGAAACCCATCTGGGCCTGCGCTTTCCTTTAATGGCAGAATTTTTATTGCTGTTTCTATTTTTTTTTTTTTTGGTGGTACTGGGGTTCCTGGAAACCCTTCTACCTCTGGGCTACACTCCCAGACCTATTTTATATTTTTATTTGGAAACAGGGTTTCTTAAGTGAGTGAGTGAGACTGGTTTTGAACCTGTATGATCCTTCTGTCTCTGCCTCCCAAACACAGGGATTACAAGCATGCACCACCATGCCTGGCTGCTGTTTCTATTTTTTTGCTTGCAATTGGTTGGTTTAGGTGCTATGTCCTCTTGGACTAGTTTAGGTAGGTTATATGTGCTTAGAAATCTATTGATTTCTTCCATGTTTTCCAGTTTATTGGAATATACATTTTCAAATTAGTTTCTGATAATCCTTTGAATTTCCCTACTGTCTGTGATGATGCCCAGTGAGTCTATGTCTTTTGATTGGTGAGTTAAGTCCTTTGACATTCAGACTTATTATTGAAATATGATTTTTGTTTCCTGTCATTTTGTGTCCTAACTTCTCTTCAGTATATTATTTCTTCTTTACTTAGATGCCCTGCTGATCAACTTCATCTCCTCTCTGGTTCTGTAACTTGCTTCTTTTTTCTTCTTTATGGTTTATTTCTTTAAGTATTTTCTCTAGTGTTGTCTGTGAATTCATGAGTTTTTTTTTTTTCAGATTCTGCTTATCTTGAGACAATTTTGTTTCTCCATAAATTTTGAAGAATAATTTTGCTGGATATAGCAGTTTTTGTTGGAAGTTGTTTTCTTCCAGGGTCTGGATCACATCATACCAGACTTTCCTGGTATTCATGACTTGGGTTGTATAGTTTGGGGCAATTTTTATTTTTTGCCCCCAAATATCACCTGTTCTTTTGTTCTCACTGTTTTTAAGATTCTTTCCTTGGCCTCTGTATTGGTCATTTTGATATTACTGGCATGGCGAGGTCCTTCTTTGATCTTATCTTAATGGTGTTCTGTATGTTTCCTGAATGTGTAAGTCCAAGTATCTTTCCATATTTGGAAAATTCTCTGAAATTATTTCTCTGAAGAGATTATAAATTCCCTTGGTCTGTACCTCTATCGCTTCTTCAATGCCTTTTATCCATAAGTTAGCATGTTTCCTATTATCCCATAGTTGTTGGATGTTTAGATTTTGTTGCTGTAGTGACTTCTGTATGCTTCTGACTGTGCTTTCAGTTTTGAATGAGCTATCCTCTAATAATGATATTATATTTTCCATTTTATCTAATCTTCCAGAATTTCTTTCTATTGCTGTCTTCGTTTCATTTATTGATTCTTTCATTTCATTCCAAACCTCTTTCTGATTCTTTCTTAGTGTCTCCATTTCCTCTTTCATTTCCTATATGCACATTTTGAGGCCTTTTATCATACTGTAGATCAGGATTCAGAATTCTTATTGCATTTCTTGTAGGTCAGTATTCATGATTTTCATTATTTCTTCACTATTCCTAATTGTCGTATTTTCAAGGTTCTCATGCTTGTTTTTCTGATATTTTGGCATCATTTGTGGTTATTATTTCTACTCCAGTCTTAGTAGTTGAAATTTAAAAGTGTCAGCAGGTAAGCAGTACTTTTTTCAATGGTGAAGATGGGTTGATGGTCGAGGAGCTGGGGTAATGGGTGCAGGAGTCAGGTAAGGTGTAGGATATGATTATATTAAGGAAAAATTTAAGTATACTAGGGTAATATCTGGTTGAGAATGGGAGACGGTTAGATAGTAGCACTCTTGTAGTTAGTAGAATATTTAACTATGTAGATATGAAATGCCTTGAGTATTAAACAAGGATTTAGAGTAAAAAAAAGTTTTGAGAGAAGAAAGTAGATAAGCTAGAGTGAAGAAGATTGTAAAAGAAGTGGGGGGGGGCAAACAAACATGAATAAAGTAACAAAACAAGATACAAAAGCAGCTATTATACATAAAAGACAAACAAAAGCAAACAAACAAGAGAAAAAAGAGTAATAAAGAGAAAAAAGGACAAAATAAAATAAAAAGAACTAGCAATTGTGTGTGACAACAAAGTAAAACAAACAAAATCCCAAATAAAAGGAGAAAACAAAAACAAAACAAAACCAAAATAAGTCCTACTAATTTATGAATATGGGGCAGGCCCATATAATATCTGAATGTTTGATCACTGTTATAGTTTCTGAAATATTTTCCAATGACTCTTATTTGCTCTGTACCCTATTGTCAGCTTCTGAACCCACTCTCTGAGTGTTTGGACCCCTCTCTCGCCTCTGACAGCTTTGTGTTTAGGTGTCAGTGTATTAGGAGTCACTGTTAACGAGTTCTGTGCTAATCCTCGGTTCTGTGTATTTCCAGCCTGAAGTCCATTTCTCTGCACTGTCCTTCTAGAGCTCAGGTCTGTGCTTCCCTATGTAAGGGTGGAGTACACCCAACGTAGTCTTGGAGTGACCCCCTGTGGCCCTCTGCAGGTATCATGCCTTGAGCACCTTTCTTGTGTCTCTGGAGGTTTTAACTGAACTAGCCCACCAGGTCCATAGTGCACAGTGGGTGCACACAGTTACCCCCTTGTCCCATGGCCAGGTCCTGTGGCTCATGAGGGCACACACTGTTACCTGGATGCCCTGGTCTTGGGCTTTGGGGAGCTCACTGTGCTGCTGGATCCTGTGGCTTCTCTGGGCATACACATTTACTTAGTCCCCTCCCAGATCTCTGGAGATCTTGAAGTGCTGCTGAGGGTGCCACCTTTGGTGAACAAAGGGTGCTGCTCAGGTGCTCAGGTGCAGCTCTCTGCTTAAGATGTTGGAGCTCTATGGCTGCTTTCAAACTCTTGGGTTTTTTTTTCTGAATTTCTTGGGGCTGCCTTGCTGTGACTCACAGTTTGGGCCTATGGCCTGTTATGGAGCCAGCAGCTGGCCACATCTGCAGGAGGTCTGTTGCACTCTCAGGCTTTCTTGCAGTGGATCTAGCAGTTCAGAGTTACTCATGATTCCTGTATCTGTATTGGGTCATGAGCTATGTTTATTTTATTTATTAAGACACTATCTTCTCAGTAGTTAAACTTTATTTGTTTCAGCTACTGAGATGTGCTGCATCCCACAGTCACCATTTTGAATCTCCTCCTGGTATATCTCTTTAGATTCATGTTAATTCCTACAAGACCAAAATGTTTTTCTCCTCATTGTGGGAAAAACATAGCCATATATGTTTTCTAAGTGTTATGTAGGATAAACCATATATGTGTTCTAAATGTTATGAAGTATAAACTAGTTTTGGTAGAAAAACCTGAAACAAATATTTCTGACTCAGTTTTGAGTATCCTAAGGAATGTATTTATAAGTCCTATTGTACTTAGATGCTAATGATGTTGTGCCAATAAAATGTCATGTTCTGCCCTCACCTAATTTTTCAAAATAAATATATGGGTAGGAGGATAACAAATTTCAATAAGTAGTTTTTATGTCAAAAACTGTCTAGTTAGTTAGCTTAATTTTTTCAAATATTAATATTGGAACTTAGTTATTGTTAAGCAAGTCAGTTTTCTTCCTTCTCTCCTTCTGTTTCTCCTGTCCTTTATTCTTTCCTTTTTTTTCTCTATGAAGAGTGTATTAGTCAAGTTTCTTTAGAGAAACAGAACCCACAGGATATGTGTATCACAAAATAGGATTTATCTGTTGGAGCATTGATACTATGCCCTCTTCTAGTAATTACAAAATTTCTGGTCTAATTTTTAGATCTTTGATCCATCTTGAGTTGATGCCTATTCAGGGTTAGGGGTTGGGGCTTAATTTCATTATTCTACAAATGAGACCAGTTTTTTTGATACAATTTATTAGACATATACTCTTTTATCCAGTGTATGTTTGGGGCACCTTTAGAAAATCAAATATGAGGATTTGTTTCTGTATCTTCCACTCTGTTCCACATCTATTTGTTTTAGAGTAAATACCATGACATTTTTATTACTATAGCTCTGCAGTATAATTTAAAATCTGGTGTTGTGATGCCTTTAACATGGTTCTTCTTGCTGAGAATTGCTTTGGCTATTCTGGTTCTTATATGCACTTAGGACTAAGTCCTCTAGATCTGTGAAGTATTATATCAGTATTTTAATAGAGAGTGCCTTGAATATGTATATTGCTTTTGACAGAATGGCAATTTTGATTGTATTTATTTATTTAATTTTATTGGTGCATTGAACTCATATATCTTAATGAAGTACAAGAAAGTAAAGGCATACATTCACACATCAGTCATTTAGCTTTTCTCCAATTCCCACCCAATTTTCTCCCCCTCCCTCATCATATTTGGCTTAGTAATCGACTTTGATATATTTATGAATTATGTCATGTATATTAGGGAATTTCCCTTTTTCTCCCTTTATCATCTTCAATTAGGCTGCCTTATTTGCTTGTCTATGGGTTCTTCTTCATCTATATTTCCTTGTATGACCCTTTTCCTCCCTAGCTTCCACATATTAGAGAGAGCACTGGATTTCTTACTTTTTGTGACTGATTAATATTACTTAGCATAATATTCTCCAGTTTCACCTATTTCCCTGCAAATGATATACTTTTGTTTTTCTTTATTGCTGAATAAAATTCCATTGTGCACATATCCCCTAGTTTTGTAATTCATTTGTTGATAGACATCTTGGCTGATTCCATAGTTTGGCAATTGTGCATTGTGAGGCTTTGAACAAAGATACACCTGCATTAGTTTGGTAGTCAGGTTTCTGTTCTTTCAGGTAGATACCCAGAAGTGGTATTCCTGGATCTTTTGGTAGGTTTGGTTCCCATTCTTCTGAGGATCTTCCATACTGTTTTCTAAAGTGGTTGCACTAATTTGTAATCCCACCAACAAAGTATTATAGTTTCCACTTCTCCCCATCCTTACCAGCATTTGTTATTTGTGCTTTTAGTGATTGCCATTCTAACTGAAGATTGGTAAAATATCAGGGTAGTTTTGATTTGCATCTCTTTGTTGCTAATGATGTTGAACATTCTTTATACATTTATTGTCCATTTGAATTTTTTTTCTTTTACAAACTACCTATTTAGTTCACTTTCCAATTTTTTGATTCAGTTATTTATTTTCTTAGTGGCAAGCTTCTTCAGTTCTCTGTATATTCCAGATATTAGTCCTCTATTAGAGGAATAGTTGGCAAAAATTTTCTCCCATTTTGTTGGCTCTCTGTTGAGGTTCTTGAGTTTCTTTTTCTGTACAGAAGTTCTTCAGTTCAATGCAATCTCACACATTGATCCTCCTTTTAATTTTTTATGCCTTTGGGTTCTTGTTGAGAAAGTTTCTACCTGTGCCTATGTGTTGAAATGTTAGACCTATGCACTCTTATTCTGCCTACCCAAGAGCATGGGAGTTCTTTCGATGCCAATATCAATAACATGCATGGGGGAGGGAGGGTGGATGATAGGACCCAGAGGAATTTTCAGCAAGTGTTGTGTGCATGCAGATTTCTTTCACTCTGAGGCTCAATATAATGTGTATTTACAATGCACCAATAAAAATTATAAGAAAGAAATCACAGAAGAATAAAAAGAACATATTTATGTATTAGAAAAGTCTAAAGAAAAACTAGTTCATTAAAAAGTAATTGAAAAATATGAAACAAAATTAAAAGAGAGACAGAAATCCAAATATTTTAAGAATCAACACAAACTAATAAATAATCCTATCAAAACCAAGAATTTGTAAAACTGAGTAGAAAATATGATTCTGAAAGTGGAGGACAACTTATCAAATTGGTTTGTACTCAGACACTTCAGTCACAAGTGGCCACTGGGACACCTGAGGGCCCAGAGAATCAGCAGCTGCCCAGTCTGAGAAGTCAGGGCCTCAGAAAATGAGGGACCAATGATGCAGTCCTAGTCCAAGACAGGAAAGCTGGAAACTCCCTGGAGAATTGCTTGGGAAAGCCCTATTGGAAAAGTGAAGCTCAATATCCTCAGGTGAGAGCAACAACAGCAGATGCACCAGACTCAGGAAAACCTGAGCTTGCCTTCAAGCCCCTTCTTCCTTCTGACACTTATTCCTTCTTCTGCCATTCATTCTGCCTGGACCCCCAGTCTATTGACAGTGCTGCCCACACTCAGAGAGAGACTTCTTCTCCAATCTGATGTTTTATATACATATCATCTCAAAGTTCCCAATCCTAGGCATCTCTTAGTTTACCCAAGTTGCCATTTCAGATTAACTATCACATCTGGAAAATAAGCTGTCTCTTACAGTTTCTCTATACTAGTGTGAGATGGGCAGTGGCCATAGTCATCAAAGACCAGTATTAGCCTTTGAAAGAATCCCTAGATATCTCAGTCATAATGTTTTCATGTATGTGCCACACTATCTTAAGTAATGATGTTTCCAGCATTTAATAAAAATTATTAAGAAAATTCAGAGACAAAAAAGATCTATATTTTTGTAACATAAGCAAGTTCAAAGGAGATATAATATTGCTAGTTATAACAATTAATGACAGTTATTTTTATTTATGGTAAAATAGGTCAAATTAGCCAAAGAATAGCTGTATTTTAAATAAGAAAGGAGATGTGGTTTCTGAAAGTGAATCAAAATTGATGATATTTAGACACTGTGAATAATCTTCATATATACATGTTGAAAATTATGAAAGAAATATAGAGGAGACTGTACCACATTCAGTATAGTTGAAGTATATGAATAATGCAATTAGTTATAAAGTATTAATTATAGAGTAATATATGAAGTAACTATAAGATTTATTTTAAATTTCAAAAACAACCTAATTTATATTATTTTATGACATTACACTTTGAAAACATGATCACCTAATAGCCTCTTGATAAAAAATTCTCTTAATATTTATTAAAGAGAGCTTTTGAGGTTTTATAATGTCAAAATAAATAAATAAATATTTCCCTAAATTTTTTGAGATAGAATAGTGTGAAAGAACAACTAGCTTTCAAAAACCATAAAACTAACAACATATTTCAAGATATTAATGATTCTTTTAGGTACTTGATAAAACTTGAATGTTATTTTCTTTCTTTCTTTAGAAATAAATTTGATAGCAATATAAAGTTGATAGCAAAAGATTTTCCTTTTCAGCAATGTTTTTTTATTTGTTATATTTTATGGCTTTCAAAGCTTTCTAAAACTAGGATAAAGCAGTAAAAGCCAATCAAAAGCAAAGTCAAGGCAAATGTATTCCAGAATTTGAGAATTTTCAAAATTGCTGTTTTTTCATATCAAAAACAAAGTGAAATTACATTTATATGGTTTCCTTACAACTGTTTGTTCTCTGCCAGAAAAAAATTAAAAGAATCCTTCCAAAATATCAAAAGAGTACAATAGAACAGTTTTCTTTCATACTTAGTGACAGAGTTAGGAAGCCAATTCAGGTCTGGGTAATGAATCATTTTAGATAAATGCATGCAGATTAAATGCAGACTATTCCAGAAGAAAGATTGGTAATTTTATCTCTGTGGAAGGGTAGAATAAGCAAATACATAATGGACTAAAGAGGATCATAAACAAAAAATCAAATCATACAATGTCAAATCCTGGTTTTCATATTTCAAAGGAAGATATTGTCAGACTCAGAAAATAGTTATGTCAAATATTGCTTTTAATATATGAATAATTACTTCTTTGATCTTGGGAAAATATGAAAGCCAGAAACAAATGTAAAGTGTATACTGTAATTTGTACTAGACATACTTATTATATCCAATGATATAAAACAGTGACTTGTAATTATTCTTTATCTGAGAATATTAATATATACTCTAAGGAAGAAAAATTATCTTCTCATCCACCCTATATGAGTTCTTAAATTGGGTCTCCCTGTAATAAAAAACAGATTAGCAAGTAAAAAACAAGCAGTAGTATAATAATATATATACCTCCTGTATCCATGGGGATAACTCAAAAGAAATTCATAAGTTTCCAGAGCAGAATTCAAACTAGTGTTTTTTTCTCCAGGCTTTAATACATGCTTTTATGAAACCAGAAAAAATATGTGAGGAAAGTCCAAATTAAGACTAAATGGTCAGGAAAAGTACAGTAAGCAATGGTAAGAATTGGTAAGTGAACTTGCTTTTCATTACTGTCACAAAGTATCTGAGATAATTAAATTAAAAAGAGAAAGTTTATTTTGACTCATGGTTTTAGAAGTTTCTGTCCATGGTCAACTGGCTCTGTTGGTTTTGGACCTGTGGCAAGGCAATGCTCTATGTCTCAAGTAAGTCGAGGAAGGTGCTCACTTCATAGCACCAGGACACACACAGAGAGAAAGACGAGGGAATGAGTTCCTCATATCCCCTTCAAGATTCGACCCTCAAGGGTATAATTTCCTTCCATTAGGCCCCCTTTTTAAGGTCCCACCACCTTTTAATATAGCCACAGTTTGGTAACTAAGCCAACCTCATAATTATATTACATATAATTATATATGTTAATATGTTATATATAATTATACATATATAATTATAAACCAAACTTTGTAATTATAAAGCTTTATCATAGAGTATCTACTGTATAATATACACATATTATATATATGTTATATATAAAAATTATAAAGCTATATCTTATAATTATATGTCATGTACAGCTATATCTATAATTATAAAACTTTATCCTACAGTATCTACTAGATGTAAAGCTGTATTTTATTGGAATTGACAAGATATTTGGGCAAGCTGTCAAATAAATTCACTGTGAGATTAATACTTCCTTTGTTATAATTATATTTTATTATACTTTGACCCATTTAAATTCCTGAGCTTAGGTTTATTATTTCTTATATGTGTATATATTTTCATATGCTCTTAAATTTTATTCTTAATAATCTTTGTTTTAATGTTCAAGTAGTTGCTGTGTCTCTGCTGGCTCCACGATGTTCTGGGTATTGTCTTTCTATTTTATTTTAATACAGTTCATTATCAACTCAATAATCATAAAAACTTTTATCTGTTTGTTCATTGTTTTATGTCCCAGAAAACCTTGTGGCTGTTTCTGCACTGATTCATTGGATCCTCACAATGGCCTTAGAAATACAAGTACTTCTCTTCAATTTACAAATGAAGAAATCAAACCTAAAGAATCTTAGGATTCAGTTCATAGCAACCAATATATAGAAGGCTAGAATGTGCCAACCAAAATATACCTCTTTGGCACAGAGATTATTATGAGTTGATTATTTTCAAATACTGCAAAGACTGAAGCTCTGCAAAGTTACTCTTTTGCAAGAGGAATTTATATTTATAAAGGGATAATCTATTTTTAAGTGTTTTACCTTCTCTGTAGCAAGATGAGAAATATGATTAAGGCACTAGGGTCTCTAAGTGATGGAGAAGGAACCAACTTGAATCTACATAATAACTCTGCTTCTGCTTTCTAGTCCTAACTAAGCATTCCCACACTCTTATTTCTTTGTTTCAGAAAATTACTTTTATTTCAGTCTTCAGATAAAGCTACTTCTTTGAGATCTACCCTGCGGATCTACAGATTTCTCTTCGTTTTCTTCTAGGTATACAGGAGGTGTACATGTTATTAAATTTCATCTTTTGTTTCTTTTTGTAATCATTTTTTTTGTTATAGGGAGACTCAGCTAAGAACTCAGAAAGGGTGAGGAGAAAATTGCTTTTCTCCCAAAAAGATCAAATGCCTTCTCCAAGATTGCACAGCCATAGTGGAGATACTGAGATTCAGACCCAAGTGATCTGTTTCCAGGATTCACTTCTTTAATTAACATTGTCACACTGGTCAGAAAAAGTGTCAAGAATTTGGTGGGAAAAAATAATTTGGGTAATA
Source organism: Muscardinus avellanarius (assembly GCF_963383645.1). Classification (NCBI taxonomy): domain Eukaryota; kingdom Metazoa; phylum Chordata; class Mammalia; order Rodentia; family Gliridae; genus Muscardinus; species Muscardinus avellanarius. The sequence goes on along the minus strand of NC_137794.1, from coordinate 105,064,632 downwards.
ATCAGGGGTGGGGGATTAGTTTCTAGGAAGGTTTAGTTGCCCTAGATTTAGGCTGTGATACTAAGTCAAATCACATGAAGTTTTAGCTGGAATACTTCCAAAGGTTCTGGAGATGTTTTACCTGAGATAGAATGATCCTTACATATGTCATTTATATAAATAATCACAGTGTATATGCATTTCAATTCAACTTGTCTTATTCTTGTGGAGTGTTCCATAATATATCAAAGAAAGGTGTAAGCACTGATCTAAAACTACAGTGTTTAAATGCTTGTTTCCAATGCAGCATGAGAATTGAAAAGACCTTTAGATGAAAATGTGTCATTGCACTCAGATAAGAATAAGAGATTTAGTAAAGCAACAATGCACACCCATGTTGGAAACTCTGCCATTTCCCCTCAATATTGGATGTTTTCAATACACCCTAGACAGCTCAGAAAACTGTGATGGAATAAACTGCCTAGATTTCCTATGTCACATATTTAAGACAAAAAGAAAAGTTCATGACAGTGATGAATGTGTAATGTTTTCATAAAAGTGAGATGTGGAAAAACTGGTGTAAAGAAACTCCCCTCTTTTTTATCCCAATGGAAGATTATTATTAACTAAAAGACAATTCTGATATAAGCAGTAAAAAAATGACACATTTGAAAACAATGTTATGGAAATGTTTTCGCCAGTTTTACTTCCTTTGATTTTCTTAATTCTTAAGAAAAGATACATAATTTCCTACACCATGTATGAGTAAACTAATTTTCAAAAGTTTTCCATAATCAATGCATGATACATTGTGAGATAAAAATTTGAAGGCAGTATTGCTACCCAATTATTGTGTCACCCAAACCTAGCAAAACAAATATTTAGACAAGTACCATAGCAATTACTGCCTTTTTATTGAACTGTGTATGTTTTACAATTATAAATTTATTTTCAATTTAAAATTCATCTTTCTCAGTCTCTTATTCTGTTTTTGTCTTTCTCTCTTCACACATATCCTACATGTATACCATAGATAGGTAGATAAATATGTATATATACATGCACACAATCCAAATCAGAAATTTGTATTTTTTAAAATTTCTAACAGCATAAAGGCAGGCTCCGTCCCAGCCTCACTGACCCTGGCACCAGCCTAACCCCTCGACAGACTCCTCTCCTGGCCTCGGAGGCCCCAGCATTGGCCCTGCCTCATGGCAGGTTCCAATCCCAGCCTCGCTGGCCCCAGCACCAGCCTAACCTGTTGGCAGGCTCCAATCCTGGCCTCGGAGGCCCCAGTTGCAGCCTTGCCTCATGGCAGGCTCCGATGCTGGCCATTGGCCCCAGCACCGGCCTAACCCCTCGGCAGGCTCCAATCCCGGCCTCGGAGGCCCCAGCACCAGCCTTGCCTCATGGCAGGCTCCGATCCCAGCCTCGCTGGCCCCAGCACCAGCCTAACCCCTCTGCAGGCTCCCATCCCGGCCTTGGAGGGCCGGTGCCAGCTGAGGAGTTAGGCCGGTGTGGGGGCCAGCAAGGCCAGAATCAGGGCCTCCCATGAGGCAAGACCGCTGCTTGAGCCAGCGAGGTCTGGATCAGTCCACCAGGTAGCCAGGCCACTACTGGGGCCGTCAAGAGTGGGATCGGTACTTGCAATGCGGCATGCACAGAGAAATATGACCGAAAATAAAAACCAGATGCTTCCTCTAATCAGCAATAACTAGGAGGAAAGGGGCAACAGGAAGAGGTCGAGTTATAGAAAGGGCCCCTATAGTGAAGCAATTAAGGTGACCAATCAGAGGGTATGGAATAGGGGAGGATGGAGCCTCTTTAAAACGCAGGAGGTACATAAACAAATGTATCAGAGTTAATCACCAAACAAGCATGGGCTCAAGGGAGGGGAAGAGAATGGGATGGGGACTGGATGAGGGCTAACTGGATGATGTGTGCTTGTATATCCTCTCAAGTCTTGTATTCCAATGTGATATATGATTACAATGCACCAATAAAAATAAATTTAAAAAAATTTCTAACTTGTATCAGTCTTATTCATGGACCATCCCAAAACACCATTAATAAGATCAGACATGTTCACATGGTCCACATACAGGTATAGACATTCATGTTGACATATATGTAGATTATTGGCTGTATTTTATAATAGAAAAAGTTATGAAAGGAGTCATCATTCAGTACCGGTTGTATAAAATATGGAGCATACTTATTTGAGAACAGTTGCACATCCAAGAAGGTAAACGTCACTCTACAAACTCGTTTAGAACAATATTAAAATCATTTTACTAAATACAAAAACTCTGCAAACTCATTTAGAACAATATTAAAATTATTTTACTAAATACAAAAGTAACACACAGAACAGAATACTGTCACCAGTATATACCCTATATAACCTCTAGAATTACCAAAGGAGTGCATTAGTGGTTGATCCTCACTAGGGTCACAGGGAACTGAAGTCCATCAAAAGAAAGGATCTTTCTTTGCTTTCACAATTTTAAATCTTGGCCACATATGCATATTTTACTCATTTAAAAATCAACACTTTTTAAAATTTACCTACATAATAAAAGTGCCTTGAATAATTGACATAGATATCATGATGTTTAAAAATCAGTATTTTCAAAATGAGTAACTTAGAATCCTGGCTCTGAAAGATATTCTAGAGTAAATAAATATAAAAGTATATGATCAAATATGTGTGGAAATACAAATAAAACTTCTACCTCCTCCACATTCTCTATGAGACTATCTCATCACAGACCCTGCTATATTGTTCCATAAGGATACATTAAAACATTTGTTCCATAAAGGGACATTTAAGTTTTTTTTTCCATTTCATAATGATAAGATGTATTTACTCTTTAAATTCTCTCTTATAGAGCAGCTTTTAACATCCACGGGGACCAATTTTAACGGGATGCTCCCAAAGAAAAATAGCATTGCCTTTCAACAAATTCACCTGTGCAGAGAAGAAGCCATTAAGTCATCATTCAGAATTATTTATTTTTATTTTGTGCACAATCACAGCATCCTTGACATTCTGATCTCCAAATCAATTAGAGGTTTGAAGTAGCAAATAAAAGTGTGAGAAAAAGTCAGCTACAAGCAGGTCTACTGACAGCTAGGAAAAGCTAACAGGGAATGGGGATAGAAAAAATATAGACACATGCACACACACTATGTGAGGGTTTTTTATTTGATTTTAAATAGGGAAGCAATAATTACTTTTTTGAATTGTTGTATAGAGTAATTGGTGGCATACTGGAGACAAATTGCTAAATACAATTCATATAATCAAGAGATACCCTCCAAAAGGAAGATATGGCAGAATCATTGTTGACAGGAGGAGAGAGTCCCAATTAAACACTGGCTTTGCTACTTACTGTATTATCTTTATAATAGGGTTGTGCTCATTGTGCAACCCATGAAACAGAAAGCCAGCACCAAGAAGTCCTAGATTTTTGATTGTATACTGTATTTAGAAGAAAAAAAATCTGATTTTGATCCACCTGCATAACGTTTCTCAAATGGAGTTATCAGTTAAAATTAGTTGAAATTATCCTCTTAAGGCCATTGAAGCCTTTGTTTTAGCCATCTCCTGTTTTGCCATTTGCAACTGAGCGTGTACTACTCTATCAAAATAAAAAAGTAAGGAAAATTTGTTTTATGTTTGAGAATTTTTTGAAAAGCTGCTAATGAAAAACAGTGCATCTCAAAACAATTTCATTATACATAAAACTAAAGATTGTCCATCTACTGATGCCACTGTTTTAGTAGCCAGATAGTTTCTTTTTTATCATTTGTGGAAGGTTTTGTAAATAATCAATGAAGTAAAAAAGGAAAAACAAAAACTTGGGTAGAAAGAGAAAAGTAAAGAAGATAACATTCCCAGGATAGACACAACAAAGGAATTCACTTGGTTTGAAATATTTCAAATATTTGTGAAGCTGAAAAATGTTCAATACTATGATTTAGATTCCTCAGTCTTATACTTAGTTGTAATATATATATACTTTTATACTATATTCAAAGATTTAATATTCACAGATTAAATCAACTGTGGATTAAAGTATTCAAAAGATAAGCATAACGATACTATGACAAAAGCAATGCAATTAAAAACAATCCAACTATTTACATAGCCGTTTATTTTATTAGGTACTACATGTAATCCAGAGATAATTTATAGGATATTGGAAGATGTGTGCAGGTTCTATATAAATAGTATGCAATTTATTTTATAATAGTATGCAAGTTCTTTTGCACCAAGCAATGATTTTAAAGCATGAAAATATTGAGGGTTTTTTTTTTTTTTCCAAAACCAACACAGTGCATCATGAGGCTGAGCTTTCTGCGGGAAATAAGGACACAAGGAAAATGGGCATGCCACACTTTAGATAAGAAAGCGGTAAATTATCCCGGGTTTTATAATACGTGAGTCAACAGGAGACTAAGAAATGAGAACTGTCAAATAATAATGTCTTGGAATTGTCAGGATAGAGGGAACTGTGACTTATTTTCTTTGCCAAACTTAGAGAAATAATGTAGCTTTTTAACTTTAGGCAAGCCAGAGATAACCAGTGAGATTGGTATCAGCCACTTACAATTACAGAACAGAAATTTAGGGAGGAGAAGAAAGAAGCAAACATAAGATCTAAACATATATGCATATATATGAAGCTCTCTCTATATATGTATATATATATTCATAAAAATCTTATATATATTCATAAGCCATTAAAATACATGTCTGAGTATTGGGGTTGGTTGAGAACAAGTCATTCTCAGAGAAAAGTAAAGACTGTAGTTTGATTGAAGGGAGTATTAGTGCCAGGTCAGTGCATAAAAGTAATCTATTTTCTTACTCTATGAGTGATAGATTAAAAAAACAAGTATAAAACTAAAAGGGAAATTCTCTAATGTGTATGATGTGCTTTAACAAACATGTTACAGTCAATCACTAAGCCAAACATGAGAAGGGAGGAGAGAGAATGGGGCTGGAATTGGGTAAGGGCTAATTGGGTGATGTGTGCATGTATGTCTCCAAAATCTTGTACCCCATTAATATGTATGACTACAATGCACCGATAAAAAAATTTAAAAAAATCTAAATACAATCTTTACCTTTAAGAGCCTTTTCACTGAGCCACTAAGTCTCTGAGCCTCAGGCTTGTTCATAAAATGGCCTGAAAACTACAATGTGACATTTCTGTAAGAATTTTAAAGCGCTAACAGGATACTTGTGATTTCAGAAAGTAACGTTTTTCATTCTCTGTTTTAATGCATACATTTATTGACTTACCTTTTCTTCTAAGATTAAGTTTTGTTCCATATCACTTGCTTTATATATGACAATTTTACTTAGTTCCATTCCAAATATTATATACTTGTAATAATTTTTTTCTAACTTTCAAATTTAAAACATATTTTCTAGTTTCTAAATAAATGGGAAACCTGAAGTTAACATTTATTCTATAAATATTTAGGGAGATGTTATTGCATTATAGTTAGAGTAGAGTTTGGATTGTGAAAATTTTAAGTTTGTTGGAATTTGTTAGACTTTTTGTGTCAAATACCATATACATGTGTATACACACATGCGTGTACTCACGTGTGCGCACACACACACACCCTCTCTTTATTTTGTTTTCCATCCTAGATAAATCCAAATATTTCTTCTTTTCTTAGAGTAAAATATATAAAAATATACATTTATTTCAAGTTTTTATTTTCTATTTGAAAAAAGAAAATAATATTTTTCTAATTACTCTATAAAAATAGTTTATCAAACTTACCAACAATTCTACATTTTTAAATGTAATAACTCTACCTGAAAACCAACATTTGATACATACCTTCTTGAAATATCCTTTCTTGTTGGTTACACAGTTTTATTTTGACATTTTTTCTTAAGTATTTTTTCTTAAATATGAATTATACTGAAATCTGCCTTCCAGGGGAGCTGTTGATGATTTGTTATGCATCTCACTACCTCTTCTGTGTAGCTAGTTGGACTTTTTTTGTGGCTGCTGTTAGTATCATTCTGGAAAAAATATGCTATTTGGACATCATCATAACTTACATTAAAAAATCACGTAAATGTCTAGTCTATTTTATGGTTGCACTAACTAGCAAGAATTCTATGGATTAGTTTCTCACAGTTGATTTCCAGAAATTTTTGTAGGAATATTTTTATAATGTACAAATAAGAAAATCATCTGCTAATATTGCCATTTCTTGAAAATGATAAGACTTGGGAGATGAAGTATGATTCTTTAAAAAGAAAAACATTAAATCTTAAAAGTAATTTGAAAGAATGAAACACTTGATATTTTCTGAAGTAAATCATATGTGTTTTTATTTTATTTTATTTTACTAGGTGGAGGAGAGGAGGAAAATATGAGCTAATTAAAAAAAAAAACAGAGAACACCCTGGAATAAAATCATTTTTATTTGAAATGATTTAATATAATTTGCAAAGAAAAACTAGACTTCATTCCAGGGGTGCAAGGTTGGTTCAACATTCCCAAATCGATAAATGTAATTTGCCACATCAATAGAGTTAAGGAAAAAAAATCACATGATTATATCAATAGAAGCAAAGTATTTGACAAAATCAATACCCTTCATAATCAAATCACTAAGGAAATCAGGAACAGAAGGAATCAACCTCAACATCGATAACTTTTACTAAATGCAGTTTGAAAAGCCTTATTCTCTCACATCACATTCGAGGGTAATTTATTGTTTCCTATGTTTATTTTTAAATATGGCCTATTAATTTAGTGAATACAGTGTAGCCCTCATTGCTGAGATAGTGCAAGATCACAAAGGAGATTCTTGTAAAGGACACTTTCAGAATCTTTGTGGCTGCCCTGCTAATAGGCAAGCATTCATAGTACACTTAAAAGAATGTTTTTGCATAAAAATGATGCAAACATTGCTCATTTTGTTTTATAACATCCAGATAAAAAATGAATCAGAGATGAAAACAGTATAATAACTCAAATTAGACATAAGAAAGCAAATATTAAAATTTATTACAAAGATTGAATACGAAAAAACTATTTTCAAGACTAATATATATTCAACTCAAATAGTAAAGCAATTTTTGAAAAGTTATATAGACATACTCTCATGTTTATAGATATTATCCAAATTATTGAATTAGTATGAAAATCTTTTTGTCAAGTAGTAGTTATAAAACTAAAAATTATTTAGTTTTATTTCTAATGTTGAGAAGCAAATATTTGCTAATTTAAGAGTTTTTGAATAGGATATCTGATATTTTAATAGGCATTGGGTAACAATTGAGCATATAAAATGAAATATTTGAAGAATGATAAAATATAAAATACAAGCCATTACCTTCATTAAAATTTGTCCATGGTACTGAATGCTACCTATATGTATTTTCACACAATGTTTTTTTTATTATTCTCTTCTTTGTTTAGTGAATGGTTGAATAAGAAACACCCATTCCAATCTCTTTCACAACTAGGTCAACCATTAACAGTGTAAATCCATAACATACAAAGGCCTCATTTTACAGAAGGCTAAAATACTGACCTTTGGCTAAAATCGATCATTTATAGGTCCCAGTTTGATGTTATTGCTATTGTCTTGTCCCTAGTCTACTGAGTCCTTGAGTAAACTTGGGAATTTCTATGCTTTAGATACAGTTTGAATATGTCTTACCATGGGATGAAATTTAATTCCCAATGTAAGTTATTATAGGTAGATACCTAATCGGACTATTGTGCCAAAGGTAGAACCTTTGAAAGGTTGAGATAAAGTCATCAGGGTGGAGCCCCCACACCTGAATATGTGGTGGCTTTATAGGAAGAGGAGAATCTAGAAACACACACGTTCCCTGTCTTGCTGATTCCATCACCTTGGAATTCTGCCAACAAAAAGGGAGCACCATGCCGGGCGTGGTGGTGCACGCTTGTAATCCCCGTGCTGGGGAGGCTGAGACAGGAGGATTGCACAGGTTCAAAGCCAGCCTCAGCTACTTAGTGAGGCTCTCAGCAACTTAATGAGACCCTGTTTCCAAATAAAGTATAAAATATGTCTAGGAGTATAGCCCAGAGGTAGAAAAGCCCCTGGGTTGTACCCCCAGTACCACCAAAAAAAAAAAAAAAAAGGCATTACCAGATGCAGGCCTTTGAACCTCAAGAACTATGAGCCACATAGGCCCTTTTTTATAATGTGATCATACTATGGGTACTTTGTTATAGTAACACAAAAAATTCTGATCCAGGGATTATGGAGGTGTAGACCAAGGAAGAACAAGTGTCAGGACCTTGGCACAGAAAAGTACCTTGTAGGTTCAAGGAACAATATAGAAGTCAGTGTGAATGGAGCAGAATGAACTGTAAGAAAGTGATTTCAAATGAGATAGTGCAATGAACAGGGCCTTACAGAGAATAGTTAAGGACTATTTCACCCTGGTTGAAAGGAAAGCCATCAGAGGGCTCTAATCAAAGGAGTGGACCTTACTGAATGTCTTTTTTTTTTTTCCCTAACAAAGAATGTTGTTTATCTAAGGACTGTTATAAAACCTCTAGTAGTGTGATCCTATTTTTAATGTCAATTGTGGTAAAACACACATACTGTGAAAATTACAATGCTATTCATTTTGGGTAGCATTAACAACATTCATAGTGTTGGATTGCACTCTCCAGAGGTTTTTTCATTTTGCAAAACCGAAGCTCTACTGCTGAGCCAGGACTTCCATTCCTGCAGCCTTAGCCCTCAGGCCCTGGTGCCCCCACCTTTCTTCCTGTTTCTGTGAGTTGGCCTACTCTGAATGCGGCAGAGAAGTGGTATTGAACAGCTGCAAGAAAATGACACATACTCTTCTTCGTGGAATTTGCTCTGATTTATTTCATTTTATCTTAGTTCAATGCATTTTAGTTTAAAAGAATTAAAAACTGTTTGTTGACTCACAAATCAATCTCTACCCCTGTACTGTAAAGATACTCTTTAGCTTTGGGGAGCAATCAGCTCAGCCTAGTGTCTCAGAGGATGAATGGTGGAGACAGCCCGGCAGTGCAGGTCTGCATGTGGTTTCTCCACTGCAGGCTCTGTGCCTTTCATAAAGCATTTAATTAAACTTGCTGGGCTTCACTTTCTTCATCTGAAAGCAGATTACAAGTGCCATAGATATTATTATAAAGGTATTACTTATCTCCCAGGATTGTAGGAGGGTTAAGTTAAATTATCTCATGAAGTTATTTAGAAAATTGTTTGTACATACTAAAAGCATATTTAATGGTTATGTTGTCATCCCCATTAATATTACTAAAGAACTCCATCCTTTGCTTTTGGAAGAGTTATACGATGTCAGTGATGGTAGAGGAAATACAACCATCCTAAAACATGAGCAACTCAGTGGGTTTGTGACTACAAATGAAGACACTGGTGATGTGACCTAAATGGCCAGTGCTTTTTAAAGAACTAGACTGAGTCTAAAGGCATAGCCAAATAAAAACACATCTAAAAGTTTTTATTGCCAGGAGCCACCAACTGATCACTCTTGATGCAAACCATGATTGTTAATTTGGGACAGATAAGAGACCAATGTAGCTCTCACACTTAGATGGCAAGAGTTTTAATTCCACTAACTAAACACATGTGACATGTCTATGTTAAAATTAATTTTATTGTTTGAAATATCATTATTAAGATTTAAAACAAATCAGCAAGTATTTGAGTATCTCTGTGTGTAGGTTAGTTACATATATAAAACTGTATGTATTTACATAAAGAAATTAAACTTTATAGATGCATTAATTCACACATAGATATTCAGTAGTGTTTGTTCTTTTTGAAAGTGATGATAATCTACTTATCGCTAATTTACTTTTATATATAAATACTTGCTAGAACTTTCTAATATTTAATTATTAGCATTTAAGACATAAATGTTTTGTCTTGTCACACTGTTTTGTACTCAAGAGACAGTGGACACATTATAAACTCTCTAGAAGAGTGCTAATAAATACGAAATTCTATTGACATTCTTTGTCCCAAGATTTGGTGCGCATGGCTAAAAATACTTTCAGTGTTAATTTAATAACACAATAGTTTTTAACTTCCTTTCACTGTGACAATTTTTATTGCATTTCTATTTGTGTAAAATACTTTGCATGTGATGCTGAGACTTTTCTATTTTTTTATACGAAAGCTATTACAATTTTTAGCTATTATAATTTTTAACAAAAATAAATGCCATTTGATTAAGTTTGTAACACCCCATGCTATTTATTACCTTTCAATGCTAGTTGTTAAGATTAAGGGAATGGCTGATAAAGAATATATAAAGAAAAAAAGTATTGGAGCTGGGGTGGTCTTCTGGCATGTCATTTAAGTTAAACTGGTAATTCATTGATTTATTTATTCAGACGCTAATCTGGGCAATGAGGCTAAAGTTGGCTTTCTGTTTGCTTGCTTTTCTGTTTTGTGGTACTGGGGACTAAAGGTGGGGAATTCTCCAGTCCCGGTCCTCTTATTTTTTTTGTTTTGAAATAGAGTCTTACTGGATTGCTGAGAGTCCCACTAAGTTGCTGAGGCTGGCCTCCGACCTGGAATCCTCCTGCCCCAGCCTCTCAAGTACTGGATTACAGGTGTGTGCCACTATGCCCTGTGTGAAAATGGATTAAACTCCACAATCAACGGATTGTAAACAAGGAAGATTAACCATAGTAAGCAATTCTAGATGATCTGAGTAGACCAGATTCAACTAGTTGAAAGGCTTTAAGTCTAGAACTGAAGCTTCCTGGATGAATTTATTTTATCCATAGCATCAGCTTCAAGAGTGCCAGGCTGCACTTCCTCCTGGCTTCTTTTATGTGATGGTTTTTACCTCGCCAGCCCCCACAATTGCTAGAGCAGCTCCTTGAACTCTTTCCTGCCCCTTACCAGCAATGGATGGATTCCAAGGCCCTTAGTGGATGCTTTCTTGAAACCATGAGTAATATAAAACCTGATATACACTATGGTTCTTTCTATATACAATCACAGATTTATTTTTTTTCAATTTTCCCTAAGCACTTATCACACAAATATAACTTTTGTGATTTGAGATGTGATAGCAAAACTAGCACAAATTTTTCTTCACAATCTCAGGGAAAGTCAATTTATTCTTACCCCAGATTGTCCAATATAGTCATACAATCTTTTTTCTTTCTTTTGAACTTCAAACTTATACCTTTTATTTTAAAGGAAGTACTTTACAGATTTTCTTTGATGTATCAAAATTGCCAACATCATTTCTCTTGTGCTTAGAGGCCATTACTAAGTAAAATAAGATGACATGAACACACAGATGTTGATACCAGTGATACTCAGCCACTGAGTGACTAACGGGAGGGTAGTGTATACAGTGAGGACACAGTGGGTAAGACAAAGGAAAATGGTTGGAGATTTCATCAAGCTTCTCCGAACTATAGTAGTTTATTTCCAAATTGTTTATTTTGGGAATTTCTTATTTAATATATTCACATTGCTGTGGCCACAAGTAACAAAATTGTGGAAAGATGAATGATGAATAAAGGGAACTTTATATCCTACCCCACTTAAACTTAACTCATTCAGGTTTAGTTGTTCCTTGCCTTACCAGTTACTAATGCATATTTTAAAGTTACAATTAACAAAATTATGTTAAATAAGTACAAGTATCAGTAGGTAGATGAATGGGCAAAAGTAAATGATCTATAAATGCAAGCCTTAAAAAAGTGGAACTCTAAATCAATGGAACTTGTAAGTAAATACAACAACAACAAAAAACAAGCATTGTCTAAGTCTTGGAAATATTTTTAAAAGCTATAACATGTAAAAATAAAAGGAAGAAAAAATGTCAATAAACATTCATTATGCCATTACTTATTATTTAAAATTTTAGCAGTGAGAAATTTTATTCACAGAAATTCTTATAAAAAAACTAAAGATTAGTCAGACATGGTGGTGCATGCTTGTAATCCCTGCGCTTGAGAGGCAGAGAGGGGAGGATCGCGCAGGTTTGAAGCCAGCCATGCTGGCTTAAGAGATCCTGTTTCCAAAGAAAAATATAAAAATAGGTCTGGGAGTGTAGCCTGGAGGTAGAAGGGCTTCTAGGAACCCCAGTACCACCAAAAAAAAACAAAAAAAAAACCTAAAGATTAATAGATACAACTTCAATATTCATGCAGAAGCTTATTTGTAAACTTTCAAAATCCAACCCCTTCCTTGTAATTCCTGAGGAGACCCTGACAAAATATAATCTTCCTCCAGTATAGTAGAAGAGGTACTGAAGATCAGCTAGCTATACAATAGTAAAGCTGTAGGTCTAATATTTTCCCTTGTACGTGGAAGCTAGAGAAAAATTAGGACATAAAAGGGACTCTAGACAGAGGAGGAAAAACCCCAGTGGAGTGATGGAGTGGGGCCTGAAGAAGGGAAACAGGTGAGTGAAGGAGATCTGATGAAGGAAACTTCAGTGGACATGAGGTACATATACAAAATCAATAATGCCTATCTCATTATGGTGCTTGGGAGGGATGGGAGGGCAGAGTTGGGGGAAAGTTCATCAAGTGCTTTATGCATGTAGTCTATTGCTCTGACCTTCACCATGATGTATGATCATAATGCACCAATAAAAAGTAAATAAATAAAATGGAAGCTGTTCTTTTCATCTGCACTTTTACTAGATATTTGTATTTTACCCAAAATTCTCTACTTTGATGAAAAATGTCAAGATATTCATTCGAATTAATTCCTCTTTTATTATTCATTTTAAGACTCTCTATATATTACTATATATAGAGAGATATAATACTTAATTTGTACTAGGCCCAGATCTACGCATTATTTTAGTAAATAAACCTACCTTCCTCTTCCTGTAATTCATTAAGTCTATTTTAATCTTTCTTTGACAATAACCTCATATATATCAATTGCTTATAAAAGGAAAATATGTGAATGAGAAGTGTTAACAAGATTAGCATTACAAACAAATTACCCAGTTTGTAAGTGCTGCCTAAAGATTAGCAATTTAATAGCACTTCAGAGAATGCATCCTTCACCTTTACGCAAAGATCATTCTAAACTATGATTCGTTTTAATTTGAAGAACACATAATTTGGACAATTATTAAACTCACAGAAATTGATAACTTGGAATCAACACAGTGATAATATGAGTTTAATTTTTCAAGAATTACAATTTTGTTAAGTATTTAAAAATGTTATGTTAAAAGCAGTTCATACACTTAAACTTATATTTAATAAAGTAATTTTATATCCTATAATTATTCATATTAAGTCTAATAATTAAATGTTAAATATAGTTGATATTTAAAATATAATTTTTCCGATTGTTTTTATTAATCAGTACATACTCAAACAGAAGCATAAGATCTGTGTGCCAACCGTGTCTTTACACTCAGTGCCTTAAAATATCACTTCTTTAGGAATATATTTTCCTTCATTATTTTAACCAATAATAAACTAGTTTGAATTCATCATCACACTTAACAGCCTAATAATTTAAAAAGTTCTTTCTTTGCCCTTGCTAAACTTGATCACTAACATTGTTACCAAGGTTACCAATGACCTACATTTTGTGGCCAAATAAAAAATAAATGAATTGGCATTTAAAATTTCACTTCTCAGTAGCATTTGACCTTATAGATAATTCCTCGTTTACATTTTTTTATTTTTTAAAGATTTTTGCCTATTCTTTAAAAAAAACAATATGATTAGGTCAAATAGTCAAGAAGGAGGAGAGGTGTTATTAATACTCCAGTGTGGGTAAGTGTGTGTGCTTTGTACTTTACAGACTACATACTTCTTTTCAGGTGTTTATAGAACTTAGGGAAACAATGACTTTTGGTTGCTTTCTTTTTAAATTTTTTATTGGTGCATTATAGTCATGCATCTTAATGAAGTACAATATGGAAGAGGCATACATGCTCACATTTTAATTACAAAATTATTATAATTGAAAGCATTCAAATAATGTAGAAAAGTCAACTATCAAATGAGAGACCATCTCTTTCCTCCCATTCTGCAAAGACAATTACCTGTGTGACACAGGACATAGTATAATCTTTCTGAGCTGTGTTCATTCACACCAAAATGCACCAAATCAGTAGAAATGTTGAAAACATATAAAATAATTTAATAAAATGAGAGACAATCATAAAAAATAAGAGAGATAACAGGAAATTATCTTAACGGACAATTTAGTGATGATCCCTAAAATAAGACACAAGGTTTTAACTCTGTCAGTTTTGACTCATTGGCATTTTAGTTCGCTACCCTAGCTGCTGCAGCTCTGGTCTTTCCCATCTTAGATGAACTGCTGCCAATTGGTAGTTTCAGATGAAGTCAGCAGTCTTCCTGAACCTGAGAAAAAACCAACAAACTGTCCAGGCATTCTTCTAGCCTGGCTCCATGGAGTACAGGCAAAAGAATTCTGACATAAGAGCAAATAAAGAAGCATCACTTCTTTAAATAAAAAGGCAAAATCAACAAAAAATTAAAAATGCACGTGGAATAATTTATGTACAAAACTTCTGAAAGATATCTTCTTTTTGTCATCAAGAGAGTCTTGTATCAAAATGTCTACTGATAGCTCATAGACGTCATTTTTTTGTCTCTCCATTTTTATGCTTTTCTTTCACCAATTATGATTTATTTTTATTTGCCTTTGTGATTTTCTCATATGTGTCTCCAAGTATATTTCTTGGAATATTAAATACATATATCTTAATATCAGTTTCCATTTTCAGCAATCAAAGAGATGCAAATCAAAGCTACCCAGAATGAGAAATTTTTACCAGCTAGTCCTCTCATAGAGGATTAATATCTAGAATACACAGAGAACTCAAGAAACTCAACACTAAGAAAATAAATAACCCAATCAAAAAAGAGCAAGTAAACGAAATAGACACTTCACAAAAGAAGAAATCCAAATGGCCAATAAATGCACATAAAAATGCTCAACATCATTAGCAATCAGAGAGACTCAAATCAAAACTACCCTGAGATTTCACCTAACTCCAATTAAAATGGCAATCATTCAAAACACAGACAACAATAAATGCTGGTGAGGATGTGGAGAAGTATTATCCACTTTGGAAAACAGTATGGAGAATCCTCAGAAGAATGGGAATGAACTTACCATATGATCCAGCAATACCACTTCTGAGTATTTATCCAAAAGAATGGAAACCAAACTACAAAACTAATGCATGTGTATCTATATTCATAGCTGGCTGCACAATTCACCATTGCCAAACTATGGAACCAGCCAAGATGCCCATCAACAGACAAATGAATTATAGATAAATATTTCTAATCAACTTTATGCTTCCACTTTGTTTGGCATTATTTTCTATTTTTAAGTTTATAGTCAATCTTGTTTACATATGGCCTCGGTTTTGTCCATCAAAGTTCTTTCAAAAACTTTTTTTCAATTGAAGCTATAAAGTGATCTTATTTTTCTCTTGGATTTCAGTACCATAGACTTGTGATCTCAGAAGTGACAATAGTTTTATTTTATTTTTCTACCACATAGTAAAATTCCATTAGCAAGAAACAGCTCTGATTATCATAAGTCTATAGCTTTGAGTGCAAATTACTTCTAGTAATTATGCACATCTATGTAGAAGAGTCTCTATAAAAAGTTATCTTTATAAACTGCAATGTTCATAAAGTCAAAGAGCATATCTATTTTATTCTCTTCCTAGGCCTGGAATGGAAAAGGTATATATTTGTTGAATGGAAAGAATAAAGGTCTGCAGTTTGGGTATGTGAACAATACCTGCCCTGTCTTTGTTGGACTTCAACTTGTGCTTTTGTCACTTGCAGCAAAAGCATGTTGGCGGTATGCTTCTCAGTGTTTTATAATTGTATGCTATAAATACAAAGATTTTACTTTGATTTTTTTTAGTTTACCACTCCTCAAATAAAGAGAATTCTATCTATAGATATGCTATAGTTAGATATAAAATGTCCACTAAAGAGTTCACTTATTAATGTTTGGAATTGGTGCAATTGAGTCAAAAGAGCTATAACCCCAGCAGTGGATACATTCATTGTAAGAGATTTATTTGTGTGGTGGACTGGATAGGTAGGGTGTAGCTGGGGGAGATGGGCCTGTGGCTTAGGTGATTAAATAAATCTTAGTTCTTCCTCTCTGTACCTCCCACCACTATGCCCTGAGAGCTGTGGTCCTCAGCCTTATATATACTGAAGCCAAAACTGTAAAAAAGTAAGTCTTCATTCCTTTAAGTTACATGGTCAGTCTTTTAGGGTATAGCTGTGGAGAATGCTGATCAGAACATGTTATGTTTCAGAAGACAGAGCATGGATCACTCATATCTGCACTCTAAACCAAAGAGATGGGCCCCTTTCAGGCATCCAGCAGGCCTATTTATTGTGGTTCTACTGGAATAAAATAAATCTACTTCTGTCTAATGCACGACTCTCCCTGAGCCACCAGTTTGTGAACAGCAGTCATTTCCATGCATGCTATTTTCAAGGTTCTTGTTTGCCCTGCTTCAGAAGTACATTTTATTTGCAGACCACATTTTCTAAAACACAAAACCATATGTGATCATTCATCTCTTTCCTGTTCCCTATCTTGCCTTTTTGTTTTCTGTAATTTTAGACTATCAGTTGATGCTGAGAGGATAAAGCCATATGAGCAGAGTGCTCCTTGAACAGAAGGACAGTCCCGACATGCACCTGAGCTCCTAAGCTCTCTGTGCCAGGCCTGGTGGACGCATGTCAGCAGGTTCCGGTTGCTGAGCTTTAGTAAAGACAAGAGGTCTCTCTCTCTGTCAGAAGGTACTTGGAGGCTGCATCCTGCCCAACTTCCCTTCATCCAAAATGCTCTAGGCATACCACGGAAGACTGAGAAAGAACCACTTCACATGGAAGATTTAATGACTAGGATATTCAGTATCTAATGACAGGACAGAGTGAGAAAGGCCAAAGAACTGGGTCAAGAGGTGGGAAAGAAGTGGTACTCTCTAAGAAGAAGACATACATGGCAGAAAATCATGAGATGAGAAAGCTCTACCTTTCTGTGATTCTGGAACAGTCATGGAAATTGTTGGCAGGTTCTTGAGAGAAGCACATGTGTAATCTCGTTTTTAAACTTCTTAAAATTCCTTCCATTATTTTTTTTAGAATTTAATCCCTTGATGGCTTATTCCTATTACATTTTTTAATGTGGTACTGGGGTTCCTGGAAATCCTTCCGGGCTACATTCCCAGACCTATTTTATATTTTTATTTGGAAACAGGATCTCTTAGGCCAGTGAGGCTGGCTTCGAACTTTCGTGATCCTCCTGTCTCCGCCCCCCAAGTGCGGGGATTACAAGTATGCACCACCACGCACAGCTACAACTTTGTTTTTAATGTAAAAATATTAAAGTGAGGGTTTTGAAGGAAATGTGATGTATAAATCTTATAAGTATTCAGATTATCCACAGACCAAGAAATGGTATAATGCTGCTTTGAGATTATTAAATACTAACCATTAATAAACTCTCTAAAGAGCAAGCTCCATGAAATTGATGCTCTTATATTAAGTAGTAAAACAACAAAATAGTAATTAAGACCCCCGTGTTCAAAAGAGTAAGTTGTTAGTAGGTACATTAAATACAATGACTGTATCTCACTCTTGGAATAGATTTATAATTGTATTATTATTTTGTCTTTTGAACTCCTGCAATAAGAACTTATAAAATTTATTGGTTTCTAAAAGTAAGAGCTTATATAAAAGAATATTTTTTCTAGAATATGCCTTTCAAAACCAACCCGGAAAGCCAGGTGTGATGGCACACGCTTGTAATCCCCACGCTTGGGAGGAAGCCAGCCGCGCTGGCTTAAGAGACCCTGTTTCCAAATAAAAATATAAAATTGGTCTGGGAGTGTAACCTGGAGGTAGAAGGACTTCCAGAAACCCCAGTACCACAAAAAAAAGAAAGAAAAAAAACAGGAAAACTAAGATGATGATGATGATGATTATTATTATTATTATTACCACTACTATATTTTTATTTATTTTTATTCTTTTTTATTGAAAGTAAATGGCATACATTTAAACTGTACTTGGTACCCTCTCCCCACCCTCGTTTTCCCTACCCCCCTCCCAACAACGAATGCCCAGAGTAACCATGCTATATTCATACTTTTACACATATTCATATGTGGACCCTCATTCATTCTCTTTTATCTTTCCATTCAAACTTTGCTGAGATTTCCCTTCCATTATCTGGAGTCCCTCCAGTATCCCCAGTGCTCCCTAGTTTGGGCATATTAGAGGAAACATATGTCTATTCTCACCACTGTATTTTAAGAGCTTCAAAGCTTTATTCATAAATTCTCCATGTTCTACATGGCAGACATGTATAATGCTGATGTCTTTTTAATATAAACATTTCTTTTACTTTTTAAAAAATATTTTTAAGAATGTAAATACAAATATCCTACCAATTCCTCAGAGTTGGGCTTGACTTCACCCCTTTATATCATGGAATACATATGGTGAGTACAACTCTATATGTGTGTGTTGCACATGAGAACATTGTGCTGGGTATTAAACCTTATATCTCTGAGATACAACACAAGCCCTATTTTATTTTTTGTTCAGAAACAAAGTCTTACTAAATTGATGAGAGCATTGCAGTTGCTGAGGATGAGTTCAAACCTGTGATCCTCCTGTCTCAGCCTCCCAAATACTGGGATTACAGACATGTGCCACCAGGCCTGGCTCTTATATTCTTACTCAACATTCAGAAAAATAAATTTCCTACATGAATAAGTACTAAATTACATGACCACATTGTAAAAACTAAGGTTTGCATTAGGTATGTCATTAAATGCATTAATTTTATCACTATAATAATATACCTGAGTTAGTCAACTTATAAAGAGAAATGTTGATTTTAGCTCAGAGTTTTGAAAGTTTGAGTCCATGATCCATTAGCTCTATTGCTTTTCAGCCTGAGGTGACACAGAGCACCACAGAAGGAACGTGTGGCAGAGCAAAGCTGCTCACTCATGGCCAGTAATGCCCTTAAAGGCCATGGCCCCAGTAACCTAAGAACCTCGTGAGAGGCCCCACCTCTTAGAGGTTCCACCACCTCACAATAGCGCAGCCCTAGATCAAGCCTTTAACACGTGCAACTTTGGGGGACATTCAAAAGCCTGCCAGGGTATAAACGAATGGTAATAACACATTGCTATTAAGGTTATAAGAGTAGACATTATCACTCACACTTGCATACACTAACATCTGACTTTCATTCCACTGCACTTATACCAGCTCATGTAATTATATCCAGTATCTATAATTAATAAGTCATTAGTATCTTCTTAAACTCTCTCTGTATGTTTTCAATGGTATTTGATAAGTGTTAACAATAGAGTTCAAGATAAGTAGCATAAATAAAAAATGTTATTTCTCTCTCTTTGCAGAGATCCTTGTGCTGGCAGGACTTTCTTCTGCAGAGCTGACACGATGGCTCACACCTCTGTTTTCTGCCTATCACGTCCTTCCCATCTTTGTCCCATTTGTTCATAACAGGACTCTTGCCCATGACTCTTACTCTATTGTGGGAATTCTTGTGTTTGGCCAGTTTCTTCAGTATCTGTTGCTGTTCTACTTCCCTGCATGCTGTTGCCCCAAATGTCTACTTCTGGCCAACCTCTTGAATGATTTTATAACTGACCCCTAAAGCTAGCTCTCTGGCCACCACCTTCTTTTTGTACATTACAATATAAATTACCAATAGGGCCTAAGATAATATCAGAACAGAAACTAGAAGTTTCTCCTTAGGATAAAAGATCCACACAGAAGACAGATTGCCACACATTTGACTAAGATGGAGTTTATCAACTCTAATTATTTGATCTGAGTTAGAGAAATTTAGTAGAATCTTTATACTGGAAGGGGACACTGATAGGAACTGGTTTTGCAAAGCAGACAAATGTCTTAGAAATCCAATAGTTTTGTATTATTAGTCCAAATTTTAAAAAAGTAAAAATGAAGAGCAAGTTTAAATCTGAAAAATGGCATTAGGTAAAATAAAACATAAATACATTATAATAAACAAAAGCCACAATTGGGAGTTTAAAACCTTACTAAGAGCAAACAAGGGCAATATGGGTTATAAAACTATAGTCCCTGTGGAAGAAATACATAAGAAACCTATTCAGAATGCAGGTTGCAAAGTGACCTATGATGAAAGAAAACAAGAAAGAGAGAAAATAAAAATTCCACATACATACATCTCTGAGTTTCCCTAAGAGGAAAGCCAGGGCAATGATAGTGGCTTAGGAACAACTGCCAAAGAAATAATAGAGCAAAATTTCTCAGAAATGAAGAAAAATCAGGAACTATATAGTGAAATTACTACAAAAAAATCCAACTTCAGTTGCAGATTATAGCGGACAACTACTATTTCAAAATGAATAACCTGCAAATTCCAGATGCACACAACATTAGTAATTCCTTTTCTCATCTATGTGTAGGTCCACTTATACCTAAGCTATAGGTCTACTTACACCCAGCTCGTGATCTAGCCTGGGTCCCCTCAAATTTCTGGGAGTTAGCTGGAGCCCCCTGATGTGGGGTGAGCCCGGCAGGGAAGCTCTCCTGGACTCTACAAACCTGGCCCCCTCTGGTCTGCCTTACAGCTGGGCCTGAGAGCCAGGCTGAGGGGCAGTGGCTGCCCTTCTGGGATAGCCCTTCTCAGAACCATAGTGAAGTCACAAAGGATGGGTTTAAACACACAAGTTCACACCAATGACTGGCTCACATTCTACCTGTGAGCACTCTACCCAGATGACGAGGTTGCTTTAAGGGCATTTTGTACACAAATCAGGTTCATCCAGAAACATTAGTAAGAACTGTTACTTTTATAGGAACTCTAGTTTTTTTTTTTTTAATCACCTCATAATAATAAAAAGAAGGGAATGGATGTGCTCTTTTGCTGTGATGAAAGCATGCATTAATGCATTCTCTTAGTAGTTCTATCAAATTACCCTTGTGTATTTCCCTTGTAACTCTTTCTAAATGAGTGTAATCTCTAAGTGAAGGTATAAATCTGAGATGTGTCTTCACTGAACAAAATAAAAATAAACTTAATTCTATTGTCTTTTTTTCTAACATATTATCACTTCTTTTCCTAGTGATTCATTTATTTCTAAATATAAAAGTACACGGGCTTTACTTTAGTGAGATTTGGAATTATATCACCTCTGACTCACCACTCATCTATAGCAGAAGATAGGCAATTTTGGTTAAATCAGTCCAAAGTAATAAGCCTAAAGGCTTCTTTGCTGGCTTTCACAAAATCTAAAGAGAGCTGACCTGCTAATCAAATGCCATTTATGTAACACTCCCTGGGTCTCTTATGAATGCTCTCAATAAATCAAATTCAACGGCACTGCAAAATGAAATGGGCTGTGGAAAAAATGCACATTATGAATTCCAAACGTGAGGTGTGTGTGTGTGTGTGTGTGTGTGTGTGTATGTGTGTGTGTGTATGTGTGTGCGCGCGCACTTATAGTCACTTGTTCATGGTAATTACTGGGGATGGGTAGATAGTTTTATATCTTTTAAAAAGTAATAACTTATAGGAAGCACAGAACAGAGGAGAAGTGAAGAGAAACGGACACTTTGGTGAGCTCTTGGTAGCAGTTACAGCTGGTACAAATACACTGGGTAGGAATGTGATGGTGCTCACTGAACATAAGTACGAATTGTTTTTATCTGAGTATAGAGTCACAAAATGTAAAAATACATGTGAGTCACAGAAGGTTAGGTCTCACTGACCAGAAATAAAATGCATTATATCAAATAAACAAAATTATTATAGTCTAGGATAATAATATTATTCCTAACTGCATTAGTGACAGTAGCCACTCATTATGTATACACGGTTGAGAATTGTAAATGAATTAAATAAATAACACATAAAGGGAAAAGATTCCCATATGAACTCTGAATGAGAGACAGTATTAAGGTGAATAAGTTATAGCCAAAGGATTTAGAGAGCCAATTAAAATCACTTCCTCAACTTGCATGTATGAAAGCAGTTTGAACAGGACATATTTTGGTCAAGACCAAAGTTCCTATGGATCTTTGTTTTCTTGCCTGGTTTTATTGCTGTATTATTTCTGTATATTAATTCACTCAGAGTGTTCTGGTAGCCGAGCATGGTGGCACACACCTGTAATCCCAGTATTTGGAAGGCTGAGACAGGAGGATTATAGGTTCAAGGAAAGCCTCAGCAAATAATGAAGGAAATGAGACTCATAAACCAAGGGAGGCCTTGTTTCAAAATATGAATAGAGAAGTCCTGGAGTGTAGCATAAATGCTCCCTGAGCTCAATTTCCATTAAAAAAAAAGTGTTCTGGTAGAAACTTTGAAATAGAATCAAATATCAGATTCTTACATGGCCATCCTGAGCATTGGTGAGTAGAGTCTAGGTAAATTCTGTAACAAGAGCATAGTCCCTTCTCCCAGATCCATCTCCTTTTCAAGAAGAAGCCACAAAGGGATTCTGACCCAGTGGACTAGGTTTTGAGTTTTTCCAAGAAAAGATAAAACAAAAATGTTTATATAAATATCTTGATTTTTTAAATTTATTTGATTTTTTCTTTTGAAGTCAGAAGAAAATTTAAATTAATAAGGTTCCTGTCATGATAGTTATAATCAATTCTGTCATACCCAGTTTTTACATTAATTATAAATTTCATTTTCATATTTCATTAAATATATCTTAATATGCTTCATTTAATTTTATTGTCACCCTCATTCTTTCTGGGTACCATTCTGCTCCACTCCTTATATATGTCTCTTATGTTTTTTTATATATGGCTGTGGTATTTATTGTTATAAAATACATGAATATTTGCAGTTTTTGTGTATCTTTTAAAATTTAACTTAAATGGTACTGAGCTCCTGATAAGCTTTAGAACATTAAACTTAAAATTGTATTTGTAATCCACATAGGTACTACTTTTTTTAGCAATTTATATCTATACCAGTAGAGTCATGGCTGGTTGGGGACTCCTTAAAGAAGATGCTGAAATCCTAAACACCAGGACCACTGGATGTGACCCTACTTGGAAATGGGGTGGTTACAGATTTAAGTAAGTTGACATTATTAGGGTATATCATAATAAAGTATGTTTGATATTTTATTTTTAAATGGGGAATTTGAACACAGGCATAGGGAGAGAATACAATATATTGAATACAGAGGCAGATATTGGGATGATAAATCTACAAACCAAAAGTCAAATTGCTGGAAAAGCACCAGGTGATAGAAGACAGGCATGGAAGACATCCTCTTTTCCAGCCTGCACAAAGAACCACCCCCTCTGACACCTTTATGCTTGACTTGTAGTTTCTAGAACTGTGAAATAATACTCTGTTGATAAAGCCACAGAGTTTGTGCTACTTTGTTATGACATCACTAGACAATGGATATAAGTACCCAGGTAGATTTTTAGGAAAATAATAGCCTGATATACTCATGTGTATGTGTGGTAGTTTCTCTGAGTTGTATGTGAGAATATAAGCTAACTACATCACATGGCATACACATGATTAAAGTCACTACATAATGACAGATTTTTCTCCAAAATTACTCTTTCAGTTTCTGCTTCTACTGCAAAATTCCTAAGTATTTTGGAATCCTAGAGGATTCTACTCAGGATTCCTAAGCATTTTTAGATTTTTTTAGACTTTTGTTAAATGTTTTTGATCTGCACTGCCATTTCACTTTCTAAAAATTTTCTAATTATAAAAATGTACTTTTTAAATTCAAGAATAGGATAATTCTTTTAATATTCTGAAACTACTTTCAATTTTTTGGCTTTTGTGATTTTTATGCTGACTTTTGATGAATGAAAACTTTTATTAACATTTTCCTTCCTTCAGAAAAAATGTGACAATACTTTCCTTTGTGGCCTGCACACTAAAATGCAGAGCTTAATTTTTATCCACACTCTTAAATCACAGAGATAACTCCACTAAATTTGCAACAAAATTCTTAAGGATTGCTTTAATCAACTTTTAATAATATATCCATGTTTACTCTAAAGAAATTTTTACCATGTTATTTCTTAGTTGCTTACAAAAATGTACAAATATTTCTTTAAAATCATAAGCTATGGTTATTGAATTTGTAATTACTTAATCTGTTCATCCTATAGATCATAACATGTTTCATAAGAATATCATGACCTTTTACAGTCACTATTATTATTGAGAGATTATTTTTGCTTCCTATAATTTTAAGTCATACATTTTGTTTGATATAGTGTTATTTCTCTTTGCTTAGTTTCTCTGGTTCTGGTATTCATATTTTTCTTTTTTGTGTTTTATTCTTTAAAATATTTTCTCTAGTGCTAGCTTAGTAGTAATGAATTTTATTAGTTTCTGCTTGTCTTGTAAGGTTTTAATTTCTTCATCAATTTTGAATGATGTCTTTGCTAGATATAGAAATCTTTGTTAGAAGTTGGTTTCTTTCACAGTTTGGAGTATATCATACCACTCTCTAATTGCTTACATTGTTTGGATTGAAAAGTCTGGAGTGATAGTTATTCTTTTGTTAATGTCACCTATTCTTTTGTTCTTGATACACTTACGATTTTTTTGTTGTTGTCCTCTAGGTTAGTCATTTTGATTATTATGTGATGTGGAAAGGTTTTTGTTTGATCTTGTCTTATTGGTGCTCTGGATGACTATCATATATGGATATTCAACTCTTTTTATGCTTGGGTAATTTTCTGATATTATTTCTCTGAAGAGATTTATAATATCTTTGGTTTGTGCTTCTAGACTTTCAAAGCCTATTATCTCTAAGTTATATTATTTTATATTATCCCATATTTCTTGAATATTTTGATCATATTGTCATATTGTCTTCTCTATATTGTCGACTGTGTGGTCAGTTTTGAATGAAATGTCTTCCAAAAATGAGACTCTATTTTCCATGTGTTCTAGACTGTAAGAGGTGGTATTTGTTGAGGTTTTTAATTCATTTATTTTTTCCTTCATTTCATTCAAAGCCTCTTTTTGTTTCTCAATTAAAGCCTCAATTTTCATATTCATATATTTTTACATCCCCTGTAAAGTTTTTCTGATTCCATATCTGAAGCTTTTGACCATATGGAAAATCAAAATTGTGAATTTTCTTCTGGCATTTTCTGAAGATCAGTATTGGTGATCTCCCTTGTTGTTAGGTTGTGGGAGTTAATTGATTCTCCTTTGGTTTTCATTCTCGTGTTCTCTGAGTTCTCAGATTTGTATTTATGTTGTTCTGGCATCCTTCTCTTTTTTCTATAAATCTTATATCTATTTGTTGACTCTTTATAATAAGGCCTATACTGAGAGTACATACTTGCCTCAAGTAATATGTCTCACATAATAATATTTGGAGTTTGCCCCTCAGAACCACATAGAAAGATAGAGCTCTTAGTCAGTGCAGGCAAACAGGAGTCTCTTATTGGCTATAGACTACTGTGTTTTCCAGGCCCAAACTCAGCAGGGCCAGAGACTATAATGTTTTTTTTTTTTTTCAGAGCCTGTTGCCTACTGGGATTTATTGCCCCATAGACAGCACTGCTTTTCTGCTGATTTTGAACCCATGAGATGCTGCTGAGCACTGACTTCTGTTCCCTGTGGCCACTGGGCATAAGCTCAGAAGGGCCAGAGATTACTATGTTCCAAATTTGTGGCCCAGCTGGTTGAATTTTGATGGCCCATGGACACCACCACTAATCTGTTTTGTTCACATGGAACACCGTGAACCACAGGCATGAGTGATGGCAGGTTACAGACTGATAACAAAAAAAGTGTTGTGTTCCCAACCAGTAGCTTTGATCATGTGAACCCATTTGCCTCTGGCCTTCCTGATTTCCGGTCACAAATTCTGGCAGGTGTCTAGGGATAACAGTCTTGCTCTGGGCAGCTGCGATCCTGTGAGACTTTGTTGGCCTCTGGCCATGGTCTTATGGCATCCATACACTGATGAACATAAGTTTATAGCCTTCGGAGCTTGCAACATGGTTAGCTGAGTTATTTCACACCACAGACATCACTGCTGGTGGTGCTATGGTTTTTCTTGGAGAACTTGCAGGGGCAAGGCTAAGTTCCACTAGGTTCCTTCCTGCTGAATACCCCTAGGGGCACTCTGTTAATTTATGTTTGTGGTGTGTGTGTGTGTGTGTGTGTGTGTGTGTGTGTGTGTGTGTCTAACTCCTGTTACCACCTCAGCAGGAATGATTTGTGAACTCACAGACCTGATAGGTCTATTCATTGCCAGGAAATTCCCTATAGCTATGCAGGCTCCTGCTGGGATGGTTTATAAACTCACAGTCTTGAAGAGTACCAACTGGGTCCCTGTGGAAAGGGACGAGTGCACCTGCAGCCACAGAAGTTTGATGGGAGGTTTGGCTGTCTAGTCTGAATGTATATTCACAGTGTTCTTGATAAGGCAGGATGTAACCACTGGGGTTCCTGCAGGGAACTTCTACTGTTTCTTGATCATCGTTCAGCTACAGGCAAAGGAGTTCATTGGATGCTTTGGCTGGACGGTCTGGGGAGTTGCAGTCTAGAGGTATTCAAGTGTGGAGAGAAGAATGCAACTGCTTTTGGTGTTGGTTTTCTGAAATCTCAGGCCCAACAAAAGTCAGCTTCTTTGATGCAGTTGGACTCTTAGAGCCTTGTCCCAGCAGCTACCAGCCCAAGCATGGGCTATTCAAGCTACTTTTTTTTGTTGTTGTTAAAACAGAGTCCATATTTCCCAAAGACAAGACGTAAAAGTTTCATCTCCTGAGAGATACAGGACTTTATGGAAATCTTTAAAATAAAATCAAGAGAGTTGTACCATTGAGCCCTCTCTGCAATGTACAGTGTTAGAGCAAGAACCCAAAACAGCAGCAAGGTGTGGTGGCACATTCCTGTAATCTCAGCACATGGGAGGTTGAGACAGCAGGATTGTAGGTTTGAAGGCAGTCTTAGCAAATTATTAAGATCCTCAGCAACTTCTCAAGATGCTGTTTTGAAATATATAAAAACTTTTTTTTAAAGGACTGGGGATGTAACTTGGAGGCAGAATGCTCCCAAGTTCAGCAATAGAACCTCAGATCAAAGACAAGTGTGGAAAACACACAGCACTTTCTGAGCAGAGTAATGTAGTAAAGATCCTCTACCCCAGATACAGCCAAAGTTTATCACATAACTCCATTTCTACTCTCTCTCTCCAAGGAATAAAATATCATGTCCATTGCTCTCTGCTTATAGCATCCACCTCTGGGAAGGTCTTTGTATCTGGTCCTCCATGGATATATCTAGAGTTGGTTTTGCCAACTTTTCAGTGTGTGTAGGCTTTATGATTTTAAGGCCTTCTTCCTAGTTTTGCACACTTGGCAGTCTTAAAGTTGTTTTTGAACTTAAAATTACAGCTCTTTAAAAGATTGTCTCATTTATTCCATCTTTAATAGGCTTCTGATGTGTATGTTTTTAAAAGTTTCATTTGCCAATAATCACACTTCAAAATGTTCCTTTATTCCTAGAACTTATTATCAAGTCCAGATTGTTTGTTGCCACCCCATACTAGTCCATCTTCTTTGGCTCACAACAGCTATCCTAAAAACTCAATCTCAGTAGGGAAGATGTTTGCCACTCAAGGCCTTTTCAAGCACATTCCCAACACTTAGTGATTTTTTTTTTTCTGAAATCATTTTTTAGACTCTTTCTGTTTAAAACAATTGTCACCTAAACTCATCTTTTTTTTTCTTTTAATTCCTTTTTACCATCAGCTACCATCAACCAAAAAAGCCTTACTAATATTCTATTTTTACCTGTTCCCTCCAGTTATAGTTTTGGTAGTTGTTAAGAGTTAAATTTTGTTTTACCCAAATTCATCCATTTGAATACTTAGTACTAAGTATTTCAGAATGTGACTTGTTTGGAAACAAGATCATTATAGATATAATTAGCTACATTCAGGGATTTTTGTAGCAGACAGGCACTTAATACAATGTAACTCTTGTTCTTAAAAAAGGAAATATTTGTTTTCTTATTTATTTACTTATTTATTTATTTATTTATTTTTATACTGGGCATTTAACTCAGGGGTGTTTTACCACAAAGCTTCACTTCCAGGGCCTTTTTATTTATTTGTTTGTTTTGAAACAGTCTTGCTAGGTTACTGAGAGTCTTGCTAGATTCCTGAGGCTGATCTTGAACCTGTTATCTTCCTGTCTCAGCCTCCCACACACTAGGATTACAGGTATCTACCATCTCTTCCTGCTAGGGGAAATATAAACACAGAGGAAAGGGCATTAAAAAAAGGCAGAGAATAGGGTTGTACTACCACAAGCCAAAGAATGCCAGCAATGGCAGAAAACCACTGAGGGAAAGGGATATTCATGGGACAGATTGTGCCTTGCGGGTCTCAAAAGAAACTAGCTCCACCACACCTTAGGCTCAGACTTTCAGCCCCAAAGAATGTGAGACAGGACCTGTTTGTAGCTAGAGCCACACAGTTGTGGTACTTTGTTAAAGAATCCCTCAGAAATTAATATAGTGCTATTTTGGCCTTTCTTGTTATCAAAGCCAACAATATTTTATTTTTTCAACACTGAATAGTATGACTTTCTATAATTCTATTTTTTATGTTATTTAATTTTGGGTACTGGGGATTTAACCCAGGGATATCTTATCTCCAAGCTACAACCCCAACCCTTTAGAGTTTCTTATTCTTATTTTGTCAGGGTCTTGCTAAGTTGCTGATCCTGGCTTCTCACCTGTGATCCTCCAGTCTCAACCTCCCAAGTAATAGGGTTACAGGCATGCACCGCTAATTCTAGCTTTTTTAATACACTTTTTAGAGCATGTTTAGGTTCATGGCAAATCAAGCAGACATAGAGATGTTCTCCTCTACATCCCCTGCTTTCACACATAAACAAACAACCCCACTTTCAATATCCCATTCCGGAGTGGGGTGTGTGTTATAATTGACAAACCCTCTACTAGGGCATCAATAGCACCCAGAGTCCATTCCTTACTTTAGGATTCATTGGTGGTGTACATTCTATGACTGTACTTACTATTTCAGTATCATTCAGAGTCGTTTCATGGCCCTCAAATACCCTGTGTTCTGCCAATTTATCTCTTCTACTTCCAGCCCCTGACAACTGTTGAACCTTCTACTGCCTTCATAATATTGCTTTTTCCAGGGTGTACCACAGTCAGGAGCATATAGCATGTAGCATTTTCATATTGATTCTTTCACTTAGTAACATGTATTTAAGCGTCCCCTGTGGTTTTCATTGCTTGATTGCATATTTTCATTTTCTAGATGAATCAAAATTCATTTATCCATTTATCTAGGGAAAGACATTTTGATTGCTTCTAAGTTTTGGCAAATTTGATTAAAACTAGAAAACTGCTATAAACATCCATATGCAGGATTATGTATATATAAGTTTATAACTCTTTGGGGAAAACACCAAGGAGCATAATTTCAGTATCACCACTGTGCTAGGCATGGTGGTGCACATCTGTAATTCCAGTATTTGGGGTGCTGAGACAGGAGGATCACAGGTTCAAGGAGAGCCTCTGCAACTTAATGAGATACTGTTTCCAAATTAATTGAAAACAATAAGGGTGGTATAACTCAGAAGTAGAAAACCCCTGGGTTTAATCACCAGGAACGAACACACACACACACACACACACACACACACACACACACACCATGGACATGTCTTCCAAAAGGATTTGTACTATTTTTTGCTTTCACCATCAATGTCATCTTCCTTTCATACATGATTTTTGTTACTACCAGCTACAAACATATTCAGTCAAGGGCATACATTTGGGTTTAGGGTTTTGTTATTGCAATACTCACTTTAAGAAAATGCTTTCATATTAATTAGAATAATTACAGCTGCTGTTAAAAATAATGCCACTAAATCTGAAAAAATGTAATACAATGAGCATTCATATTTTATTCACATAAAGCCGACATAGAGGAGATGGAGATAGAGGTATTATCTACACCCTGAAGCCACTCAGGGACACAGGGTACTGATGCAATCTTGGTCATTTTCAATGTCCGATTTTTGTGGTCACCCTGGACATTTATTTATACCTAGAATTCAGCAAAGATAGAAAGATCAGGCCTGGCAGTAATTTTATTAGTTCTACTTGAATCTCTTTGGCCAGAGATTAGTCACATGATCACATCTAAGATGGGATGAGAAAGGCAGGAAAACTTTGAACCCAGGAGCAAAAGAAAATGGAGTAAATGCCAAACAAGTAATTTCTCCATTCTATTAAGCATAAAATCATCCCACAAAATTTTAAGAAATCTCTCTTTTGGTGAAAACTATACATGAAATTAATAAAATATTGAATATTAAAAGTAAATTTGTGTAAAATTCATCAATTTATTCCATAAATAATTGTCTTTCAAGAATCTAGGCAGAGATATATAGATATGTAGATATGTAGATTTATATGTAAAAATAGGCAAAACAAACAGAAGCTCAGTTTTACCTGGACCTTACATTAATGCAAGAATTTAATTGGCTGTTTAAGATAAAAATTGAATGACTAACATCCCAAATCATTGGTTTCTAAGTTGTACTCATTGTATTGTCTATTGCTGTCCTAGTAAAAATAAAATGAGTTTGAGCTAAATTTATGGATATTATATTGGAGATTTCCACTAATGCATTCCTTTCAGGGAAGATCCCTGAAGAAATCCAAGTGGAAACAAAGTTTTAATGTCAAATAAATTAAGACAGAGTCCCAGCAGAAAAATTAATACTTAGTCAATTTAATTTAAACTAAAATATGTAGTAAAAATTTACTTTTAAAAGATCAAATGGAAAAGCATGAAGAAAGCTGAAAAGGTGATTTCCAGCTTAAAAAATAATCATTCTTCACTTGAGCTTTATTATAATAAAAGCTACAAAAGCCATTTGTATACATGAAGTTTATGATTCAGTGATCTAGGCATGAGTTTTTGAAGCTTAGTAAAAGATATACAAGGTCAATGAGAATTGACACAACTTATTGTAAGAATCAATGATTAGTAACAGAATGTTTTAAGGTAAAAATATAAAATTGTTTATAACAGTATTATATTTTAAATTTGTGTACAAATTTAAATGATTTTATGCATACAATTATCTAAGGGCTCAAATTCCTTCTCCTACTACATTTATGAAGTACATACTCAAGGTAACATATGGTGTCAATTTATCAACTCTATACTCACAAAATTAGGAGAGCTAGTGTTTAACTGGACAGAACTAAACAAACAAAGTGGACCAGAAACTGAACTCAAAATAAAAACTTTCATGTATATGGGGAAAGAGAAATGAGAAAACATGGCACTTTTCTAGGAATCAGGAGGAAATCTGGTTACCATGCTTAAAGGCAAGTGGCTAGGTGAGCAGTCAGTATAAGATAATATTCATAGTTCTTCCAAAACTTCAAAAAAATATTTCCCATGGATCTAACTCAAGAGTCAATGTACAGAAAACAGAAGGAAAATTAGTATAACATAAACATATACCTTAAAAATAAAATTATATAAAAAGAAAGATTACAAACTAACAGAAAATACAAAATTCTAACTAACACTTTGGCAAACAGAATCTCATATTTATTCTAAGTATCACACACAAAGACCACACAATATTCTTCCCAGAAATATAATACTAACTACATTTTATTACTAAATTTTAAAATAAGCATAAAAGTAGATGACTAAATACTATTTGTTCAAATTTGAGACATATTCTAATAAGCCCATAATTATACAAAGCTGTTGTTGAAACCAAAAGAAGTCCACAATTTTATGCACACATGTAGAGTTATGGAGTAGAAACAGTAAAGACATGAGAGTCTGGGCAAAGATTGGAACATTCAGAGTTTGGAGCCAGGTTGCTTATAGGAGATTTGGGGCTCTGGCATGTTCTATTTGACTTCGGACAAGGTGGATAACTCTCTGTGCCTCAACCCTTCATGTGAAACATGGCAATAAAATAGTATATATACCCTCTGGGATTATTGTGAATATTAACTGAAAAAATTGTTTGTTAAACAGAAAAACATATGACACTTAGGAAGCACTGTTGGAATGTTTTATTGGCATTTTCCTTTTCAAAACATATACTTTAATTGGTACATTGTAATCTCATGTTATACCGAAGTTGAGAGTGATGGTGATAGGAACATACATGCACACAGCACTTGGTGAGCTTCCCTCTGCCTTCCGCCCCACTCTCTCTCCTTCCCAGTACATGTTATTGAGATTAACACTGATAATTTCATATATGTTCATAGCATCAGTGAAAGTGTTGCCTTCATCAGTTCTCTTTCCCAAGAAACCTCCCTCTCCTAGATCACCTCCATCACTCGACTGGTGTTTCTCCTTTTTTTAATCTGGAATGCCTCTTGTATCCCAGTTTCTTCCTACCTTCCATATATGAGAGAAAATATATGGCCCTTCACTTTCTGTGAAACACTTCAATGAGTTTCCTTTACTTTCTGTGATAAGCTAATTTCACTCAGCATAATATTCTCTACTTCCATCCATTTTCCTGAAAATGAACGATTTTGTTCTTCTTTATGGCTAAGTATGATTCCACTGTGTCTATACACCATAGTTTTTTAATCCACTCATCAGTTGATGGGCACCCAGCCTGCTCTATGACTTGGCTATTGTGAATTATGCTATCACCAGTATTATGGTTTGTATCAAATTTCAAGATGTCAGGAACATGTGCAGCTTCTCTTCTAAAGTCTGCCTGTTGGTGTCATTATTGAACACATTGTTGGGAAGCATTTCAGTGAGTTTCCTTGGGGAAACACTGACATTATGCAGATTGCTCATATTCTGAGTGGACAGGGCAAGGTGACAGCAAAGAGGAATGGCTGCAAAACCTGCTCTTCTGGACCAGATTTATTAGCCCACAAAGCAACAACTCAGGTAGTTAATAAGCCTAGGCTGCTTTTCCTAACTTAACATAAATGTAAACATCCCCTAAGTACACATAATAGTCACCACTGGAGAGAAAAACATACATCAATGCCTCATGTTATATGGAAAAGAATAAAATAATGATAGCATATATTATACAAAATATATCATCGCTTAGCAACAAACCTTCATTGCTCTAACACCTCCACCTTATAGTCTGCCTGAACCTCTGGGACAAAGCTGGTTTCCCCAGTGTTTCATCTTCTGGGCCACATTCCTGCATTTAGTCACTTGCTGAGGGCACATTTACTGTCAGGAATTGTTATCAGCATCACTGTTAAGCTACCACACTGACACAAGAGACAAAAATCATAGCCCTTAGAAAAACATATGTTTGGCTCTTTGACAAAAAGAATTTTTTGAGGTACTGGGATGAAATGCTAGGGCATTCTATCTCCGATTTATACTCCCAGCTGTATAGTTTTTATTCTTTATTTTGAAACAGGGTCTCACTAAGTTGAGGAGGACTTCACAGTGTAGTCGAGGTTGATCTCAAGCCTTTAATTTTCTTGTTTCTGCCTTCCAAGTACTGAGATTACAGGCATGCGCCACTGCACCCTGATTACAAAAAAAAATTAATATAGTGAATGCACTATCCAGCCTAAAGTTAAAAATAGAAGCAAGACACCAGGTATCATGGCATTTGCATGTAATCTCAGTACTTGGAAGGATGAGACAGGAGAATTGCAGACTTGAGGCCAGCCTCAGCAACTTAGCAAGGTCCTTGGCAACTTAGTAAGACCGTATTATCAAAATAAATAAAGCTGACTGGGGCAGATTGTAACTTGAAGATGTAATATCCCTGGTTTCAATCCCCAATCTCAACAATAACAACAACAACAACAACAATAAAAAATAGAAGCAAAAAAGAGATGCTTATCTCCCCCCATATAGTGGAAAGGGATGCACAGGAGATTGGGTAACTTTTAGAGGTAGTAAATGATTATCAGGGGAAATGACTCTTCAGGGATAGACAGACAGTAGCTTATGATGATGTCTGTCCACTTGTGGTGATATTCTCAAACTTCCCTCCTATGATATGAGTACATAAATTTAGTGTGTAAGATCTCAGGAGAAGACTCCAGAGGCCTTGGCTTTCCCTTTGTTGTATCTGGTCTTTAGGCAGGAAAGGAGACAGCAGGCAAAAGTTTAGTGTGTGTGTGTGTGTGTGTGTGTGTGTGTGTGTGTGTGTGTGTGGTACTTGGGGTTTAACCCAGGGGAATTGTACCTCTGAGCTACACCCACAGCCCTATTTTATTTTTTACTTTGAAACAAGGTGTCACTAAGTTGCAAGGACCTCAATATGTTGCAGAGGCTGGCCATGAACCTCCATCCAATTGTCTCAGCCTCCCAAATATTGGGATTCCTTGTGTGCATCATCACACGCCCCTCCCCAACCCTGGGTAGGCTGGAGCCTATGTTAGTATCTTCTGACCTACAAGGACCTTTAGCTTAAAATTATTAGTTTACCAAGGCCCCACATTTGTAGTCCTGGACTCCTTCAGAAGTAAAAAAAGAAAAAAATGTAATCAAAACACAATGGGAGAGCCAGGCATCATGGTGCACACATGTAATCCTAGAACATGGGAAGCTGAGACAGGAAAATTGCAGGTTCAAGGACAGCCTCAGCAACTTGGTGAGTTCCTGTTTCAAAAATAGAAAACTGAAATAGGACTGGAGTACAACTTAAAAGTAGAATGCTTCCAGGTTCAATCTTAGTACCACACAGATAAACACACACACACACACACACACACACTAGCTAGCTCTTAACAGGGACATATTTTTCCTGTGTTTTAGGAGAATCAGGTTTTTGTGGTTGTAAATATTGTTAAGTTTATTGGTTTCTCCAGCTTGCTAATAAATCAATAATTTTTCCTTCTTTCCAAAAACTTGTCCAAATTATTTAATTTTATATATTGAAGCATGTACCCAAAATTCAGATTCAACCTTATAGTGTGAAGAAAAAGCAAGTATAGGGTCCGCTGATGGTTAATCTCTTAGTCTTTGATGTCATTTTGACTGGGTGGAGAGATGCTAGTGAGTTGGTTGATGCCCACTTCTGGGCGTGCCTGTGAGGGTGTTTCCAGAGACAATGGGCTTGTGGGTCAGTGAGTTCAGGCAGAGGCCCCACCCTCAATAAAAGCAGCACCTTCTAACAGGCAACAGGAGAAAGCCCCACTTGCATGCAAGCTTGGCCCTTCCTCAAGGGATGCGTTGCTTGCTGCTGTCATTGCCTATGGAATCAGACTCCAGATCCTTCAGCCTTACATCACAAACTGGTGCCAGTGCCTCTCCAGGGAGCTTCCAGACCTTCAGCCTCAGTATGGGATTACATCACTGCATCCTCTTCTTCTGGGATTTCCAGCTTCTTGAACTGAGTGGCTCGTGGTTTTCCCAGTTCTCCAGCCTGTGGATGGCCATTGTGGGACCATCCAGCCTCTGATCAAATGTCTCAATCTAATAAATCCCCCTTTATAGTTATGTATGCATTCTATGGGCTCTGTTCCTCTAAAGAACACTGAAAAATACACATCATAAGTGTGTTCAATGTGCTGAGGTTAGAAAGTCAGTGGCTAATAGTGAAAGTTTGAGTTCTTCTTTTCCATTTGTACTCCTTTGATTTCCTTTTCTTGCCTTATTGCACTGGCTAGAGTCTCTAGTACTATATTGAAGAGAAGTGGTGATAATGGACATCCTTGTCTCGTTCTTTTTAGGGGGAATTCTTGAAGTTTTTCCCCATTTAATATGATGGCGGGTTTATTGTAGATTGCCTTAATAATGTTGAGATATGTTCCTTCTATTCAAATTCTCTGCAGTGTTTTTATCATAAATGGATGTTGAATTTTATCAAATGCTTTTTCAGCATCTATTGAAATGATCATGTGATTTTTGTCTTTGATTCTGTTTATATGATGAATTACATGAATTGATTTTCATATATTGAACCAGCCTTGCATCCCTGGGATGAACCCTACCTGGTCATGGTGTATGATTTTCTTGATGTGGTTTTGAATGCGTGTTGCTAGTATTTTGTTTAATAGTTTTACATCCGAGTTCATCAGAGATATAGGCCTGTAGTTTTCGTTCCTTAAACTGTCTTTATTCGGTTTGGGTATTAGTGTGATATTGGCTTCATAGAATGTATTTGGGAGAGTCCCGGTTTTTTCTATTTTGTGAAATAGTTTGAAGAGTATTGGGGTTAGCTCTTCTATAAAGGTTTTATAAAATTCATTTGGGAAACCATTTGGTCCTGGGATTTTCTTTGATGGTGAGCTCTTTATGATACTATATTTAGAAAACCCAACAAACTCAACAAAAAGGCTTATAGAACTGATCAACAAATTCAGCAAAGTTTCTGGATACAAAATCAATCTTAAAAAGTCAAAAGCTTTCCTGTACACCAACCATAAATACACTGAAAAATAAATTCAGAAAATGCTTCCACTCAGCATTTTCCACACCCACAAAAAAATAAAATACTTAGGAATAAATTTGACCAAGGAGGAATAAGATCTCTACAAAGAAAATTATAAAACACTGAAAAAAGAAATCAAAGAAGATCTTAGAATATGAAAGGATCTTCCATGATCATGGATTGGCAGAATAATATCATTAAAATGGTCATCCTTCCAAAAGTGATCTACAGATTTAACGCAATGCCCATTAAACCACCAAGATCATTTCTCACAGACATAGAAAAATCAGTTCTTAAATTTATCTGGAATAACAAAAAGCCCAGAATAGCCAAGGTAGCTCTCAGCAACAAAAACCATGCTGGAGGAATCACAATACCTGACTTTAAACTATACTACAACGCCATTATAATTAAAACAGCATGGTACTGGCAGAAAAACAGATACATAGAACAATGGAGTATAATAGAAGACCAAGAAACAAGGCCACACACTTTCAGCCAGTTGATTTTTGACAAAGGGGCCAAAAACATACACTGGGAAAAAGAGAGTCTCTTCAACAAATGGTATTGGCAAAACTGGTTAACCATATGCAGAAAATTGGAAATTAATCCCACTCTCTCACCCTGCACAAAAGTCAACTCAAGATGGATCAAAGACTTGGAAATCAAACCAGAGACCTTGAAGCTCCTTGAAGAGGGCATAGGTCCAACACTGCAACACATAGGCACAGATAAACACTTTCTCAACAAGACCCCAAAGGCACAACAAATTAAGAGGTGAATCAATACATGGGATTGCATGAAACTGAAGAGCTTCTGTTCAGCAAAGGAAACTGTCAAGAACCTCAAATCGAGAGCCAACAGAATGGGAGATTTCTGCCACCTACCTCTCCAATAGAGGACTAATATCTAGAATATACAGAGAACTCAAGAAACTCAACACTAAGAAAACAAAGCATCCAATAACAAAATGGGCAAGTGAACTAAATAGACACTTCACAAAAGAAGAAATTCAAATGGCCAATAAATGCATGAAAAAATGCTCAACATCACTGGCAATCAGAGAGATGCAAATCAAAACTACACTGAGATTTCACCTAACTCCAACTAGAATGGCAATCATTCAAAATACAAACAACAATAGATGCTGGCGAGGATGTGGAGAAGTGGGAACTCTAAGACATTGTTGGTGGGATCACAAATTAGTGCAACCACTTTGGAAAACAGTATGGAGAATCCTCAGAAGAATGGGAACAAATGTACCATTTGATCCAGCAATACCACTTCTGGGTATCTACCCAAAAGAAAAGAAACCAAACTACCAAACTAATGCATGTGTATCTATGTTCATAGCTGCACAATTCACCATAGCCAAACTATGGAACCAGCCAAGATGTCCATCAACAGATGAATGGATTACAAAACTGTGGAATATGTACACAATGGAATTTTACTCAGCCATCAAAAAAAACTCAATTACATCATTTTCAGGGAAATGGATGGAACTGGAGGACATTATGCTAAGTGAGATTAGTCAGGCACAAAAAATAAGAAATCAGATGCTTTCCCTAATATGTGAGAGTTGGGCAGAATTGGGTCATAGGAGGACTCTAGATGAAAAAGAAAATCCTATGGAGGATCAAACAAGACAACCTAAAGGAGGAGAAAGGAGGGGGGAAGAGGAAAATCTTTAAAACACACAATGTACTTAAACATATCGAAGTCAACCACTAAGCTGAGCAAGGGAGGGAGGGAAGGGGAGGGAATGGGGTAGGAATTGGGTAGGGGTTAAATCAGTGATGTGTGCATGTCTCTACACACAAGTTTTTTTTTACCCCAATAGGATGTATGAGTATAATGCACCAATAAAAAAAAAGTCAGTGGCTAGAACAAAATGCAGCAGAGAGAAAGTAGTGAGAGGCCACACATGACACTGGCCCGACTAGCCTGAGCAGACTCTGCTGGCTTCTGATGCTACCAGCATATTCACATTCATTCACTCATTAATTAATTCATTCTTAATGTTGGAAATTGCACCAGAGACTTATTTGCTAGATAAGTACTCTATCACTGAGTAATACCACCAGCCTTTATTTATTTACCTATTTGTTTGTTTGTTTATTGAGGTGGGATCTCACTAAATTGCATAGGCTAGCCTCAAAATTTCATTCCTCCTGCCTCAGCCTAAGTAACTGGGGTTACAGGTGTGTGCACTATACCCCCCTTTTTAAAAAAAAAAAGGTCATTGTTGTTTCTTAGTAGAGACCAAACTGTTAAAAAAAATTACAATCAAATAGAATAGGGCAGATTGAAGTGCTCAAAATATGAGGCCGAAAGCATATGAAAAATCAGGCTTTAGTCTGTCTACCTAAAATTTAATTTTTTATCCTAGTGTAAGCCATATATACTTTGATATCATATGCTAAAAACTAGTAGGTTAAATTTTGCTACATTCTGTGGTTTCCCTCCTGAAAGGTATAGTTTTTCCTACTGTGGAGTAGTCTAGAACTATAGGTAGGTATCTGTCCCCTAACTCTCTTCTTTTCCCAAGAATTTCTCTTTTTTTGTCTTTTATCCCTCTCCCACTTTCTGGATTTACTTTATATATTTTCTTTCAATTACCCACTCACTTTCTTACAAGACAGCTTGCCACCCTGCCCTCGCCAAACTGAATTATTGACTACTAATGTCATCCTCCTTCTACTTGCATTTTTATCTTTAAAACTTGGTTTAAATCTGTAACACATGTGCTCAGAAGCTCAGTTTGCCTGAATCTATGTCTCCTGAATTCCAACTTTGTTGGCCCAAATAAACCCTTTTTGTTTCTTAATAATTTTGTTTCCCTGAAAGCAGTATCTCTTTCCGGTCTACAAGGAAAACATCATAATCATTTATTGATGAATCAGATTGTGGATGGGTATAATCTTATAATTGGAAGAAATAATTATTTGTTTGGAGTATTGAGAGGAAACTCCCTTTTCAAAACTCTGCTCAGTTGGGCATGGTAGTACGTGCTTGTAATCCCAGTACTTGGGAGACTAAGACAGGAGGATCTGGGTTCATGGCCAGCCTCATCCACTTACTGAGGCCCTCCAAAACTTAGTGAGACTCTGTTTTTTCAAATAAACAATAAAAAATTAGAAACAAGTGTAATGCACACTTGTAATCCTGGCATTTGAGAGGCTGAGACAGGAACATCACGGTTCATGGACAGCCTCAGCTGCTGCTTCGTGAGGCCCTTTGCAACTCAATGAAACCCTATTTCAAAATAAAGAATAAAAAATAGGGCTGGGAGTATAGCTGGAGACAGAATTCTCCTGGGTTCCATCCCCAGTACCACACATACACACAAAAAGGCTGGGGGTATAGCTCAGAGGTAGAATGTCCCTAGGTTCAATCCCCAGCACCACACACACACACACACACACACACACACACACACACACAATTTCTTCTCATATCTGAGATTCTGTTTTATTGGTATTTTTTATGAGATAAAAAGATATATTCCTAAAATTCTGTTATATAATCCATAAAAAATCTGACATGAAATGACCCAGAAGTTTTCACTGTTAGCATGTGTTTTAAAGATAATGCCCACCCAATGAACATATCCTGGAAAAGAGGATTTGGGCCTGGTGGAACCTAGAGTTCTCAGTCTGACCTTGTAATTCCTGCCACAGTCCCCACAAAAAAAACACGAATGGACATCCTCTTGGTTAAACCACTAGCAGATGAGTTTTGTGGTTTACATTATTCACGAATATGAGCATTATTAGCATCATTTAGCTATGTACATCCAATATTTTTATTAAAAGTTTGAATTGTAAAGTGAAAATTTACAAAGTTCAGAATTCAGTATTCTGCAGGAGTCCCTGCCTTTGGGAAATTTGTACCCAAAAGACAGAGATCAGTATCTCCTTTTCAGTTACAGAGGGGCAAAATAGCAGATTATCTGCAGAAAATCTCATTGTGAGAACTATCTATGGTTAGCACAACAGAAAGACTCTTGTGATTGTTATCTTCAGTGATGCTGGCTGAAGGACAGTAATAACACTTAACTATACTCACTGATAAGGAGGATATTTCATTTATTTGAAAACAGGATAATACAATAATTTGAAAGAAAGTTACAATTATATATAGTTTATGGGGAACAGAAATAAAAATACAAGGCAACATTATTGCCATGAAAATCAGTAAATCTGAGGTGAAGATATCTCTTCTGGGGAGAAAATAAGTTCTTCATAGTTTAAGTTTCTTTTGTCTCTGATGTCCCCTAAAAGAGTATTTAGTAAATAAGTGCATATTTCAGCATTGTTGAATATTCATGGCTAATGTATTCCTCACTTGGTAATATTTCTATGGGATATTTAGAAAATACTTTTAATTAGCCAGGCATGGTGGGGCACACTTGTAATCCCCTTGCTTGGAAGGCAGAGATAGGAGGATTGTGCAGTTCGAAGCCAGCCTCCCTGGCTTAAGAGACCCTGTTTCCAAATAAAGATATAAAATAGGTCTGGGAGTATAGGCTAGAGATAGAAGGCTTTCCAGGAACCCCAGTACTACTGGGGGGAAAAATTTATATATATATATGCTTTTAATTAGACTATGCCAAGAATGAAATTGGGCATAAAAATTCCAGACCTAATTGGGAGCTGTTAGAATTTTAGATATGTTTCAATATGTTTTTCAAATATAGCTCAGAATATGTTAATAACCACAAATGAAAAGGAGTTTGAGAGACAACAGTAGTAGAATGAGTTGAAGAAAACTGGACCATAGCTCTATAAAGACCATTTAAGAGAAAGGAAACCATTTGAGAAACCCGGGTAGCAGAGAAAAACTGTTCACCTCGCATGAAATCCGAAGTGTCTTTGAACTCGGCAGCCCTTTGTAATGCTTTCCAACTCTACTTAAATATCTCTTCTCAAAATGAATTTTAGGATTTTTTAAAAAGTGATGATATTCAAGAGTTCTAAAACAATATAGAATAACATGAATCCAACACTATCATCTGTAACCTTGAAGGAGAGTATACTGCTCTCCTTTCTCCTGCTTTCATCTTTTTCTAAAATTCCTTTGTTTCCCCCTGTGAATCACCCACATCTGCACTTGACAGCGTCTAAATGTCTGCTTCCCATTTACAGATTGATATTTGAATTCCCCGTTGCACTTCAAACCTGTGAATTATCTCAAGACATTCTTTCAATGTCCTTGTGATATCTTCGTTCAGAGGGAATGAATCACACCCTGGAGCTGATAACAGTTAATTGTACAATGTTCCAAACACTATTCATCGCGAAGGAGGGCAGAGTGCTTGGCAGAGTATTATGCAAATAATTGCCTCATCTCTGAAAAATGTC
Source organism: Muscardinus avellanarius (assembly GCF_963383645.1). Classification (NCBI taxonomy): domain Eukaryota; kingdom Metazoa; phylum Chordata; class Mammalia; order Rodentia; family Gliridae; genus Muscardinus; species Muscardinus avellanarius. Next base: position 105,022,772 of record NC_137794.1, on the reverse strand, counting down.
ACCTTCCACACCGGCATATCACCATGCATCACACCGTGACAAAAGGCTGAGCCTCCTTTTAACATCCTTTGCATGGCTAAGGGATGAAATTTAAAACACAGATACGTCTGACAGCTGAAACAGAAAACATGCTGAAATTCCACAGCACATAGCTAATTAATGGCCACCTATGCTTGCTATACATGTCCGTTTGGTGGGTCAAAGATTTAGTAGCTCTCAGACAGTCCTACCTTTGTAATCATCAGCATGCATAGATCTAAGTACCAACTATAAAGAGAACAAAGAAAATACCCCCTTCTGGATTTGGATGAGGAGTCTGGCTCAGTAGTGTGCTTTAACTTAATGGGGTAGCTGCTAAGACCATCTATCGCAGAAGACAAGCACCGGTTTCAGAAGCTACAAAACTCTTGCCCTTAAGTCGTTCATCTCTTTGAGCTTGGCTTTGCTCCTCTCTAAAATTACAAATTTGCCCCTAGTGATCTTTAAAGAATTTCCAAACTTTGTAAGGCCATAAAAATAAATCTCAGAGGACTAATATCTGAGCCAATTACCTCTTCTGAACCGTACAAACATTCACTTAACAGCCATACTGTGTAACCAAAAATTTCAGAAATAAAATAAGATATCGAAGAAGGTATTTGTGGTTCTTGAAAAAAGCAAGAAGCCATATGGGTATAATATGCTAATACAGGGGATTTAACCAACAGTCACTGCTTGGTTACAAAATTAGGTAAATAAAATAAAAATTTTCAACTTCTTAAAACTGCTTACATTTAATTATGTTCTATTCATGAGAGAAAAGTAAATGTGAACGCCTGCTCATTGTCCTGTGGATTACTTCACATTTTTCTGCTGGAAAGAGAAAAATGAGCTCTTATGTTCAAAATAAAATGATTTTTTTTACCAAATGATATTTAAAGATGTATAGTGACTTTGGTTTAATTTTCTCACTCAGGTTAGGACAGCTTGCCACTTTGCTACTTATAATTAAACTCTACAATTTAGTTATTGATCTTTTTCTGTCTTTCACCAAAACCACTCTGAGCCAACAAAATGTGACACCTGGATCTTTTAAAAATGTATTGTAAAGCCAGGTGTGGTGGTCACCCATAATCCTAGTGCTTGGAAGGCTGAGAGGAAAATCAGGTTCCAAACAGACTCAGCAATTTAGCAAGGCTCTCTGTAACTTAGTGAGAGCCTGTTGCAAAATAAAGATAGGGCTGGGGTATATCTCAGAGGTAGCTTGCCCTTTCTTTCAATTCCTAGTAATGAGAAAAAAATGTATTTTAGTGGTACATATGTATGGGGTACACTGTGATAATTTAATGCATACATATAATGTAACAATCAAATCAGTATTTAATATTTCTATCTCAAACATTTGAAAACTTTTTATTAACACATATAATTGAAAAAATATTAAATGTATTTTTATTCTTTTCTTTGTGCATTATAATTTTACATAACAATGAGGTTTGGGGTGATAGAAACATACATGCACACAGCACTTGGTGTGTTTCCCTCCAGATCCCATCCTGTTTATCCCCTTCCCTGGAAATAATATTGAAATTGATATTTATAACTTTATATAAGAGCATAGCACTATTTGAACTTCCCATCAAAATCTATGTGATATGGCCGGACACAGTGGCACATATCTATAATCTCAGTACTTGGGAGGTAGAGTTAATAGGACTGCAGGTCTGAGGCCAGTTTCAACAACGAAGATCCTCAGAAATTTAATGAGACTCAAAAGGAACTGGGGGTGTATCTCAGAGAAAGAACTACATAAATAAAAACTAAGAAGAACTGTGAGTGTAGCTCAGAGGCAGAACTCTCCTGAGTCCAATTCCCAGTACCAAAAAAGAAAAAGAAAAGAAAACCCAGAGGTTACAGTGTGATATTTCAATATCCATATGTACTAAGATAATTAATACTATATATTTACTAATATATTAAATCAGGATGATTAACATTTTCATATCGTTATCATTACTTGTATTTGTATGCTTAGTACTCTTCTAAGTGTTTAGAAGACAAACACTAGGTTATTGTAGGCTGTCGAACACTAGAACTTATTACTTCAATCTAGCTATTTTGGGGCACCTTATCCAATCTCCTACTACTACCCTCTTCCTTACGCTTCCCAGTCTCTGGTAATCACTGTTAAAAGTTCAAGTTGATTTTTAATTCCGCATTTGGAAAAAAATGAAGCATTTATTTGTCTGCATCTGACTCATTTCATTTAATATAATATCCACTGGCTCCATTCATTTTTCTGAAAATTATGACATGATTATTTTTATGATGACTATACTTATTTACATTCTTTACAAGAGTATATGGGAATTCCCTTTTTTCCACATCCTCATCAGCATTATTTTGTCTTATTTTTTATGCTTTGAAAATAGCCATCTTTGAGGTTATCGTGAATGGAATTGTTTTATTTCTTTCATTGTGAATTCAGTGTTGGCATAAAGAAAAGCAACTGATTTCATTAGATCGATTTTGTATCCTGCTACTTTGCTGAATCGGTTAATCAGCTCCAGTAGTCTTTTGGTTGAGTTTGTTGGAAATTCTAGATAAAGGATCATGTCATCTACAAATAAGGATAGTTTTAATTCTTTTCTTCTTCTTAGAATTCCTTTGGTTTCCTTCTCTTGCCTTATTACTATGGCAAGAGTCTCAAGGACTATATTGAAAAGGAGTGGTGATATTGGGCATCCTTGTCTTGTTCCTGATTTTAGAGGGAATTCTTGGAAAATTTTCCCATTCAATATGATGTTGGCTTTGGGTTTATTGTATATTGCCTTAATGATGTTGAAATACATTCCTTCTATTCCAATTTTCTATAGTGTTTTTAACATAAATTGGTGTTGGATTTTGTCAAATGCTTTTTCAGCATATATTGAAATGATCATGTGGTTTTTGTTCTTAGTTCTATTTATGTGGTGAATAACATGTATTGATTTGCATATGTTAAACCAGCCTTGCTTTTCTGGGATGAAACCGACTTGGTTGTGGTGTACAATTCTCTTGATATGGTTTTGAATGTGTATAGCTAGTATTTTGTTTAGAATTTTTGCACATATGTTCATCAAGGATATTGGTCTGTAATTTTTCTTTCTTGAAGTATTTTTACTTGGTTTGGGGGTTAATGTGATATTGGCCTCATTGAAGGAATTTGGGAGAATTCCATCCCTTTTAATTTCCCAGAACAATTTGTTAAATATTGAGATTAGTTCTTCACCGAAGGTTTTGTAGAATTCTGCTGGAAACCAATCTGGGCCTGAGGTTTTCTTTGATGGCAACATTTTTATTGTTGTTTCTATTTTTTTGCTTGATATTGGTTGGTTTAGGTTTGCTATGTCCTCTTGGTTTAGTTTAGGTGTGCTTAGAAATCTGTCAATTTCTTCCATGTTATCAAGTCTATTGGAGTATAAATTTTTTAAATAGTTTCTGAATTTCCTCACTGTCTGTGGTGAAGTCTCCTTTTTCATTTCTCATTTTAATAATTTGAGTTGATTCTCTCTTTCTTTTGGTTAGGTTGGCTAGTGGTTTGTCAATCTTATTAATCTTTAAAAAAAACCACCTTTTTGTTTTGTTGATTCTTTGAATTTTTTGTTCTCTATTTCATTTATTTCTGCTCTGATTTAAATAATTTCCTGACTTCTTTTGGCTTTGAGATTACACTGCTGTAGTCTTTCTAGGTCCTTGAGTTGTGTCATTAAATTGTTTACTTGGCTAGTCTCTATTCTTCTTATGTGGGCACTCAATGCCTTCAAATTGTCCCATAAATATTTGTAAGTTCTCTATTTTCATTTAATTACAGAAATTTCTTTATTTCTCCCCTAATTTCTGAACTTACCAACTCGTCGTTCAATAGTGTGCTATTCAATCTCCATGCATTTAAATAGTTTCTTTTGGGATTCCTATTGTTGATTTCTACTTTCATTCCATTATGGTCTGAAAAGATGCAGGGGATTATATTACATCTTTTGAATTTCCTGATGCTTGCTATGTGGCTCAGGATGTGATCTATTTTTGAGAAGGTTCCATGGGCTGCTGAGAAGAATGTGTATTCTGTTGTTCCTGGTTGAAATATTCTGTATATGTCTATTAGGTCCATTTGGTTTATAGTTTTCTCTATTTCTGAAGTCTTTACGAAAACAGCCATCTTTAAGGGGGTAAGATGGTATCTTCTTGTAGTTCCATTTTCCATTTCCCTGGTATACACTAGTATCTCTGATGGATTTAAATGAATCTATTCCTGCCTTTTGTCTCTCTCTACTCTGCCACAATTTCATCTAAGCTGTTGCCTCTCACTTGTTTTCCCTAGATTCTTTTTTCAAAAATAAAAAAGACAAATCTTATCATTGCCACCATGTTCATCTTTCAGTGGCTTCTTTGTTTTAAGAGTTAGGATCTATCTACAAGGTCTTACACAGTCTATCCCTCTCTTAATGGTTATGTTTAATGCCAAACTCTGGTCAAACTGGCTTTCTTTGATCCTCAAAGGAACCATGATCCCTTGCTAAGACACCTGTCCCATAAACATAGGATGGGATATTCACTTTCTTGTAATCTTATTAAAACCTACTCTGCATTTTTACTACATTTTTAACATCACACACACTCCTCAGAACAGTCTTCCCTGATAACTCCCCTCAACATGGGATCTGTCTTCTCTGCACTTCTCCACACAAAACACAGTATTACCATTGATGTCCCCTGGAAGGTCCTCACCTTAATTGCAATTTATATGTTTGGTTAATTCTCATTATCCATGCTGTCTATTTTCTATAAAGTAGCTCTGAAGCCTGAATTAGTGAATACTGAGTCGTTGTTCCTAGAAGAAGCACAGGTTAGGTTTCTGTGTTAGGATCCTGAGAATGTGCAGTAACATTTCTGTCAGTCAGTCAATGCATAGCTTTGTTTTATGTGCATTGTTGTTTAAGGACACCTTCTTTAATATGAATGCTGATTCATTAGGATTGAACTCACGGCCAACAGCAGCATAAATTGTGCCTGAATGAAGCTTATCTAATGCTCCTGCTTTCTCCATGCAGCTTTCCTGTGCTTGTGAATAGTACACAGCCCTTCAGCACCAGATTTAGAAGTCATTTTAAACAGCCAAATTGCCAACAAAAGGCACCAAAATGCAAATAACGTGGCACTAAATAAGACCACCAACAGGGCACATGTGTAGAGTACAATAGTTGAAATGTTCACCAGGAACAAGCACAAGAAAATGCTGAAGTTTTTTTGTGACCCAGCACACACACATGTGCCTGTAAACAATTACCGAACTGTAGTGAGTACTATGTATTGTGACTATAGAGTCACAAACTGGCAAATTCTAAATCACTTAATCTGCAAGCAAAGAGAATCGACTCTACTTATATAAGCAGTGATCTATGAGTATGTCACTGTGAACCTCAGGAAAGCAAGTATCACTATTTAGCACTGTATACTGTGTTTCCTACAGTCAAATATCTCTTTCACACACACACACATACAGGCACATACGCATACAAAACACTGGCTAAGGAATAAGCAGTCCTAGACGTCACCACCAAAAGATTGCCTGCTATCTTGAAAACTTTTCACTTGGTTTCTGTCCCTCTCCTTTGAAAATTCAAGCAGTCCATGTGTTGATCTGTAACCTTCAAACAACCTTTGTTCTAATAAAGTATGATACAGCACAACCCGAAAGGCTGATGAGTCAGGCAAGATATGAGAGGACTATAATGAGATACTGCCTAAAAAATAAAAGAGATAAAAAATATTTCAGGAAAACTTCATGTTCCTTCTAGAGAAAACCTCAGAGTACAGGGTGACTTTTTACCTCAAGTTAATATAAACAACCTTGAATCCAGCATCTGTCCTCCCCAAACCATCCCAGCTGCCTGAATCAGAAACCTGTAAGTAAACACAAGCTCTTTTCTACATTGAATTTGCTACTCAGTTAATCCAAAATTAAAGTCTATATTTTTTATTTTCTATTACTTAAGATAAAGTTGGGCTTTGTTGAATATCTTTCCTGTTAGGCTCTGGTTTGTCACATCCATTTTATTTCTTGGCAACCCTTTCTTTCCATTGGACAACTTTGTATTCCCCAAGCATACCACCTTTTCTCCTGTTCCCAAACTCATGCAAAACAAGCTGTCTTCCCCATGAGAGCTCTTCCAGCTTTCTTCATCAGAATAATTTCTTGCTTGTCTATCAAGACTGCTCAAGCATCTCCTATTGCAATCCTGTCTCCCAGGTCCCTGGGGTCCACTTTGCTCATATGTGTTCCCACGGCACACTCAACTCTTCTCTACCTTGTGCGTTTAATCATCAGTTCTTCTGTCTGTCTCTCTCTTGGGATGAGATTCTGTTTAAATTGTTTTGGTATAGCTAGTATCCAACAAGGGTTCTGACACATGGTAAGAGATTTTTAGTGTCTGAAAATAAATGTTATCTTACTTTAGTGTCTGACTATGTGATCAACTCATTAAATGAATGAATTAATGAATCAGTCAATGAATTAATGAAAACCACTGGATTGGAATTGAAGTAAATGCTAGGAAATTTATAGCATGTAGAATATATATGTAACACTCATTAACAGTGGTAAGCTTTTTTATTTATTTTTTAACAATTTTTTATTGAACATAAATAGTATACATTTACACTATATTTGGTGCCCTCTCCCCCCCACCCCCATTTTCCCTTCCCCCCTCCAACCAATGTTTGTCCAGGTTAACCATGTCTTATTCATAATTTTACACATGTTCAGGTATAGACCCTCATTAATCAAGATTGGCCTTTCTCCTCTCCTATCTTACCATCCAAACTTAGCTAGTATTTCCCCTTCAATATCTGGAGTCCCACTGGTATCCTTTGTGTTTCCTAGTTTGGGCATATTAGAGGAAACATATGTATCTTCTCCTTCTGTGCTTGGCTGATCTCACTTAACATAATGTTCTCCAGGGCTTTCCATCTTCTTGCAAATGATATAATTTTGTTCTTCTTTATGGCTGAATAGAATTCCATTGTGTGTATTTCCCATAGTTTTGCTATCCATTCATCTGTTGATGGTGATCTGGGTTGGTTCCATATTTTGGCTATTACAAATTGTGCTGCTATGAACATAGGTATGCATACGTTGCTGTAGTTCTCTGAATTCAACCCCTTTGGAAAGATATCCAGGAGTGGTATAGCTGGATCATATGGTGGATCTATTCCCACCTTTCTTAGGAATCTCCACACAGATCTCCATAGTGGTTGAACTAGTTTGCATTCCCACCAACAGTGTAAAAGAGTTCCTCTTTCCCCACATCCTCGCCAGCATTTGTTGTTGTTTGATTTCTTTATGCTTGCTACTCTGACTGGGGTTAGATGGAATCTCAGTGTAGTTTTGATTTGCATCTCCCTGATGGCCAGTGATGAAGAATATCTTTTCGTGTATCTATTAGCCCTTTGTATCTCTTATTTTGTGAAGTGTCTATTTAGTTCATTTGCCCATTTCTTGATTGGGTTGTTTGTTTTGCTAGTGAGTCTTTTGAGCTCTTTGTATACTCTGGATATTAGCCCCCTATCAGAATGGTGGTTGGTAAAGATCCTTTCCCATTCTGTAGGCTTCCTCTTTAGGTTATTGATAGTTTCCTTTGATGAGAAGAAACTTTTTAGTTTGATGTTATCCCACTTGTTTATTCTTGCTTTAATTTCCTGAGCTTTGGAGGTTTTGTTGAGAAAGTTACTGCCTGTGCCAATATGTTGTAGTGTTGAACCTATGCTCTCCTCTACTAACTTCACAGTCTCAGGTCTAATTTCTAAGTCTTTGATACATCTTGAGTTGATTCCTGTGTTTGGCGAGATATAGGGGTTTAGATTCATCTTTTTACAAATGGTTAGCCAGTTCTCCCAGCACCACTTGTTGAAAAGGCTGTCTTTTCTCCAGCGTATGTGTTTGGCCCCTTTGTCAAAGATTAATTGACTAAAGATGTGTGGGTTTGTTTCCGTATCTTCTATTCTAATCCACTTGTCAGTATATCTGTTTTTGTGCCAGTACCATGCTGTTTTTACTACTATTGCTCTATAGTATAGTTTGAAGTCTGGGATTGTAATGCCTCCTGCGTGTTTCTTGTTATTGAGAATTGCTTTGGCTATTCTAGGTCTTTTCTTTCTCCATATGAAGTTCATGATTGATTTTTCTAGGTCTCTGAAGAATGTCACTGGTATTTTAATGGGAACTGCATTGAACCTATAGATCAGTTTTGGCAGAATGACCATTTTGATGATATTTATTCTGCCTATCCATGAGCACGGGAGATCTTTCCATCTTCCAAGGTCTTCTTCAATTTCTTTCTTTAATGTTTTATAGTTTTTGTTGTAGAGGTCTTTTACATCTTGGGTTAGGTTTATTCCTAGGTATTTTATTGGTTTTGAGGTTATAGTGAATGGAATTGTTGTTTTCGTTTCTTTCATTGTGGATTCGTTGTTGGCATAAAGAAAAGCCACTGATTTCTTTAGGTTGATTTTGTAACCTGCGAATTTGCTGAATTTGTCAATCAGCTCCAGAAGAATTTGGGTTGAGTTCTTTGGGTCTTCCAGATAAAGGATCATGTCATCTGCAAATAAGGATAATTTTAATTCCTCTCTTCCTATGTGAATTCCTTTGATTTCCTTCTCTTGTCTTATTGCTGCAGCAAGAGTCTCAAGGACTATATTGAAAAGGAGTGGTGATAGTGGGCATCCTTGTCTTGTTCCTGACTGTAGTGGAAATTCTTGCAGTTTTTCCCCATTCAATATAATGTTGGCTTTTGGTTTGCAGTATATTGCCTTGATGATGTTGAAGTACTTTCCTTCTATCCCAATTTTTTGCAGTGTTTTTAACATAAATGGGTGTTGGATTTTGTCAAATGCTTTTTCAGCATCTATTGCTATGATGATGTGGTTTTTGTTCTTGGTTCTATTTATGTGGTGAATAACATGTATTGATTTGCGTATGTTGAACCAGCCTTGTTTTTCTGGGATGAAACCGACTTGGCCATGATGTATTATTCTCTTGATATAGTTTTGAATGCGTATAGCTAGTATTTTGTTTAGAATTTTTGCATCTATGTTCATTAAGGATATTGGTGTGTAGTTTTCCTTTCTTGAGGTATCTTTATTTGGTTTGGGGATTAATGTGATACTGGCCTCATAGAAGGAATTTGGAAGAGTTCCATCTCTTTCAATTTCCCAGAACATGTTATGAAGTATTGGTATTAGTTGTTCACTGAAGGTTTTGTAGAATTCAGCTGGGAACCCATCTGGGCCTGGGCTTTTCTTTGGTGGAAGAATTTTTATTGCCATTTCTATTTCTTTGGTTGTTATTGGTTGGTTTAGGCTTGCTATGTCCTCTTGGTTGAGTGTAGGAAGGTTAACTGTGCTTAGAAATCTATCAATTTCTTCCAGGTTTTCAAGTCTATTGGAGTATAAATTTTTAAAGTAGTTTCTGATAATATTTTGAATTTCTTCACTATCTGTGGTGATATCTCCTTTTTCATTTCTAATTTTGATAATTTGAGTTGATTCTCTTTTTCTTTTGGTTAGGTTGGCCAGGGATTTATCAATTCTATTAATCTTTTCAAAGAACCAAATTTTGTTTTATTGATTCTTTGAATTGTTTTTGTTGTTGTTGTTGTTGTTCTCTATTTCATTTATTTCTGCTCTAATTTTGATGATTTCTTGTCTTCTGCTGGCTTTGGGAATAGACTGTTGCAAAATTTCTAGATCCTTGAGTTGTGTCATTAGGTTCTTTACTTGGTGGTTCTCCGTCCTTTTTATGTGGGCACTCAATGCAATAAACTTTCCTCTTAGTACTGCCTTCATGGTGTCCCATAGGTTTTGGTAGGTTGTGTCTCTGTTTTCGTTTGTTTCCATAAATTTCTTTATTTCTTCCCTGATTTCTGCTCTTACCCATTCATCATTCAATAGTGTATCGTTCATTCTCCATGAATTTGAATAGTTTCTTTCAAGTTTCCTGTTGTTGATTTCTACTTTTAGTCCGTTGTGGTCTGAAAAGATGCATGGAATTATATTACATTTTTTGAATTTGCTGGTATTTTCTTTGTGTCCCAGGATGTGATCGATTTTGGAGAAGGTTCCATGGGCTGCTGAGAAGAAAGTGTATTCTGTAGTTCCTGGTTGAAATAATCTGAAAATGTCTATTAGGTCCATTTGGTTTATGGTTTCCTTTAGTTCTAAAGCGTCTTTACTCATCTTTTTCCTTGAAGATCGATCCAGTGGTGTGAGAGGCGTATTAAAGTCTCCCAGAATTATTGTATTTGGGTCTACTTGGGATCTTATGTCCAGAAGGGTTTGTTTTACAAATGTGGTTGCACCCATATTTGGGGCATAAATATTTACTATCATTATATCTTCTTGGTGTATTGTTCCTTTAATAAAAGGAAGTGCCCTGATTTGTCTCTTTTGATGTGTTTTAGTTTAAAGTCTGTTTTGTTGGATATCAGGGTTGCTACCCCTGCTCTTTTTTGGTCACTGGTGGCATGGTATATCTTTTTCCATCCTTTCACGTTCAGCCTGTGAATGTCTTTGGCTGTGAGGTGAGTTTCTTGCAGACAGCATATTTGGATTATGTTTCCTAATCCACATTGCCAGTCTATGTCTTTTTATTGGTGAGTTAAGTCCTTTAACATTAAGAGATATTATTGAAATATGATTTTTGTTTTCTACCATTTTGTGTTCTGTCTACTCTTGGGTGGTGTGATCTTTCTTCTTTACTTAAATGGCCCACTTATTAACTTCCTCTCTCCTCTGATTCTGAAGTCAGCTTCTTTTTTCTTCCTTATGGTTTATTTCTTTAAGAATTTTCTCTAGTGTTGGCTTTGAATTCATGAATTTTTTGAGATTCTGTTTATCCTGAAAGACTTTGGTTTTCCCATTGATCTTGAATAGTAGTTTTGCTGGATAGATGAGCCTTGGTTGGAAGTTATTTTCTTCCAGGGTATGAATCACGTCGTACCAGTCTCTCCTAGCATTCCTAACCTGGGTTGTATAGTCTGGGGTGATTCTTATTGTTTTGCCTCTATATGTCACCCGTCCTTTTGTTCTCACTGCTTTTAAGATTCCTTCCTTAGCCTCTATATTGGTCATTTTGGTTATTATGTGGCGTGGAGTGGTCTTTCTTTGGTCTTGTCTCAGTGGAGTTCTGTATGCCTCCTGGACTTGAAGATTCAAGTCTCTTTCCATATTTGGAAAATTCTCTGAGATTATTTCCTTGAAGATATTACAAATGCCCTTGGTCTGTACCTCTATCCCTTCCTCAATGCCTATTATCCGTAAATTAGGGCGCTTCATATTATCCCATAATTGCTGGATGTTTAGGTTTTGTTGCTGTAAAGATTTCTGTATATCGCTGACTGTGTTTTCGGTTTGGGATGTACTGTCTTCTAATATTGATATTCTGTTTTCCATTTCATCTAATCTTCCAGAATTTCTTTCTATTGCTGTCTTCATTTCACTTATTGCCTCTTTCATTTCATTCCAGACCTCTTTCTGATTCTTTTTTAGTGTTTCTAATTCACCTTTAACCTCCTCTATACTTGTTTTAAATCCTTTCATCATATTGAACATCAAGATTCTGAACTCCCCTTCTTGCATTTCTAGTAGGTCAGTATTCGTGATTTCTGCTGTCTCTTCATAATTCCTGGTTCTCATATTTATAGCATTCTCTGTCCTGTTTTTCTGATTTCTACCCATCGTTCGTGAGTATTATGCTTAGTCAAATCTTAATATTAGGAGTTTGGGGGTATCGGCTAGTCAGCAGAGCCTTTCCAGTGTTGAGGGTGGGTGATGTGTGAGGAGCTGGGGTGATTGGTAAAGGAGTCGGATTAGGTAGAGGATATTTTTAGGTTGAGAAAGACTTTAAGTATGATAAGGTAATATCTTGCTAAGAATGAGAGAGAGTTAACTACTAGGACTCTTGTCGTTAGTAGAGTAATTATGGATATAAGAAATACTTTGAGTATTAAACCAGGAGGTATATTATGGGGAAAAGTTTTGGGGGAGAAAAGTATGTGGGTTAGTGTGGGAAGGTTTGTAAATAGGGGTGATGGAAGGAGCAGACAGACATAAAAAGAAATCCACACAAGATACCAAGACTATTATGTAATCCAAGAAAAAGGAAGGAAAACCAATCAAAGGAGGAGAATGAAAAAAAGGAAGGAAAGAGGAAGAAAGAGGAAAAAAGAACAAGAATAAAATAAAAGGAGCTAGCAGCTGTGTGAAATAAAAAATAAGGCAAACTATCATATATATATATATATATATATCAACAAGTTAAAGTAAAAGAAGTGTGAGTTAAAAGAAAAAAAATTAAAACAGCAATAACCATACCACAACAAAAGCACTGTAAAAGCAAAATAAAACAAAACATCCACATTAAAAGTAAAACAAACAGTCCTCCTTATTTACGCATATGGGGTCAGGTCCATAAAATATGTGCGTATCTGATTGCTTTGGTAGCTTTCAGAATACCATCCAATGTCTCTTAGTTTTCTTTGTACTCTATTTTTATCTTCTTAGGTCACTCTGGGTGTTTGGACACCTTTCTCTCCTTTAGCTGCTTTAGGTTTATGTGTCCGGATGTCTGGTTTCACTGTTATTTGATTCTGTACAATTCACAGGTTCTGCAAAATTCTAACCTGTGGTCAGCACCTCTGCACTCACCACCCTAGACTCCAGCCTGTACTTCCCTACAGCAAGGGTGGAGAATGACCAAAGAATAATTGGAACCTCCCCCTGAGGTCCTGTGCAGATATTGTGGCCCGATGGATTTTCCTGTGTCTCTGGAAATTCCAGCTGGGCTACCCGGTGTGGTCCCAAGATGTACCCTGGGCAAATGGATGCTGGTTCCTGGATGCCCACACTTACTGCCAGAGCTCTGTCTATTCCGAGAGTGCAGGCTGGGTGTGCTGGTATTACTGGACCCAGGTGTGAGTGGATGCAGCTGTCTATTGCTGCTGGTATGCTCTTCCAAGGTGTATTGAGCTGTGTTCTCGCTTAGAACTAAGCATCTGGCTACCAGGAGGGTGGAAACACCCAGTGGTGGGCCAGGGGTGCAGGATAGGTGCTCAAGGATCCAGTGCGCGGTGTCCAGCAATGGTCTCTGCCTCCCGCGGGACGTAGAAGCTGGGGGTGCCCCAAGGAGATTTCCGGGTCACACAGGGCTTTCGCAGCCTGGAAGGCAGGCTCTGGCAAGGTGGCGGGGGCTGACTTCCTTGGTTCAAGATTCCGTGGGAGTCTCTATGCTGTTGTGGTCCAGTCGCTGGTGAGCACACAGAATTCTGACGTGGGTGTTGCTCGCTGCTTAAGATGAGGTCCTAAGTCCGTTTTCAGTCCCGGATTATCTTGCCGCGGTAATCAGCTTTTTTTTTTTTTAATTTGGGGACTGTTCATGGTCTAGAATCCATAACTATATAATTACATTCTTCTGATTTTTATAGATTTAGATCAGAGTTTAAGTTAATAAAATAAAAGTCTTAGTCACTGTTTATTTAACTCATTGCCTTACTTATAAACAGCTCACAGAAAATAAATCCTCCAAAAATACAGAAACAAGTATAAACAGACTTGTGCATGTAATAGAAGATATAGGTTGTACTCATGCTCTTAAACCTGAATAATTAAAAAAGAACACTTTGTTTCAGATGAGCATATCAAAGCAAGTCAGACTTATGGCAAAAAAAAAGTCCTGCTAGAAACAAGTGTCAGAAAAAATCATGAATGACAATTGAAATCATAAACTGAATGTATATATTATATGAGCCAGAGATAACACATGATTATATAAACTAATAGGAGATTAACACAGACAGAACTGGGGAATCTGGGTTCTCATCCACACTTTCAACAAATTGCTATGTGCCTCAAGTATGTCATTTTATCAGGGTCTTAGTCATCTTTCTTGCAATGTACCACATAACTCCTGTCTTTCTTAAACTCCACAGATGGGAAACTAAGACATATCACATAAGAACCTCAAACAGCTATGTGACATATCAATAAGAAATATGTAAAGTAGCAAAATGTATAAAACACATTTATGTACTAGAACACATTTGAGGATTATACTGAAAATTATTTTGTGAATTTGATCACCCAAAGGCCCTGTGTTGAGTCAAGCTCTAGTAAAACAGATTTTGCCTCTTGGAAGATGAATTCAGTTTGGTTGACCAAAGGCGTAGTTTAGGTTAACTTTTCTAAATAATGACAGTATTTAAATATTGGCTCCATGATACCTGGTTCCCATGGTTTTCTAGCCTGCAGGAGGATATATAGTTTTTATACTTAGGCAGAATAGAAATACAGTATCAATATTGGTTGTTCTGTTAAAATAAAGGACTTATTCTTAGACTATAAACTTGGAAACAAGGAAAAGATCTGAATAAATCTTAAGATATTGATGAACAGGACCCTGGTGGGGAAGAACATTTTATAATGTGAAATTATTCTAAGAAGTAAACATTTAAATTTCCTAAGGGCTGAATCTTGACAGAAAGTTTGGAGATCCATACAAATTAAAGTGATTTGAATATTTAGTAGTAACTATTAGGAGAAAGAGCAAAGTTGTGACAGTGGTGTGAATCATGAGACTAAGGTCTAAGAATCCATTAAAACAAATTACCTGAAGTAAATAGGATGCAGGGGTAGAGGGGAATTCATCAGGCAATGGCATCTTTATGCTTGATCAGACTATACACTAGTTTCCTATTATTCAGTCTAGTTTAAAATTTGTTCAGAATATATTTATCTTATAGAAAAGTACTGTTATAAATAGTTGTGCTCAACTAAGCTTGGAAAAGAGATGTAATATATAGCCATAAATAACATAATTGGAGTGATGAAAAGAAATCCAAATATAGATTATAAATTAGAATATAATATTTCATGCACGATAAGAGTTCCAAATACTACATTTACATTATGTCTACAGAAGTTCTTAAAAGATATGTGTGATGCATTTAAGGGCTAAGAGTCCTGACGTCAGCAGCATTTTCTCAAACATCTCAAAAAATTAGTATTAATAACATATTAGTTTGGAAAGCAATTATAAACACATTGAATATAGATAGAAGTTACATAGATCTTTATTGTGATATTGCTGCAACATTTTTAAAAAAATAAAAATCTATAAAACTACATTGTGTGCCCTTCCAAAGATAACACAATGGGTTTGGTATCCCTCCACACTGGACTTCCAGATTCAACATAGTTTTGCTCAGTGACATGTGAGATCAATGTGCAATGGACAGAATTCTCATTGTGATGTATTATTAAATCTTAAGGGAGATATACAAGTGACGTTTGCATGTATCAGTGCATCATTTTTTAATCTCCCTGTAAAGAATAATTAAAATGTACCAATAAAAGTATTTTTTAAGAGATTGCTGATAAAAGCTGACTCTCTTTCCCTTTTTCCCCCCAGTTCTGTTCATAAACTCTAATTATCTGGCTAACTTCTCGAATCGTTATTCATAGGGTGGAAGGCAAGAAGTTTGGATTAGAACTGGAGCCGCCATAAAGCAGACATAATTTTTCTTTTCGATTTGAATCTATTGGATTTAACTACCTTTAAAATAAAGTCATTGTGGCCTTTGTGTCAATACACCAGAGCCCTCAATTGCTAAAGCAAGGCATGTGCAGAGGCTGAATTTTAACAAGAGAAAAAAATAAATGATCCATCCAAAGGGAAAAGAAGATCGACAAGGGCCAGACCCAGAGTAATGTGGACCTAGGATTGATTTATCCAACAAAAGACTTTAAAAGCAGCTATTCTAATTATGTTCAAAGAAATGAAGAAAAATTCCTCAGAGGGAGTGAGAAGATAAGAAACCTCACCAAATAAGTGGAATTTATAAAAAAAAAAAAGAAGCAAATACAAATTTTAGAATTAAAAAAGAAATATTGTCTGAAACAAAAAATTTACTGAATAAGCATAATACTGGGATGGATATAACAGAGGTAAGAGGAAATTAAAAGAATTCAATAGAAATTCAATATAAAAAAGAAAAAAGAAAAGTTTGAAAACAAAATAACAAACCCTCTAGTAGAAACAAACAAACAAAATTTTTAATTTTGGTCATTCTAAACTTGAAGAGGAATAACAAAAATAAATAAAAGAATGAGCCACAAAATCAATTTTAAGAAATAATTACTGAAACACACCTACTTTTGAGAAAAATCAAAATTTACGGACTGAAGAAGCTAAAAACAAGACTAAACAAGACTAATAGCATATTACTCATAAAAAATAAAGAAAAAATAATGAAAAATGCAGAGAAAAAAGTGGCATGCTGCATAAATTGGACAGCAATTAGAACAGTTATGAATGTCAGAAAAAACTATAAAAATGGAAAATAATATAAAAAAACTACACAGGTTTTTTTTTGTTTTTGTTTTTGTTTTTGGTGGTACTGGGGTTACAGGGTTTTTTTGTTTTTGTTTTTTGTTTTTTTGTTTTGTTTTGTTTTGTTTTGTTTTGTTTTTTGGTGGTATTGGGGTTCCTGGAAACCCTTCTACCTCCAGGCTACACTCCCAAACTCATTTTACACTTTTTTTTAAATTTGGAAACAGGGTCTCTTAAGCCAGCACAACTGGGTTCAAACCTGCTCGATCCTCCTGTCTCCGCCTCCCAAGCATGGGGATTACAAGCATGCACCACCATGCCCAGCAAACTACACAGTTTTATAGCCTGAAAAAAAAAATCCCTCTAAATCAAAGAGAAATAAATACATTTTCATGTAAAAAAAAAAAAAGGTAAAAGAATCCATTGCTGCTGAACACATACTGCAAAAAAAGCTAATAATTGGCCCTTAGGCTTAAATAAATGATGAAAAGCTAGATCTTGCTGAATTAATAATAATTAAAATGGTAAAAATATAAAAAACATAGATTGTTTTGCTTTTTCATTATCTTTAAAATATATATAAAATAGCCAGAAATGGTGGGGCATGCCTGTAACCCAACAGGAGTATTGCAGGTTCAAGGACAGCCTCAGCAGCATAGCAGGATGCTCAGCCACACAGTGAGAACATATTTCAAAACCAGAAACTAGGGCTGCAGATATTGCTCAGACGTAGAATGCACCTGGGTTTACATACAGGCACACACACACACACACACACACACACACACACACACACACACGTTTAAATAATAATACTAGTATAATCCTTGGGGATTTTCTAATCCACGTAGTTGAACTCTAAACAACAAAAACAGTACAATGATGTGCAGTGGTTCCAAATACGTTAACTCTAATTGATCTATATTTTAATTTCTACAGCAATCACTAAAATTACGTGAGACTTTTATGACTAACAAGCAAATAGTGTATTGGTCAGGGTTCACTAGAGTAATAGAGCTCACAGGACACATACATGGTAAAAAGAGATTTATCAAATCAGCTCACAGTCCAAAGCACTGTAGACTATCAAATCAATTTACAGTCCCAAGTTGCCTACTGCACATGGAAAACTGGAGGAACCAGCAGCTGGCTGAGCAGTCCAAGGGCTGGAGCCTCAGAATCAGAATGACCACTAATTCAGTCTCACTCCAAGGTGGAAAGGCTAGGGAACTCTCCAGAGAAACGATGGTGAAGGTCCAGTTTGAAAATCTGAATGCCAATCTCTCAGTGGAGAGCAGACAGGCTATCTTCAGGAAGAACCACACACGCCTTCACAAGGCTTTCTCCTTCTTTATCCAGGTCTGCACCTGTCAGAAACGTGCTGCCTGCATTCAGGGCAGGACTTCCCCTTCAGTCTGCCATTACATAAACCAATCATCTCACCTATCCACCCAATGTCACATCATCTTAGGTGTTCCATGATCCAGTTAAGCTGACAATCCAGGCTAACCTCTACTGTAGCCTGATAGAAGGCTGAGATCATCAGGTAACCAGCTGTACTCCATTCTAAAGGATGCGGGGTCCTCAGAGGAGAAAAGTATATGAACTGTTTCTCTTTTGTGAGTATAAGGAAGATGAGCCACTGTAAAAGCCAGCAGGAAGAGAACAGCTGAAACCTAAAGGACTACTGGAAGTCAAGTGTGCGGCACAGTTCAGAATCCTGGAGTTCCTTGACTCAAAGAGTCTAAACTCACCCATCAGTTCTTTTGCATATCACTGAGTGATTGCAGGAAAATGTGGGCATACATGAAGAGCTGTGAGAACCCCCCCACAGTGACCAAAGCAGGATATCTCCATGGTTCCCAGACCCTTCTTACCTTGCTTTTATTTGAAAGAAAGTTGTAAGCTACTAATGGAGGAAGAGAACACATTCTTGATTACTGGCACAAAGTAAATATTTATTAATATTTAATACTGCAAAAAAGTCATTCTTGGTGTCTTAGTTCATTTGGGATGCTGCAACAAATTTTCACAGACTAGGTGGTTTAAAACAATAACATCAATTTCTCACAGTCCTGGAGGATTAGAAGCCCAAGATCAAGGCACAGGGGATTCGGTGTTCACCAAGCCCACTTCAATAGACAGCACAGTCCCACTGTATCCTGTGGTAAAATGGCCAAGGCGCCCTTTTTGGAGACTCTATTAGAGGGCACTAATGCCATTCAAGAAAGCTGTACCCTCAGGACCTATTCACCTCTCAAAGACCCCCCCCACCTCCATATCCTCACACATCTTAAAAATAACATATTTAATCTCTTACCTTTAAGTCTGGTGCTAGCTATAAACTGTTGATAGATATGTTCTGTTGGATTAAAGAAGTTCTTCCTTCACAATGCTTACTATACAAGTCAGGATTTTATTTATCTAAACAAGAGATGTCTTAAAGCTTCTTTGCCTGAAATTAATATATCTTCTTCTGTTTAATGTTTAAATGGCATGTTGTTCCCTATCATTTTCCTTCAAACATTTATTTATTTATTTTTTTGGTGGTACTGGGGATGTAACCCTTCTGTCTCTGGGCTACACTCCCAGACCCATTTCTTATTTTATTTAGAAACAGGGTCTCTTAAGCCACTAAGGCTGGCTTTGAACCTGTATGATCCTCCTGTCTCTGCCTCCCAAGCACGGGGATTATAAGCATGCGCCACCACGCCCAGCTCTTCAAACATAATTTTTATTTTCAGTAAAGGTTTATTTTATGCAAATTTCTTATAGTTCACATAGAGTTGGGACTTCTATGTATATTCTGACAATTTTTGTCTTTTAACTAGTGTGTTTTTAATACTCACATAAATTGATTGTACATAGACTTGGAATCAGATCTATAATCTTTATGCTTTCTTTTTTGTTATTGCTCTTTTGAGTTTCTGAATTTTCAAGGACACACAACTCTTGTACTATACCTATTGAACCTCTATTTGTTTGTTTGCTGATTTGTTGTTTAATTGGTCTAATTTTTAAAGAAGGGATATTTAAGGTTATTTCAAGGTATGCCACCATCTATTTCTTTTTTCTACTGGCTGAGTAAGGATATTTCTGTATGAGAGGAGCTGCAGTTATGAATTAAATTAATAAGAAAAATATATATTGCTTTATTATTTTTCTTAATTGTTTGGTCTGACTTTATTATCACCTTATGTTTCTCAAAATGTAAGTTGGATTTCTCTTTATTTGCTATGCATAAGCTAATTTAAGCAGCCAAAGAATATTTCATTCAACTTTGAAAACTGTGCCTACCTTTCAGAGCCCAGATTAGGGCTCAGGGCAAACACAGGAATTCACAGTGTAGATCTAGAGACAGAGAGTTGATTCACATTTGTGTTCAACTCTTTTTTCTTTTTTGTAAAAACAAAGATGGAATATTAATAGAACACAGTTGTATAGGTATAAAATCAGCAATTTTAGATTTTTTTTTTTTTTTGGTGGTACTGGGGTTCCTGGAAGCCCTTCTACCTCTGGGCTACACTCCCAGACCTATTTTATATTTTTGAAACAGGGTCTCTTAAGCCAGCGCAGCTGGCTTCGAACCAGCACGATCCTCCTGTCTCCGCCTCCCAAGTGCTGGGATTACAAGTGTGCGCCCCCATGCCTGGCAGCAATTTTAGATTTTTTTAAAATGTAGTTCTTATATTGGATCCCAAAATTTTTTAAGAAAGTATTATATCTGCCAGCCTCATATCAATCCTGACAAACATTCAGTTTTGCAATTATTTATATTTTACAAAAGAAAAGTATAATTAACATTACCAAGATTGAACAGCCTTGGGTGCCAGAGACATTACACTAATTCAAGCTGTGAAGAATAATTAAGTGATTAAATGGAGATTTTTGGTATTAAAAATGGTAGTCACTTTTGTTTATTATTATTGATACTTTCACTAGAAATTTTTATTTAATAGTAAAACTGAGTCATAAGAAAAATAAAGCTCTGATATTCTGGTTTTAGTTTTTCTGTTTATTGTTATGAACTTTCATTTGTTTTTTATAATTGAATGAAATGTAATTGGACCTAAATATCTTGATCCTTATGAATTATAGACAGTACTGGAAAAAGTCATGATGATGGCAGAAATAATAGCTATGAAGTTTACTCCATTATTCATGGTTTGTGAAGAATCTCATAAAATTTCATTATATAAAAATTTGCTTAAAGAAGGACAGTAATGAGTTCAACCTCATCTACATACCTTAAAACCTAATTAAGCATTATTTTGTTAAAATAATGAATCCAAAACTTTCATTGCAATTTTATCATTTAATTTTTTAAATTGTAAAGTATTGTGATTAGTTCTTCTCTGAAGGTTTTGTAGAATTCATCTGGAAACTTGTCTGGGCCTGGTATTTATTTTGTTGGTAGGATTTTATTGCTGTTTCTATTTCTTTGCTTGCTATTGGTTAGTTTAAGTTTGCTATGTCCTCTTGGTTCAAATTAGGTAGTTTATATGCTTAGAAATCTATCAATTTCTTCCATGTTTTCTAGTCTATTGGAGTATACATTTTCAAAATAGTTTCTGATAATCCTTTGACTTTCCCCACTGTCTGTGATGATGTATCCTTTTACATTTGTGATTTTAATGATTTGAGTTGATTCACTCTTTCTTTTGGTTAGGTTGACCAGCCACCACTCTGATAGAGGGCAAATATCCAGAGTATGCAAATAGCTCAAAAGACTCTATACGAGCCAGGTGTGGTGGCACATGCTTGTAAACCCCGCGCTTGGGAGGCGGAGACAGGAGGATCACACAGGTTCGAATCCAGCCTAGTTGGCTTAAGAGACCCTGTTTCCAAATAAAAAATATAAAATAGGTCTGGGAGTGTAGCCCAGAGGTAGAAGGGTTCCATCCCCAGTACCACCAAAAAAAAAAAAAAAGGTAACTGAATTGAATAGACACTTTACAAAACAAGAGATACAAATGGCCAATAGATATATCAAAAAATCTTTAACATCATTAGCCAGCAGGAAGTACAAATCAAAACTACACTGAAAACCTATCCAACCCCAGAGTGGCAAACCTAAAGATGTCAAATAACAACACATACTGTTGAGGATGTGGGAAATAGAAACTCTTTTACATTGTTAGTGGGAGTGAAAACTAGTTCAGCCACTATGGAGATCAGTGTGGAGATTCCTTAAAAAACTATGAATGGATCCACCATATGATCCAGCTATACCACTCCTGGGTATCTTTTCAAAGGTGTTGAAATCAGAGAACTTCAGTAACATATGCATAACCATGTTCATAGCAGCACAATTGGCAATAGCCAAAATATGGAACCAATCTACTTCTCCATCAACAGATGAATGGATTGCAAATCTATGGGAAATACACACAATGGAATTCTTCTCAGCAATAAAGAATAAAATAATGTCATTTGCAAGAAAATGAAAAGACCTGGAGAACATTATGTTAAGTGAGATTAGCCAAGCACAGAAAAGAGAAAGGATGTATGTTTTCTCTAATATGCTCAAACTAGTGTGTATTAGAGACTCCAGATAATGGAGGGGAAACCTTAGCAAAACTAGCAAAAAAAAAAAAAGTAGGGGAAAAAGAAAGCTGAGGTTGATTAATGGAGGAGCTACATTCAAATATGTGAATGTAGCAGGGTTAACCTGGACACTCATTGTTGGGAGGGCGAGGTGAACCAGGGGAAGGGCACCAAGTCCAGTGTGAATGTATGCCATTGTCAATATGATCTACATTATGATGTGAAACTATAGTGTACCAATAAAATAAAAAGAAATTGTAATAGGAGCAGAAATCCTTAAAGAGAAATAAATTTTTCTACTGAGGTATTATTATTCATATGTAAGGCAATTTAAATTTTATGGGAAAAAAACACAGAACTCGGTAATTTGGTCCCACTTTAAATTTATAATTCTCCAACTTTCACCCACAGTCTGAAAAGTTTTGTATGTTCTTGAATAACTTTATTCTATTGTTCTTTCAGAAACTCTTTTGCTTCTCAAATCTATGACACTAACACTTTACAATTTGCTCACGAGAATTTTATTCATAAAGCCTTTTTTTGTGTGTTTCTAATACATGTCAGTTGTCCTTGCTGACACTAAAACTGCTGTGGAGAAACACACACTCCAACCTCATGAATTCTAGAAGGAAGGGGATGTGGATGGTTAAAAAATAAATAAAGCACTAAATGATTTTACTTTCTACACTGAAAATAAAAAAGTCATCAGAAGCAAAGCATCTCAATCCTGTTTACCTCCATCCATTCCGTTTTTCATGATTTCTAAGGCTGCTATGGCAAAATTTCACAAACCAAGTGGCCTACACACCAGGAATCAGGTTTCCCACAAGACTTCCTTCCAGAGACTAGAAGTCCAAAATTGGATCAACGTGCCTTCTGCATTGTTTTCCCCTGAAGCCTATTTTCTGGGTTTACAGATGCTCGTCCCTCTGTGGACTGGCATCCCTGGTGTCACTCTCTGCCTTCTTATTAGAACTTCAGTAACAGTAAGTTAGGACCCACCCTAAATCTCAGTTTAAAGCCTCTATCTTCAAAAACAGCCATATTTTGAAATATTAGGGGTTAGGTAGGGCTTCGACATACAAATTTTCTGGAAAATACAATTTAGTCCAAAATACCACTGCAAATAATCTGGTGACCTTCATTTTGATTAAGGTTCATTAACCCACTGACAGTAGTTTCCCCCCCAATAAGGAGAAATAATGTTCCCAGATGCTCAGTGAAAGCCCAGACTGCAGATAGGACCAAAGTATGTACTCTATATTTCTTCACAAACATATATACCTATTATGAAGTTTAATTTATAAATTAGCCACACTGTAAGATCAACAGCAGTAACTAATAATATATATTATTTAAATCTTATGAATTAACTATTTCTGAAATTTTGCATCTAAAATTTGTGGGTTTTAATTAATCATGTGTAACTGAAATTGCAGATAAAAGAGGACTCCTGTATATTGTGTATCTTACTTAACTTCTCTAATTTTCTTATAAAACTTTACTTTTATTTCTTATCCATAACAATAAGTCCTATCACTCTTAATTCTTTTCTCTTTTCTAGTTGCTGTCTAAAAAGCCACAATTAACATAAGCCACCAAATGACATAAACGTGTCATGAATCACATTTTTATTCAATTCCATCTTTCTCTCTCTCTCTCTCCTTCCCTCCCTCCCTCTCTCTCTCTCTCTCCTGCACACACACACACATGTACACATACACATATGCATGCAAACATATACACACACAAACACACACACAATGTCTCCCCTTTTTCACTTTTGACCAACCTTTACTTACCTTTCACCTATTCCTTAATCTACCTTAATATATTAGGTAATTATATATATAATAAATTTGTTGATCCATTCTATAGGCCTTTTGGTTAAGTTTGTTGGATTTTCTAAGTATAATATTATGTCAGCTGCAAGTAGTGAAAGTTTGAGTTTTTCTTTTCCTATATGTACTCCTTTGATTTCCTTTTCTTGACTTATTGCTCTAGGTAGAGTCTCAAGTACTATATTGAAAAGAAATGTTGATATGGAAATCTTTGTCTTATTCCAGTGTTTTTAAAAAAAATGTCTTGCAGTTTTCCCTATTTAATATAATGCTTACTGTGGGCCTATTATATATTGCCTTTATGATGCTGAGGTATGTTCCTTCTATTCCAGTCCTCTGCAGGGCTTTTAGCATATATGGATGTTGTATTTTGTCAAATGCTTTTTTTAGAGTTTATTTAAATGATCATGTGATTTTTGTCTTTGGTTATGTTTATGTGATGAATTACATGGGTTGATTTATATATGTTAAATCAGACTTGCATCCATAGAATGAACCCTACTTGGTCATGGTGTATGATTTTCTTGATGTGGTTTTGAATAAGGGTTGACAAAAGGGCCAAAAACATACACTGGAAAAAAGATAGCCTCTTCAACAAATGGTGTTGGCAAAACTGGTTAACCATATTCAAAATAATGGAAATAAACTCTACTTTCTTGCCCTGCACAAGAGTCAATTCAAGGTGGATCAGAGTCTTGAACATTAGACCAAAGACTTTGATACTCCTTGAAGAGTTTATTCATCCAACACTGCAACACATATGCACAAGTAAAAATAAACAAAAACAAAAACAAAAAAAAAGAAACAAAAGAAAAACCTTTCTCAATAAGACCCCAAAGGCACAAGAAATTAAAAGAAGGATCACTACATGGGATTGCATTAAACTGAAGAACTTCTGTAAAGCAAACTTAAAAAAAAATTTATTGGTGCATTGTAGTCATACATCTTAATGGGATAAAAGATGGTGGAGACATACATGCGCAAATCAGCCAATCAGACCTTACACAATTCCTGCCCCGTTCCCTCCCAATCCCTTCTTCCCATGCTTGGCTTAATGATTGACTTTGATATGTTTGTTTAAGACACAGCAAGTTAAGGCTGTGTGTAAAAGAGCAAGCCCTCACATCTGCCTTCTGTATGTACAACTAATGAAGCAAACCACTGCTATAATAATTACAATACAAGCTATGGATTTATTAAGTATGCAAGGTAGCCAATAATATTGTATGGTCTTTAATAAAGAAGAAAATCTTATTTCCACTGTTAATATATGGGTCAATCATAGAAGGGAACTGGCATATGAGCAAGTCCAAGTGAGGATTTTAATACAAGCACTCAGCAAAGGTAATAGCCTAAACCAAATCAAAGGAAAGAGCCTGAGGGTTATTGAGGGATAAGGGACATGCTGTGCAATTTAGGTCAAATAGTTATGGACCAGAACAATGAGATATTCTATAGGAAATCCCATTTCAAAAGAGAAGTCATGATATTAATAGCCTCTGGCACCCAGTTAAAATATTTGAAAATAAGCCGGGCGTGGTGGCGCACGCTTGTAATCCCCGCGCTTGGGAGGCGGAGACAGGAGGATCGCGCAGGTTCGAAGCCAGCCGCGCTGGCATAAGAGACCCTGTTTCAAAAATATAAAATAGGTCTGGGAGCGTAGCCTGGAGGTAGAAGGGCTTCCAGGAACCCCAGTACCACCAAAAAAAAAAAAAAAAAAAATATTTGAAAATAATAATTTTGTATGAGAAAATGAATAACTAACATATATTAAGGAGGAAAGTGACATTTTCTAAGAATAAATTCATTACATATAAGTACGTGTGTGTGTATGTGTGCATGTGTGTGTGTGTGTGTGTGAGTGTAGGAGGGCACACATGCACACTGGCTTATTATTGGCCTCCAAATACCTTCAAATGTGGGTCAAGATACATATCCAAATACAGGTTAAAACATACATTCCTTTCTTAAGCACGTGCATATAAACATACATTTAACATACCTTCGCTCCAAACCAAGAAAATTAAAAATAAATTTACAATAGTAAGAGAGGAGAGGTGACAGAACACATCACATGTGAGGAACTGGAAACAAATTTGGAACCAATAGAGAGACAAACAGGAAGAAATGAGAACCTGACAGTCTAACAGAAGGTTAAAAGAGATGACAAGCAGCAAAGAAAAATCACAGTAAGCAGACCACACAGTACATAATACAGAAGTAAAACCAAAGTACATTCATATGCATAATGAACTTTGAGATCCATCAAAATACAATTTCCACAAAGGTAGTTTTGTTTGTTTGTTTGCTTTGTTTTCTGTTTTATTCACTGGTATTTCCTTATCACACATCAGAAGAGAATCTTGTTCATAGTATGTACTCAATAAGTACTATTTGAATAAATGATACTTGATCCATATACTAAATTAATTTTTATGCAGCTTTTATTTTTTTGCAGTAAGTCAAGCAAATATGATGATAAATATTCATTGATAATGTAACACAAGTGCCTGGTAGTAGGAAACTGACACTTCTGTGTCCTGAATCCTTATTTACTACTCACCCTACCATACAATAATCAATTTGTAACACATTAAATTTAGAAAGCTATACACCTTTTCCTAATCATTTAATGTGAGTTTATGATTTTTATTGGATTTGATAACCAGCTAAATCCTGTTTCACATCTCCCTTCAGAATTTTCAACCTTAATGCTCTGTCAAAAGTTTTCTTTGTCAAATATTTAATCAGATTAGATTAAACTTAATAAGTCAAACTTCTAACAACTTAGATAAAACTGTTGCAAATTTAAAATTTTTGAGCTATTGTTAACTGACAAAGCAAAGGCCAATGTAAAATGTAGTTTGATAAAAATAAATACATGTCCATCACTCAAAATAAAATATCTAAGTTACAAAAAGAAACGGAATGGAATTCATCACCTCATGGTTATGCTCATATTATCAAGGCAGAAAATTAAGTATAACACTTATTAAATTGAAGATGTATTAGGAGAAATAGTTTAGAGATTTTTTCACCTATTAGTTTAGATTATAATATAGAAATATTTTGTAATATTTTAATATTCTTTACTGGTTTAGGTCATGTATATTAAAGATTAATTGGAATATTGAATACATTTACATTTTTTTGGTGGCACTGGGGTTCCTGGAAGCCCTTCTACCTCCGGGCTACATTCCCAGACCTATTTTTACATTTTTATTTGGAAACAGGGTCTCCTAAGCCAGCACGTGTGGCTGGCTTCGAACCTGCGCAATCCTCCTGTCTCTGCCTCCCAAGCGTGGGGATTACAAGCGTGCGCCACCATGCCCGGCATATTGAATACATTTAATTTGAAATTTATTTATTAGTTTTTCCCATGCTTAGTAAAGAGATAATATAGAATGGTTTTAAACTGGGTCCCTGGTGTTGTCTATAGTATC
Source organism: Muscardinus avellanarius (assembly GCF_963383645.1). Classification (NCBI taxonomy): domain Eukaryota; kingdom Metazoa; phylum Chordata; class Mammalia; order Rodentia; family Gliridae; genus Muscardinus; species Muscardinus avellanarius. Next base: position 104,995,539 of record NC_137794.1, on the reverse strand, counting down.
CAAAGAATAAGTAAATATATTTAGGAGATAGTTTTCAAAATAACCATAGAAATGATTAAGTTACTAGCTATCCCTCATCACAAAAGAGAAAATTGTATATTTACAAATACAAGAGAACCAGAGAGAAAGTAGTCATGATTATGAAGAAACATGAGAACATAATTTGAAAATCTATGTAGCATAATTCAATGTCTGAATGAAATAAAAATTATTTGTAAAAATTTACCAAAATTGATTTGAGAAGACATACATATAAATAATAAATATAGAGTTCCATTTTTGGACTTTCCAGTGTGCCTGCATACTGCTTTTTCTTCTCTTTATATTTTCTATTAATTTTGTAATAAAAACTTGTTAAAGTTACAAAAAATAATAAATATTGGGTCACATATATATGTGCACTATAGTCTCAAATCATAATACAGATTATATTGACAATGAAATAGCTTCACATAGTAATTGGTGCCATCCTCCCCACTTCCCCATTTCCCTCCCATTCCAATACTGAGTGTCCAGGTTAACCATGGTATAGTCATGTGTATGCACACAATCGCATGTAGCTTTTCCATTAATAAGCCTCAGCATTCTTCCTCCCTTACCCTTTCTTCCTGGCTTCACTACGGTTTCTCTTCCATTATCTGGAGTCCCTCTGGTGTCTATAATACTCCTGAAGTTGAGCATATTAGAGAATACATATGTCCCTTCTCTTTCTGTGCTTGGCTAATCTCACAACATAATTTTCTCTGGGTCATTCCATCTTCTTATGAATGACATTGTTTTGTTCTTCTTTACTGCATTGTGTGTATATTCCATAATTTTATAATCCATTCATCTGTTGATGGAGACCTAGGTTGGTTCTATATTTTGGCTATTGCAAATTGTGCTGCTATGAACATAGGTATGCAAATATTACTATAGTTCTGGTTTCAACTCCTTTGGTTTCATCTCCTTTGGAAAGATATGCATTAGTGGTATAGCCATTCCCAGTTTTCTAAGGAATCTCCACACTGATCTCCTTAGCAGTTGAACTAGTTTGCACTCCCACCAACAGTGTAAAAGAGTTCCTCTTTCCCCACATCCTCACAAGCATTTGTTGTTATTTGACTTCTTTATGTTGCCACTCTGCTTGGGGTTAGATGGAATCTCAGTGGAGTTTTGATTTGCATCTCATTGATTACTAATGATACTGACCTTTTTTATGGACCAATTGGCCATTTGTACCTCTTTCTTTATGAAGTGTCTATTCAATTCAGTTGCCCATTTCTTGATTGGGTAATTTGTTTTGGTAGTGTAAAGTCTTTTGAGCTCTTTGTATATTCTGGATATCAGTCCTCTATCAGAGGGGTAGCTGGTAAAAATCTCCTATTTTGCAGGCTTTCTCTTTAGATTCTTGATACTTTCCTTTGATGAGCTGAAACTTTTTAGTTTGATGCCATCCCATTTGTTGATTATTATTTTACTTTTCTGTGCTTTGAGGTCTTGTTGAGTAAGTTACTACCTGTGCCTTTATGTTGGAGTATTGAACTGATGCCCTCTTCTAATAGCATCATAGTCTCTAGTCTGATTTCCAGGTCTTTGATCCATCTTGAGTTGATTCCTGTGAATGGTAAGAGGTAAAGATTTAGTACCATCGTTCTACAAATCGATAGCCAGTTATCCCAGCACCAATTATTGAAAAGGCTATCTTTTCTCCAGTGTGTGACTTTGGTCCCTTTGTCAAAGATCAATTTACTATAAGTATGTAGATTTGTTTTTTTATCTTCTATTCTGTTCAATTGGTCTGTGTGCTTGCTTTTGTGGCAATAGCATGCTGTTTTAATTACTATTGCTCTGTAGTATAATTTGAAGTCAGGAATTATTATGCCTTCTACATGGTTTTTATTGCTGAGAATTTCTTTGGCTATTCTGGATCTTTTCTTTCTCTATATAAAATTCATGACTGATTTTTCTAGGTATAAGAAGAATGTCATTGGTATTTTGATAGGAGATGCATTGAATCTGTAGATCACTTTTAGCAAAATGGCCATTGTGAGGATATTTATTCTGCCTATCCATGAGCAAAGAAGATCTTTTCATCTTCAAAAATCTTCTTCAATTTCTTTCTTATGTTTTATAGTTTTCATTGAAGAGATCTTTTACATCATTGGCTATACTTATTTCTAGGTTTTGAGATTAATGTGAATGGAACTGTTTTTTTTTTCATGGATTAATTGTTGGCATATAGAAAACCAACTGATTTCTTTAGGTTAATTTTGTATCCCGCCACACTTCACTGAATTGGTTAATTAGTTCTAGTAATCTTTTAGTTGAGTTTTTTGTGTCTTCTAGATATAAGATCAAGTTGTCTGCAAACAAGAAAAAATTTTATTCCTCTTTTCCTATTTGAATTATTTTTATCTTTCTCTTGTCTTATTGCTGTAGCAGGAGTCTCAAGGACTATATTGAAAAGGAGTTGTTATAGCAGGCATTCTTATCTTGTTCTTGATTTTAGAAAAATATTTTGCAGTTTTTTTCCTATTCCATGTGATGTTGGTTTGGGTTTATTTTATATTGCCTTAATGATGTTGAGATGCATTCCTTCTATTCCAATTTTCTGTAGTGTTTTTAACATGATTGGGTAATGGGTTGTGTCAAATGCTTTTTCAGATATGAATTTTGTTTCCTGTCATTTTGTGTTCTATATTGTTTGATATAATGCTAATTCTTCTTTACTTGTCCCACTGATCAAATCCATCTTTTCTCTGGTTCTGAAATTTGCTTCTATTTTCTTTTTTATAATTTATTTCTTTAAGTATTTTCTCTAGTGCTGGCTTAGTATTTATGAATATTTTGAGATTCTGCATACCTTGAAAAACTCTTATTTCTCCACCAATTTTGGATAATAACCTTGCTGAATATAGTAGTTTTGTTTTGAAGTTGTTTTCTTCCAGGGTCTGAATTACATCATACCAGTTTCTTCTGGCATTCATAACTTGGGTTATAAAGTCTTGTTTTGCCCTTAAATGTCACTTGTTCTTTTGTTCTCACTGACTTTAAGAATCTTTCCTTAGTCTCTATGTTGGTCATTTTGATTATTACATGGCATGGGGAGATCCTTCTCTTGATTTTGTCTTAACCATGTTCTGTATGTCTCATCCAAATCTCTTTCCATATTTGGAAAATTCTCAGAAATTATTTCTCTAAAAAGATTACAGGTAACCTTCATCTGTCCCTCTATCTCTTCTTATATGCCTTTTATCCATAAGTTAGGATGTTTCATATTGTCCCATAGTTTCTGGATGTTGAAGTTCAGTTGTTGTAATTCTTCTGTGTACTGTTGACTGTGCTCTCAGTTTTGAATAAACTGTCTTCTAAGAGTGATATTATGCTTTCCATTTTATCTAATCTTCCAGAATTTCATTCTATTGCAGTCTTTATTTCATTTATTGCTCTTCATTTCATTTTAGGCTTCTTTCTGATTCTTTCTTAACATCTCAATTTCCTCTTTCATTTTCTGTATGCTTACTGTGAGGCTTTTTATCATATTGAAGATCAGGATTTAGTATTCTTACATTTCTTTGTAGGTTAGTATTCATGACTTCCCTTATTTCCTCACTGTTACTCTTTCTCATATTTTCAGAACTATTGGGTTTGTGTTTCTGGTGCCTTGGCATCTTCATTTTTGTCTATGAGTTGTTGATAGGTGCTATTCCAGTTTGCCGTTGGAAGAGATGTTTCCAGCTGCCACTCACGTTTTGATATTAACCCTAAATACTGTGTGTACTACCACCGCAGTGTTGTTCTACCTGCAGATCCTGAAAACTAAGTTGCTGTTGGGTTCCTTCTACTTGCTTTTGTGGTGGTGTTGATGGTTTTCAGGTGTTAAGGTTAGGTATTCTCTCTGCCGCTACCTTTATAAAGAGACATTTCAGCAATGTGGGCAAAATATTTTGTGACCTGTGCATTTTATAACCTTGAGGTGTGGTCTGATGAATACTTCCATATATCAGCTGTGGTTAATTTCTTTATTTTCTGGTTGTCCTTTCCTGTGGATCATCTCTCTGACCCAATCTTAGCACTAGGGATTCAGAGGTGACAGCAGGTTCATGCATGAGGAAGCAGTGTTGACTTCAATGCTGAGAGTTAGATGAGGGGGAGGAGCTGAGGTGATGAGTCAGGAGTAGGGTAAAGTAGAGAATATGTTCAAGTTGAGCAAGAGTTTAAGTATAATAAGGTAGTCTGGTTGAGATGAGAGATAGTGATATAGTAGGATTTTGAAGTTAGTATAGAATATTTAGATAAGGAGATATAAAATAGCTTGAATATAAAACAAGGAGATACAGAAAGAGAAACACATTTTGAGAGAAGAGAGTAAATAGGGTAGAGGGAGGAAGTTTGTAAAAGGAATAGGGGAAGGAGCAAACAAACGTGTAAAATAATAAAACAAGCAACAAAAAATTAACAATAATAAGAGAAAATAAAAAACAAAATTAACAAAAAAAACTAATAGTGAGAAAAATTTTTTTCTGTTAATTTATACATATAGGGCCAATTTATTGTCTGTTCACTAGTATATTCTGGAGCATGTTCCAATATCTCTCATTTGCTTCATAAACTATTGTTAGTTTTTGAACCCACTTCTTGAGTGTTTTGCCCCTCTCTTGCCTTTTACCACTTTGTGCTCAGGTGTCAGGGGGCGGGTATCACTGTAAATGAGTTCCAGGTAAGCACAGGGCTCTGTGTTTTCCAGATTTCTATCCACACTGGCAGAGTGTCCAGTGTAATCTCGGAGCAACTTCCTGTGATCCTGTGTGGGTACTGCGCCATCGGCACTATGGACCTTTCCTGTGTCTGTAGGTTCTAACCCAACCACCTCAGGGGTGGACCACCAGATCTTAGCCTTCTGGTGTCCCTTGGGCTGTTCTGCCAGTCGTTGCTGAGACACACAATTACCTTACTTTCCTGCAGGCCCAGGTCTCTGAAGGGCATAGTGCATTGCTGTGGGTGCCGGGTTCTGGTGATTGCACAGGCTTTGGGATCTTATTTTCTGTCTCTGAAGCATGATGCTGATCACTTAAGATGTTAGAGTTCTGCCACTGTTTACTTCACCTCAAGTCCTTGGTTTTCTTGCTGGGATTTCTTGGGGCTGCAGAGCCAGCAGTTGTGGTCTGGGCTGGCAGCCTGTGATGGTGCAGGCCACCACACCAGGTCAGTCCCACTTGGGCTTTTTGCTATTGATCTTGTGTTCTGACTATTGTGTCTTATTTCACCATGGTTTACTTTTTAAATATCCATTCATATGTATCTTCACTGCTTTGTTTTTCTTGTCAAGGAGCTGCCTTTTCAGTAGTTGATGTTTTTTGTTACAGCTACTGAGATGTGCTGCATCCCACAGTCACCATTTTCTCCTCCTTGTTATTTTTCTATAAAGCACAAAATTCTAAGTTCAGTGTCTCAGCTTTAGTGTAATAAAGTCTAGTTTTCTAATGAAATATTAATCTATTTATCTACTGCTCATTTTTATGATCATAGACTTTATTGATAAAACCTCATGATAGACCTGTTTCCTCATGCCTCATATAATCCTCCTAAATGTGTATTTTCATTAATACTTGAACAGAATTAAAGAGTAGCTTAGAGATGCACTTAGAGATGAAGCTTCTTGAAGTCTAAGCACCATGTTTATGTTTACCCCTAGTCTCCTTCTCTTCATTCTTTTTCATCAGTAGCCCATCTTTTCTGCCTGTAGAAACACTCTTCACTATTAACCACCTCCACAACTCCTTGGGGTCAATCCCCTCAGCTGCACTTCCAAATTTGCAGTCACCATAGCAATGTGACCTCTTACCTCCCTGTGCTGAGTACCACCACTGATGACCTCTATTTCTTTGAGACCCCACTGTTCCTGTGGATATTAATAAACTTGGATCTATGACAAACTTATATGATGCCATATTTAACTTGCACAGTTGTAACAGATAAGGAATCTCTGCTAAAGAGCTCATTTATTAATACTGAGGGTTAATATAGTTAAGTCATGAGAGTTGTAATCTCATCAGTGGATAAATCCATTACAATGTAAATTCATTGTAATAAATTCATCTGGGTGGAAACAGAGGGCAGTGGGGTGTGGCTGGTGATGGTGGGTCTCTGGAAATGTGACCTTAGAGACTGAGCTTTGTCTTTGACTCCTTTTGCTTGCTTGCTCTCTTTGCTCTGGCCTCCATGATGAGGAGCATAGACTGTGTGCTCTCTCTTTTTCTGCTTCCTGCCATTATGCCCTGAGATTCAAAGATGCCAGCCTTACATAGACTGAACTCAGAATCCAAAAGAAAAAGAAGAATTATGAGACAATAAGTCTTCCTTCCTCTAAGTCTTGTGGTCAGGTCTACTGGGATATAGCATTGAGCATGTTCACTAAAGCAACAGGAAAGTCCCTCCTGAATTAAGTGTGGAATTAAGTGTGGCTGTTCTTTTATCACCAGTGCCTTCTTTGTGGCCTTGGTGGATAGTATGCCTTCTAGACTTTTAGAACATAAGCCTCTGATAAATCTCCTTATCTTAGATATTCATCCATTCCAGTATGCCCATTTCCCTTTGCCTCTCTGCTTGTCCTCTATTTATAAGGGCAACTCAAGGTTCTTTACTGCACTAAGAGAGGATTGTTATTCAATCTAGACATCTACAGGTGATTTCAACCATGAGTTTTCACTGTCTCCTGTGGTTTTTGTCAGTGTATGATATCATATGGTCCAAGTAAGGTGAAATTTTAGTTGAGTTTTATAAAAAAAAAACATGTACTTAGTATATGCACTTATAATAATAGTCATGATGATAAAAATAAAAAATAAGAATTGTAAGCCTAGCAAGAGTCAGAGAATTTCAAGTTCTCAAAGTATACAAATGATATATTTATTTAAGGTAATATCAAAATGTTAATTTGATTATGAAGACTATGTAAAACCACCTTTATTAATTTTTGCAATATATTAGATATTTTTGTATAAAAAATAAAATGAAGTGGCTTGAACAGTATGCATATATTATTGCCTATGGATGTATTGATCAGCTAGATATTTCTTCTGCCTTGGCTGGCCTCATTCTTGCATCTACAGTTGGCTGATCAGGTGCCTATGGGTAGCTTGTCTTGGGTGGCTTCTTTTGGGACACTTGGGACTACTGACTCTCAATGTTCTCTTCCGTTCTCAAGCAGGATAGTCTAGTTTTGTTACCATGGTGATAGTGCAAGAGTTCCTAAATCTGGCAGAGGCTCAAAAAATACCCAGCTTCCCCAGCAGTCCCAATACTGTTATGGCAGCTGTCAGAAGATAAAGCAGGCCCAGTAGCTCTACCACTTATGTTCTCAGGTCTAGCTAGTCCAATGAGACAGAACATTAATAAAAGTATGGAAAAACAACTTTATTGTCCACAGGTAACAAAAATGAATAGAAGCCTGGAGTCATACTGAACCAGTCCCCTGGGCTCAGAAAAGCTTCCCAGGGTAGATAGAGTCACATCTGCATATGCCCCAAGTGGCATCACTGCCAAGGGACTTCAGAAGCACACAGGTCTAGGTTTATATTTCAGGTGGCTCTTGGATTGTGGAGTTAGAGTAAAATATTTTTTTCTGGACAAATGAAGACATAGCTCAGACTGTTCCTGACAATTTTTCTTTAGTTGAGGATAACACAATTTACAAATTAGATGGTAGAAAGGTGGGTTCATTAATGTCATTTTGGGACCTGGTGTCCTGCAGGTAGTTGTAAGGTTCCAGGAGAGTGGGTGGGTCCTTTTTAAGGAACAGGCCTGAAACCAACACAGTATTACTTCTAAGGCCAAACAAGTCCTACTCAAGAGATGAGAAAACAAATTCCATGTGTGGATGGGAAGATCTGCAAAGTCACTTTTCAGAGAGAGAGTCTATTTAGATAAGGATGAAAATCTTGACGATTTTCAGTCAACCTACTATATACTTATAGTATTTAAGGAAAAATGAGAAAGAAAAGAAAATGCATTTTTTAATGTTTCTCAAATAAAAAACCATTTGAGATATTCAGTAAAATTCCCTGGTCCATATCCCCTGATAATAAGATACTAGATCTACTTTTCTAGAATCTTTAATTAGGAAAAAATCTTGTTTTCCCCCAGTGATTCTAATAGATATGGTCTAATGACTGCACATTGGGAAATAAAACATAAAATTATGAAGATGGGGAACTTTAATAAATTAAAATAAGAAAAAATTATTTATTACAGGAGAAAATGCTGAGCAAGTGAAAACTTCTTAAACAGTATCCCCTTCATTTGCTTCTACTATCATATTTAGTTGACCAAAAGGCTTCCACATGCATTATGTAAGACCCCAAAACTTGTGTACTAGGTAGGAATGGTATATGTATATATACCTTAAACACAAACACGTGTGTGTGTGTGTGTGTGTGTGTGCACGTGCGTGCGTTTATGTATTTTTACAGTTAGTAGGTGAAAGGTATTTCTGGGATGTAAATACTAATCTTCTTTCATAAAATGCAGTCTTCTGATATTTTTAGCTATTAAACTGAGTTGGGCAAATAGATATTAATACTGAAAAAGAGCTTTTCAAAGTTTATCTCAGTGTATGAGATTTTAGGATGAGAGAAATTGTTTACATTATAAAATATTTACTACAAATTAATTAGAAAGAAAGGGATGCTTCTGAAGTTTAAAAATAATACAATATTTATCCAGGCATGGGCAAGGTGTCACATGCTTGTAAATCCCAGCATTCAAGAGGCTGAGACTGGAGGATCATGGTTCGCAGACAACCTCAGCTACTTAGTGAGTCCCTCTGCAAATTAATGTGACTCTGCTTCAAAATAAAGAATAAAAATAGGGCAGGGTTGTAGCTTGGAGGTTGAATGGCCCTGGGTTCCAGCCCCAGACCTGCAAAATAACAATAATAATAATAATAATAATAATAATAATAATAATAATAATAAAATAATAACAACAACAACAACAACAACACATTTTAATTATCTTCATCACAATTTCATCCCTGTTGAGAAAGGAGGATGTAGTGACTCTGGCAGGTTTTAATTATTAAGAAATATGGTTTTCATTATAGTAAAATTATTATCAAACTTTTGCCCAGTTTTCATGGCAATAAACTATTAAAGTTTCCATTTAGCAAAGAAAAAAAATGTTGAATTGATATTTTCATCATGCACAGATAAAATTGAAGGCTCTATTAAAAATAAGTCAAATAAGTTTCAATGTTTATATATGAAGATATGTGAAGTAACTTAATAAATATTTTTAACATGTAATATAAGCATGAATACATTGTAGGAAATGCCAGGTATGATCTGAAGTTGAAATATTGGTGAATTACTAAAGGAATTGGGACTCTTTAAAGTTTTTATTAATTTTTATTAGTGCACTTACTCTCACATCATAATGTGTAGCATGTTGACAACAGTATATTTTCACACAGTACTTGGTTCCCTTCTCCCCATCTCTACTTCCCCATTTCCCTCCCTTCAGTTACTGACTGTTCAGGTTAACAATGTTATATTCACATGCATGCACATAATTGCATATAACTTTTCCACTAATAAACCTCAGCCTTCTTCCTCCCCTACCCTTCCTTCCTTCTGATATTCCTAATACTCCCTAGCTTGAGCATATTAGAGAAAATATATGCCCCTTCTCTTTCTGTGCTTGGCTAATCTCACTTAACATAATTTACTCCAGGTCCTTCCATCTTTTTATCAATAAAATAGTTTTGTTCTTCTTTATTGCTGAGTAGAATTCTATTGTGTGGATTTCCCATAATTTTGTAATCCATTCATCTGTTGATGGAGACCTAGGTTCATTCTATATTTTGGCTATTGCGAATTATGCTGCTATGAACATGGGTATGCATATATTACTGTAGTTTTCTGATTACACCCCCTTTGGAAAGATACCCAGGAATGGTATAGTCAGATTATATTACAATAGGAATATATACAATATTATAATATTATAATATTACAAATTTTCTAAGAAATCTCCACACTGATCTCTGTAGCAGCTAAACTAGTTTGTACTCCCACCAAGAATGTAGAAGAATTCCTATTTCCTCACATCCTTGCAGACATTTGTTATTTGACTTCTTTATTCTTGCCACTATGATTGGGGTTAGATGGAATCTCACTGTAGTTTTGATTTGCATCTCCCTGATGGCTAATGATGTTGAACATTTTTTATGTATCTATTGGCCATTTGTATCTCTTGTTTTCTGAAGTGTCTATTCAGTCCAGTTGCCCATTTCTTGATTGAGTAATTTTTTTTGGTAGTGCAAAGTCTTTTGAGCTCTTTGTATATTCTGAATATCAGTCCTCTATCAGAGTGGTGGTTGGTAAAGATCTTTTCCCATTCTGTAGACTCTCTCTTTAGGTTCTTGATGGTTTCTTTGATGATCAGAAACTTTTTAGTTTGATGCCATTCCACATGCTAATTCTTGTTTTAATTTCCTGTGTTCTGGCGATCTTGTTGAGGAAGTTACTACCTGTGCCAATATGCGGTAGTGTTGAACTTATGCTCTTTAATGTTTAATGGTCAAAGGAGGAGCTTGATAAAAGCCTAATGGCGCAAACATTTGATTAAAACTTGTTGCTTAAAGCAAATGAAGAATTGTCAATGCCACAGAGAAGTATTAATCTTTTTCAAACTAAGTAATTTGTTTCAATGAATTGATTAAAAAAAACCGACTTGATAAACATTGAAGAAGATGGTACATAAAATCAAAACCAAAATTTATTTAAACAACTAAGTTAAAACAATTACAATTAAATTGATCTTCCTGTTGTCATGGAGACAGACATTACTTGAGGATGGAATGAGAAAGCAACTGAATGTGGAGATGAATAATATAAAGACTGTGCAAGAAATTAAGTCTCATTGATAGAATACACATCAGAGACAGACTGATTTTTTTTCTTAAGGGAACAACAGAGATTGCCTATAGATTTATTGTTTATTTTCAACTAATTTTGTTTGATGATTTGAGTAAATTTTATTTAAGTAATTATAAGTCTGATAAATTCTCTGCAATCTCTGCCTGTCAATGTGTTCATCTGGAAAACAGAAAAGAGCATCCAGTGCTAAAATTTAGTAATGATAGTTTGGTTAGAATTATTAACATATTATGTACTTCAGAGAAAAGTCTATAGATAATACAATTATAAACTTCCTGATGAAATATGACCCATTTTTCTGGAGTAGGTTAACAGAGTACTTTGGGAATTTTAACATTCCTATTATTTTCTCACTCTTTTTATTATTTTAATAGGCAGGTTAAAGCCGGGTGTGGTGGTGCAGGCTTGTAACCCTAGCATTCAGGAGACTGAGACCTGGAGGATCGCGGTTCGCGGACAGCCTAAGCTACTTAGTGAGGCCCTCTGCAACTCAGTGAGACCTGGTTTCAAAATAAAGAATAATAAAAAAAAAATAGGGCAGGGGGTGTAGCTCGGAGGTCAAATGCCCCTGGGTTTCTTCCCCAGACCCGCAAAAAGAAAATAGGCAGATTTAATCATTGTATTTGGATGTTTTGTAGTGACTATCTTTATCATGTGGAGGTAATAAACCTTAATGAGAAAGACACACACACACACACACACACACACACACACACTCTTCTTACTAGAGTACATTTATGAAAAGTTTATTCAAAAAATTATTTACCTACCTACTTGCAGATTGTATACTTTAAAACCCAGTCAAAATTATTATTTTTTGTTTTACTCCAGTAATTAGCATTAAAATTTTGTAACACAAATTCAGTTTATCTAATATGTTTCATAGTTCTGCCACAGAAAAATACAGAAATTATAATCAGAAGGCTGATAAACTGTGGCAAAGTACAAATGAAGGAAAAACACAGTTCATCTATTTAATTATCTAAATTTGAAAACTTGGTCTCAATGTTTAAAAAAAACAATTAAGTTAGATCCAAGACAAACTGGTTACTCATCAGAGATATTTATACTGGGCTGCTATGACTTTTATATTGTTTATTTTTTTAAGATTTTTCTATTTTTACAGTGATTTTTCTTATAGTTTCATGCAGATATTGATTATATTACTTTATTTTACCTTGTATTACTGAATTAGAAAATTAAACTTAGCATCTTAAGTATTTTTGGAATCCAGAAGTATTTTTATTCCACCTGTTCTGTCCCCTATAAGTCTATTATAAAACATTTAATTATTTTTCTGTAACTATTATTTTCTCTTTTTGAAAGAGCTCATCAATTAATAGTTAATTATATTTGATTTATACTTCTGGGAAAGAAAATCAAAGTGGTTAAGTGTTGAGATATTGCATATTTTCTTTTTTTTCTTTTGAAAATAAAAAATATTTTTTCTTTTTTTCTTTTTCTTATTTTTATTTTGAAAAAGAGTCTTGCCCAGATTTTGAGGCTGTTTCCAAACCTGTGATTCTCAGTATTCCAAATACAATTTTTCTTTTGTGTGTATTGTACTGGGTTTAGAATTCAGTGATGTGTAACCTCTGAGCTACACCTTCAGCTCCATTTTATTTTTAAGTTTGAGACAGTATCTCACTAGGTTGTAGAAAGCCTCACTAAATTGCAGACAGAGGATGGCTGTGAACCTACGATTCTTCTGTCTCAACCTCCCAAGTACTAGGATTACAAGCATACGCTACCACTCCTGGCTCACAATTTTTGATACAACTTCTCTATTAAAAATTATGTCTAAATATTTATACCACAGATTTTAAAATGCAAATGAGGTGTGGGATGGGAATTATGAGAATAAAATTTAGTAAAATAATTCACATGAGAGCTTTGTAAAAAATTATGTAAATTATTTTAAGACATTTTAATTTTCTTAGAAAATTAAAATGTTAAAAATTATATACTTTGGCTTAGGAAGCAGCTGTACCATGAAGAAGTGCCTACTGTGTAGAATCAGTTCACAGAACTGAGTGCCCAGGTTCTTGAACCAGTATTTATACTAGAGCAGATTTGGAAAATTCTTGGAAGCAGGGCCCTGCTGCAGGAGAATGGATTAGCAATAAACAGAAAGTAGGGGCAAGCAGACCATTGTTGGCTGGTCAGAGATGGACAGTGCCTCTCCTGTACAGCTCCAGAGAAATCCAGAGTCCGGACCCTGGTGGGTGCTTATGCAAACAGGCTGCATTTGTCAATAGCTCTCAGTGTTGTCTAGACATCTCACAATGCTTTTCCATTTCCCTTTCCCCCTGATATTTTCTACTTGCTCAAACATCTTTTCAGCATTTTGGACAGAGTGACATGACATCTGGTTATCATCTTGCCTCATGTTTCACTGATGCCAGGGTATATTCTTACTTCTTGGGTCATCTTCTCTCTATTCACACTTACTTTGATTTTCGTTTACTTCTTACTTACATAGACAGGCATGTCCCCTTCTCTGAAAAAGGCTAGAAAGATCACTCCTCTAATTATGTTTATTTCTATTGTTCACTTTATGAAAGACTGAATCTTTGGTATGTCTAGTTGCTCCCTGTCTTTACCTTCTCCCTCTCTGAGGAGTCATTCCCATAAGTATTGGAATTTCAAGGATTTTTTACTCCTCTCTCTCTTGCTCATTGCTCTACTTTTTTTTTTCAAAACCTCAGATACATTTCTGGTTTGATTTCTTTACATATGCCATATTAGTTTTCTAGTGCCACATTCATTCTTTTTTTGGGGAGAGAGGGGGTGGTACTGAGGTTCCTGGAAACCCTTCTACCTCCAAGCTACTCTCCTAGACCTATTTTATATTTTTTTATTTGGAAACAAGGTCTCTTATCCTAATGCTCTGAGGCTAGCTTCGAACCTGCGCGATCCTCCAGTCTCCACCTCCCAAGCGCAGGGATTACAAGTGTGCACCACCACGCCTGGCCCGTTCTTACCTTTCAAGCAAAATAATTTAAATAGGAAAGGGCAGAAAAAGATATACCGTACATGTTAACACAAACTTTGATAATGAGCACTTCCTAATGAATTATTTTTCTTTGACACCCTCACCTATGCATTACCCTTCTCCAGAATTTCAAATTTACCTCTGGAAATCAAATCATTTCATTTGTGAAAGTAAAACACAAAACTTACCAGATCTGGGAGAGAACAACCAGTGGAGATAGACCAAGAAACAAAGTTAGCTGGTTCCAAGCACTTTTCCATCTGCAGCAAACCACCTTTCACAGCTGGTGAAAGGTCAGAAACAGCTGGATATTTCCCCCATTGCTTACTCAATAGCTCAGCAAGTCAGAAAAAGGGTTGTCAACCTGTGCTATTTATTTTAAGTAATCAGAATTTGGTTCTTCACTTCTTGGCCAGACTTCAAATCAATACCTTATTTTTGGCATGTGATAAGTGATTGCCTCTCCAGGAGGAGATCAAGAAGTCAGCACTCTAACTCTTGAGAATTTATCCCTTGGAGTTGCTAACTGGACACAAATCCAAATTGGCTTTCCCCTCTCTATACCATTCTTGATTTACTATCACTCCTATAGACCACTTTCACACTTTTTAAAATTTCTTAAACTGCCGGGCGTGGTGGCGCACGCTTGTAATCCCCGCGCTTGGGAGGCGGAGACAGGAGGATCGCGCAGGTTCGAAGCCAGCCGCGCGCGCTGGCTTAGGAGACCCTGTTTACAAATGAAAATGTAAAAATAGGTCTGGGAGTGTAGCCCGGAGGTAGAAGGGCTTCCAGGAACCCCAGTACCACCAAAAAAAAAAAAAAAAAAAAAAAATTTTCTTAATACTGAGAGTTGAGCCTAAGGGCATTATCCCCCTGAGTTATACACCAAGCCTTATGCATTTATTAATTTAAAATTCTGAAACAGTCTCACAAAGTTGCTGAGGCTGGCCTTGAACCTGTGATCCTACTGTCTCAGCCTCCCAAGTACTTAAATTACAGGCATGCTTCACCATGCCAGGCATACATATTACTCCTTGATATGTTATTTTAAAAACAGTTAAAAGAAGTAGCCATCTACTTTTATCACAATACTTGGAAACTAACATTAGAAATTTCAAGATTTAAAATATTTTATGTAACTAACAAATGTAAATTTTATATTACTGTACAACTCATATATGACAGAAAAAAGGCTAAAGAGGTATAACTATACCATATAGCTATTTGGTTCTTATACTAAATAAAAATGTGGTTATTATACTAAAATCTCATGTATTAACTATAAGTTAATTGGTTCTTATAGTAATATATCATGCATTCACTACAGGTAATATATGATTCTTCAGCCATTTGGAAGCCCTTCAGATAACATAACCGAGAGAACTTATGGTACATCTTAATTTTACATACTAATTCTACTTTATTATAATATTCAAATGCTTTATCATGTTTGGTGCCTTAATTAAGCTAAATTTCTTAACTAAACCCTGAAGTAGAGCATGGAGTGGTGGCGCACACTTGTAATCCCAGTGCTTGGGAGGCGGAGACAGGAGAATCACACAGGTTTGAAGCCAGCCTCTCTGGCTTAAGAGACCCTGTTTCCAAATAAAAATATAAAAATAGGTCTGAGAGTGTAGCCTAGAGGTAGAAGGGTTTTCAGGAACCCCCATACCACCAAAAATAATAACAATAACAATAATAATAATAAAAATTATTATTATTACTTAATAAATTAATTCACAAGCATTTTCTAGCTATTAGATTACTCAATTTATGCCATGGAGGTTTAACTTTAGAATTGTACTATTTCAAAAGTATACATTTGCTTTGTTTGAGAATATTTTTGAGATATTAATGTGATTTTCAAAAAAGCTTAAATAATAGTTTGAAAAATATATCTAAAAGTTTATGAAGCTCAAACATAATCATGGATTTTGTTTATGCTTTTACAGGTGCCATTAGATAATAGATAATTGGTATAGTGTACTTTCTGCTTTAAAGGAAAGTGATGATTGGACATAAAGGTTTTAGAGTTATCCACATAGAATTATCTGGGTAAATAAGTGACTGAATTTGTCAGGGCCAAAGTGTAGGCAGAAAAAAAGTCCATCTAAGGGAAAAAGTCTGTTTCTTCCTTTGTAGAAATTATATAGTTGTATTATCTTACATATTGAAACATGATAAATTAATTGAGTAGTTTGTTTCTTCAAATGAAATTTGAATTTAATAAAAACAAACTCTTATAAATTATGTATATTACAAAACTGTCCAAACATACTAAAAACACTTTGAATGGAAGGCACTTATAAGTTACACAATAACATGGGCTAAATATATTTATTTAGATCTATTTTATTGATTTGTGAAATTAATTTAAATTATATGCCCACTCAAATCTGAGTTCCTTAAGTAAGGCCATTCCATATATTAGAAAGGTATTATGTTAAGCTTGGTGAGTTTTCTGTGGAGGTGTTATTTGGAGTCTGTGGATGTAGAGTAGAATTGCCATGTACTTCATGTTTGTGCCAATTAATAGGACATATTTAGGGTACAAAGAATTTAATTTCATCCTTACTCTCATTATAATGTGTCACCTGATAGTAAGGTTGTAGAGAAAGAATTATATCATTGCCAGTCTCCTCTAACCTTTGACAAACATCAATACTTAAACATAGAACCTGACATTTGCTAGATGATTAAATTGACTAGGTCAAGTCTAGGTGAGAATCAAGTGTGGCATTGCTCTTAATTGTGTTGACATAGAAGTCTCACTCTTGAATAGTGAAAGTGATTATTATTTAACTTATAATGAATAAATATGTAACTAATATTTGTTGCTTTGTATGTGTACAATTGACTTCACTGTATGACTGTCTCTATATGCATGTGTGTGTCTGTATATATAGGCATGCTAAAGATTGAACCAACCCTTAAACTTTTCACTTCATTTTATAGGGTAAAGTCATAAATGACATCAATTCAGTCACCAAACAGGTACTGTGCTCCAACTGTATGGTAAAGAGTATTCAGGAAAGTAAGGTTAAGGTAGAGGCCCTGCCTTAAGGAAACAGGCAAAAATAACAGATAACACTTAAGATGAAAGCAGGCTAAGAAAAATCCAAATGTTTTGAACTAAGTGTTGTAGGGAAACAGAACATGTTGTACTTTTTGCTTCCCCACATTGAAGAATCAAAAGTTTTCAAAATGAAGTTGTATGGATGGATGAGTAAGAATTTTTTAGACCAAAAGAGCAGAAAAAGTATAAAAATTAAATTAAGGATAATGATGTCAATGTTTCTCTTATAAAAAATAAGAAAAAGATGGAAAGAGGAAGTAAACATTATGCTGGAATCAGATAATGCAAGGGTTTGGTCATCAAAGAAATTAATGTAAGCAGCTTAAAGCTCCACCAATCCATGAATGTTTAAAGAAAATGTGTCCTGATTCATAATTTCAAAACTATGAAACCAGCTGAGATTTCCATCAACAGATGAATATATCATATGATAGAATTCATTTGCGGGGAAATGGGTGGAACAAGAGAATATTATGCTAAGTGAGATTAGGCAGTCACAAAAAGTGAAAGGTCAGATGTTCCCCCTTGTATTCAAAAGCTAGAAAGAAATTGGGACACGGGAGGTACTCTAGACAAAGGAAGAGAAACCTTAGTGGAATGAAGAAGTCCTAACAAAGGGAGATAGGAAAGGAGAGGAAGACTTGAGCAGGGAAACACCTAATGGATATGATGTACATACACAAATTTATCAAAGCCAATCACTGTACTGAGCATGGGAAGGTGGGGAGGGAGAGGAAGTGGATGGGAACTGGGGAAGGGTTGAATGAATTCCATGTGCTTAGATGCTTCTATCACTCTGAATTGCATCAACATGTATGACTACAATGAACCAATAAGAAATAATTTTAAAAAGTATGATGAAGGAAGCATTATTATTAAGTACTCTCTATATGTAATGTAGTCTATAGACATCTTAGAATGTTACTAGTAAAATAGGAGCCTAAACTACTCTGTGTCTTTGTTTTCTTGTACCATTAAAAACTCTTCCTCAAAGTTAAGTTCACAAATAAAAGAAACAAAGAAAATGCAATATAAAGATAGGATATAATATTTTCATCCTTTAAAAAGAAGGAAATCTTTCCATTGGTGACAACATAGATAACTTGGGAGGTCATTATTTGAAGTGAAATAAGCCAGACACAGAAGTACAAATTCTACATCATACCATATGCATGATGAATTGAAGTAGTCAAATCCATAGAAGCAGAGTGGAGTGGTAGTGCACGGGGGCTAGGGAGAGAGGGGAATAGGAGATATTTGTCAGAAGGAACAAAATTTACTACACAAGATGAGTAAGATCTAGAGATCTATTGCATAGCATTTTGCCTATAATTAACAATATTGTATAGTATACCAAAAATCTTTGAGGGTCGGTCTTAGGTTAAATGTTCTTATTACAAAATAATAACAATAAATGAGAGGGCATGAGGAAACTTGGAAGTGATGGATAGGTGTATGACACAGATTGTTATGTTGGTTTCATAGGGTTATAATTATGTCCAAATTCATCATAATGAGTACATTAAATATGTATAACTTTTGTACACAAGTCATACCCCAATAAAGTGGTTTAATGAAAAATGACTATTTTATATTTTGGAAACAGAAAATTTTTTGTTTGTTTTTCAAAAAATGGATAACTTAATCATATTTGTAGTTATGTTGACATTGGAGAATGGCTTTACACAGTGGAGCTTGGAGGGCAGAGAGAAAAGTGAGAAAAATGTTGTATAGTAACAGTACCATTTGTTTTCTTCACTAAATAACACAAATTTAAAAATCTGGGTTAGAAAATGACAGCAATCAAAGTCACCAGAAACCTGGTTGTATAAGTATGGTGCTGGAAATCGTAAGACTAATAACCTAGACACATAATCATTTGCAGAATTTAAGGAGAGGTGTTACAAATGAAGTGAAACAACAAATTAATTAAAATGTATATTTTCATTCTTCACAGTAGTAGTTTCTGGTGTATTATTAATCATGGACATGCCTTTGTGTGTACAATTAAAAATTAGTGTGCCTTCTGCATGGATGTAAGGGCCTTTTATGTGTGTTCACTGTGTGCCTCTGCTATAGATTCATTTGAAATGTCACAATCATCTATGCTCTTTTCATAACCTTCTTAAGTCTGTCTCATAAAAATGCTTAAAGTGCCAACCCATATTATAACTGTCTAATGCTATAAAAACATAAAGTATGTAACTGCTGCTGAGGTTCTACAGTCCTATCTCTTGCCTGTGACCTATACTAGCTTGGCATTTAGTGTTGATGAAAGTTCCTAGACCAGCTTTTTAAAAGAGGCCTGAGAAGCTGGCTTGAAGAACCATGATTGATAGGTGTATATGATCACAGTGGTTTTCAGTGCTCTGTGACTCTTTAATATACACTGGAAACTAAAGCTTCATATTTTCCACTTTCTATCTGCCACAATTTGAAAGGTAATTTCTGAATTTTAAAATTTATTTTATTTTGGTTTCATTTGTGTTAACTAGAATATAAGTCGGAACTCTTCCACTTCCAAGACAAGAAATAAGAAAGCTGACAGTAGCAATGATCATGATGTCTTACTTTTTGCTAAAACCTTAGATGACTTACTTCCAGATCTCTGAAAAACAAATCCAGGAGTTATGAGTGAGCTTTTGCAGATGGTTTTGAATAGCAGACAGTGCTGGATTAAATATATGATATATATAAAAATGTCACATACAAAATCCACAGAGAATAGATAGGCCTTAAGATTTTCCATAGTGGAATGACAAAAGCACACCCAAGGAGAGGTAAGAAGACATAGAGGTTTTGGCAGCAAGCCACTGACTTGCTAAGAGTCTTTGATCCAGTCACTTTATTTCTTAATGTCTCAGAATTTTTTCTTACAGTATGGGCTTAACATCTGCCCAGCCTTTCCTCTTAGTATTTAAATTTCATAAAAGAAAATATACAACATGTAAGTGAGGCAGTATAGAAATGGGCAAGATGGCTTACACATTTTACTTTGGGGAGAGAGAGAGAGAGAGAGAGAGAGAGAGAGAGAGAGAGAGAGAGAGAGAGAGAGAGAGAGAGAGAGAGAGAGAGAGAGAGAGAGAACAAACGAGTATTCAAATGGTAAGCAATCAACTAAAAATAAAAGAAATTATTTTCTGCAATAGGTAGAATCTATAGTTAATACCAGATTTTAAACTTTAGTCTGTAAAATATTAGGGAAATCAGGACTGCCAAATATAACAAATTAGGAAAACTACTTTCTAATAGGAGACTCTAAGGGTACTGCCTATTGTCAACATTGATGCTGACATGTAGTTAAAAATAAATTTTCTCCAAGAATTACTAAATACAAGCCTAACTTGACTTAGAATAGAAACAGGAATATTTTTAAGTCTTTGAGTGGAAAAAAACAAAAGCTAAGACCATTATCACCACCAATAACAAACTAGCTAAAATGTGCACTCATGCACTAAAAAACAGCATTAAAAATACTCTTTGAAAGAAAATGATTTAATTATAGACTTCAAATAACTCTCCTGCATCATATTTAAAGATACATGAACTCAAAATTAAAATCCACAAACACTAAAGGGAGAGTATATCTTAAAGAAGAAAAAATAACAGTGTAGTCTAAATAAAAATATAGTAGATTTTGCAATTATCAAATAATACACTATATTAACATTTTAAAACATTAAATTTTAAAGTTAAATGAATGAATAATAAATGGCAAAATCTGACCACAATTATTTTTTAAAAGCCCACCTTGCACAAGGGTTAACTTAAGATGGATCAAAGATCTAGAAATTAAACAAGAAATGTTGCATTTACTAGAAGAGGGCAGAGGACCAACACTCCAACATATGGTCACTTGTAGAAAAATTCCTCAAAAAGACCCCCAAAACCCAGAAGTTGAATTAATATTTTTATTAATGAGAATTAATAAAGGGGAGTGCATTAAATTAAAAGGTTCAATGCAGCAAAGAAACTATCAAGAGCCTAAAGATACAGCCCACATAAGAGGAGAATATATTTGATAGCTATTTCTCTGATAGAAGACTAATATGTAGAATATATAAAGAAATTAAAAGATAATACTTAACACTAATGTTTCGCATTATTATCAATCAGGTAAATGCAAATCAAACCAATATGCCATCTAACTCCATGTAGAATGGCAATCATCAAGAAGTCAGTAACAAATCCTGGTGGGGTAGAATACAAGTTAGAGCAATCTCTATAAAAATGAGGTTTAATAGAACTTCAAAGTGGAAGTTCCTCAGAAGAATGGCAATGAAACTACCATATAAATCATCTTTATAACATCTGGATTTTTCCAAAAGAACTCAAGTTACAATATTATAGTGATTCTGTGTTTATAGCAGCACGATTTACAGTAGATAAATTATGGAACCAGCCTAGGTATCTATTAACAGATAAATGGTAAACTGTAGTATATATACACAATGGAATTTTTCTGAGCTATAAAGAAGAATAAAATTATGTCATTTAGCCAGGCATGGCGGTGCACATTTGCAATCTCAGCATTTGGGAGACTGAGACAAGAGGATCACAGTTCGGAGCCAGCCTCAGCTACTTAGTGAGGTCCTTTGCAACCCAGTAAGACTCTGTTTCAAAATAAAGAATAAAAAATGGGGCTGGGAGAGTAGCTCTGAGGTGGAATGCCACTGGGTTCCCTTCCCAGTACTGCAAAAAAAAATTATGTCATTTATGGGAAAATGGATGGAACTGGGGAATATTATGCTAAGTGAGATTAGCCAGTCTCAGAAAGTAAAGTATTATGTTTTTCTCTCATATGTGGAACTAGAGATAAATTAGGAAACAAAACAGACTTGAGATAAAAAAGAAAAACTCCATTATTCTTCTGGAGTGATGGAGGAGGTCTAAGTGGTGGAAGGGGAGAACTTAATAAAATAATCAGTTCAAATATTGCTATATTCATATCTGAAATTATCAATGCCAATTCTAATAACATGAATGGGGAATGGGGAGTAGAACTTATAGAAGCCCTCCTAAAACAACATAAGACTGTAGAATCAGAGGAAATCTGGTCACAAATGGCAAAATGTATTGAGGAAACTATTCATCACTGTATCATTAGAAAAGGTTTCCCTTGAACTGAGGAACCAGGAAGCATCTGTTGTGGGATGAGTTGTGTCCCCTCAAAAGATATTTTGAAGTTCTAACTCATAGAGATGGACTGTGACTTGACTCAAAAATAATCTTTCCAAGTAGTTAATAGTAGTTAATAGTCATTAACTACAATGATGTCATAATGCATTCAGATGGTTTTTAAACTGAATCTAGTAGCCATATAAGAAGAGGAAACCATAAATAGAGACACACAGTCAAAAAGACCATATGCAGATGAAGGTAGAAACTGGAATAAGGATATACAGACCAAGGAATACCAAGGGCCAATGGAAGTTACTAAAATGAAAAAGGATGAACTCAAGATTCTTCCCCTAGAATATTTAGGGAACATTACAACTCTGCTGATACTTTGACTTTAGACTTCTAAAATTATGAGACAATAAATTTCTGCTGTTTCTAGCTATATATTTAGAGCATTTGTTATTAAAGCCTAATAAAACTAATGCAGTACCATAACTCCTCCATGTCTGCAGAGGTCCTCCTGCTAAAAGCTACCCTAGAAACAGGTGTGCTGGTACACGTTTATAATCCCAGTACTTGGGAGGCTGAGACAAAGGGATCTAGGTTTGCGAATAGCCTCAGCTACTTAGTGAGGCCCTCTGCAATTTAGTGAGACCCTGTTTCAAAATAAAGTTTAAGTCCAGCGTGGTGGCACACGCTTGTAATTCCCTGCTTGGGAGGCAGAGAGAGGAGGATTGCGCAGGTTTGAAGCCAGCCTCACTAGCTTAAGAGACCCTTTTTATAAATAAAAAAAAAGTATAAAATAGGTCTGGGAGTATAGCTCAGAGGTAGAAGAATTTCCAGGAACCCCAGTACCACCAAAAAAAAAAAAAAGTTTAAAAATTAGTGCTGGGGTTGTAGCTCAGAGGTAAAATGCCCCTGGGTTCAATCCTCAGTGCCTGCCACAAATAAAAAGGCACCATAGAAAATCCAATCTACTCAGTTATGGATAGCATAAGAAATAAAATTGTAGTATTTGTACAAAGACCCTTTGTGGAAAAATTATAAGGTAAATCATCTTAGAAACCAAAGCATGCATAGGTTTGGGTGATTGTCTAGCCCACCAGGTTATGGGTTTTTCTCCTTAATAATCATAGAAATAATTAGCTGGGATTCTTAGTTGAATCTTTTTTTGTACTGAGATTGGAACACAGGGCCATTCTTCCTGTCTCAACTTCCTGAATGCTGGAATTATAAACATGCACCATCACCCGCTCACAGTTTTAATTAGAATAAAACAACTTTAAACAAAAGAATAAAGGACCAAGAATAATTTTTTCAAGGAGAAGTGAGTAGCATTACGTTTCGAAGAAAACAAGGTATGTTACAAAGACAGAGACATTAAGACATTGTGTTATGGTTGCAAAATAGGTCATATTTTCTTCTTTTTTATTTTAGAAGTTTTATTATAAATCATTTTGAATTTTATAAAATTGTGCTTTTATTTATATAATATCTGTATATGCATGGTTTGTTAACATCGTTAATTATCTAAATATATTTTCAAATAATGAATCAATTTTGCATTCCTGAAATAATTTAAACTTGATAAATTCATGATCAATTAATTTGAAAACATCATTGGGTTTTATAATATTGGACATTTCTTAAGAATTTTGTACTTCTTTTGTTAAATGACAATGGATGCTCTTTATTATTCCCAACACAAATTTTCTAGTTTCAGTAAATGGTATACTAGTCTTGTCATTGAAATGAGTTTTCTCTTTTTCAATTCCTGAGAGAATTGTGTGAGATCTATCTTTCCCTGAATATTTGGTAGAACTTGCAGGTGAAGCTCAGATCTTGGTGTTGTTTAGGAGATACGTGGACTGTCTGGGACCTCCAGAAACTTTAACATCACTGAGGTTCCTCTTGGTTCTTCTGTGTCACTTGAGAATAAATCATAATATCCATTGAATGATAGATAATTGTTTACACAAAAGTTTACAGCTCCTAGTTTTAGTCCATCAGCATAAATAATGCACTAAGCCCAAATGGTGCAAATCACTTGATTCTTAGATAAGGTTATATTTGAACTTTACCTGGTGCTACAAAGAGTTTATAATAATGTCTAATGTTCTACTAATTTAGCCACCAGTAGCAAGATAGTAAACTAAAAGTGTGCAGAACACTGTAAATTCAATAGATCTTAAAATTTACATAGGTGAATTGAGAATTCTTTTGCAAAATCCCTTTACAATGGTGATGTATCAAAAATAATAGCCACTGCTATTTTAGATCTGGGTTATGTTACTACATTCATTACATACATATACAAGGTAATGACTTGTGACTTATTTCATAATTGTTCTCATATTTTAGATTTTTAAAATACATTATTAGAAATAAATAATTGAAAAAATATCATATTTTGTTGCATTTTAAGCACATTAGCATTTTTTACAATTATCATATAACCATTAAATGAATTCCAGATAAAAGGCACAAAATATGTTTTAATTAAAAAATAATTGTATTGGTTCATTGCAATTATGTGTAATAGTAAAGTTCAATGTGATACAAACATGCATGTCCACCCCACTCTGCTACCCTCCTTCTCTCCTTGTACGTGTTAGTGAAATTGGTAGTGGAAACTTGTATGTACATAACCTTATTTGAACTGTTTCCTTTCTCTGTCCTCTTTTCCCCTTTCCTAGTTTCTCCCCAGATCCTCTTCTACTATTCTATAAGTCTCCCTGCATACTCTTTAAAGTGCCTTGTTTCCTATTTTCTCTCTAACTTACACATATGAGAGAAAACATACAACTTTTGACGTAAGTTTTTAGAAAAATGTCATCCTTTGACACAAAAGCCAAGTGTGTTTATATTCACACTCTTCATGGATTTCACAAACTGTCATGCCAACAGCAAGACACAGGACTAAATATATCCTACATGAGAAGAGACTCTAGTAAAAATCAACTAAACAACTTAAAAAATGGAATTTATGAAAAAGTATAGTTTAGGAGAATATATGTTGATTACTTCATTTTATTTTAAAACATTGGTACTTGGGCAAGATGAATGCTGTGTAAAAATTAAATTGAAGTATATGCAACAAATATTCTTTAATTCTAAAGTTTAATAAATAAAGGTTTCAATACATATATATATATATATATATTTGAATTTTATAACACCTTTACAAACTGTCTTATTTCAATACTTCCACGATAGCTGAAATGCCTCCTGCTAACTCTTGCCTTTTTCCATATTGTGTTTTTTTATCCTTTAAATATGGCAATCAGATATAGGATGAGCAATTGAAATTCAGTAAAATTGTATGTATCTAAATAGCATTATTACAGCCACAGAAGAAGTAACAAAAATGAATGATAGAAAGTATTTTGTATCACCCAGCAATCCCACTAATTGGTGCAACCAAAGAAAATAAAATCAGTCCATTAAAGAGACATTTGTGTGTGTGTGTGGTTTTGTTTTATTTTGTTTTTATTTGCAGTACTGGGGATGAAATTCAGAGGCATTCTACCTCTGAGCTACACCCCCAGCCCTATTTTTTAGTCCTTTTTATTTTTGAAACAGGGTCTCACTGAGTCGTGAAGGGCCTCACTAAGTAGCTTAGGCTGTCTGCAAACCACGATCCTCTAGTCTCTGCCTTCCAAATGCTGGGATTACAAGCATGTGCCATTATGTCCAGCTCCCATGTGCTTTTGAAGTTCTATTCACAATAGTCAATATATTGAATCAACCATGAACAAAAAAATTCCTAAATAAAATTTGGAATATATATACAATGGAATAATAATAAGCAATTAAGAAAGAAATCCTGTCATTTATGACAGCATGGAGAGACCTGAAGGACACTATGTTAAGTGAAATAAACCAGGCATAGAAAGACAAATACTGCAGAATTTCACTTACATGTAGAATCCAAATGATTAACTCAAAGAAGTAGAGAGTAGAATGGTGGTTATCAAGGGCTAGGATGGTGGGGAAAAGGGGTGGTGCATCTTGGAGAGATATTGGTCAAAATACACTGAATTTCAGTTATATAGGAAGGATAAGTAAGAGGGTGGATAGAGTGAAGAGGGGAAGAAATAAGTGTTCTTATTCCCAGATGTCAAATGTCATAGGATATAGATTTTTTTAAAATATGGGGAGAAGAGAAACTATATAAACAATTAAAAGGGGGATTATCACCAGAACAACACAATTAGTTATCATGTCACTTCTTCCCCATTGAAAACAATGGTGATCACTTGCTTATTGTTTTCTAAAAGGTACTACAAATCTCTCTCTAAATAAATGTCACTTAATTGGATTCCAACTTATCTAGAATTCCTAGTCCATTAACAAAAGTATTCTCCACCTTATTCCACCTCATCCATTTTCTTCTTCACTGGAATCATCCATCAACTCTCTTCTGGAAAATCCTGCCTTATCTCCACTCTTCTATCCTTTCTCTCCCAATTTTTTTTCTCAAACAGAGTAATTTTTTTAAATCTAGGTCAGGTAATGATAATTATAATATAATAATAATTAAAATCAATTGTATTATGAAATATAATTAACTTAGATAAATGTTGAGGAGTAAGAGGAAAGTGCTCTGAAAGTGATGCAAAACATACAGAACTATTAACTCATGCACTACAAGGACCTAAACTGGTGTTACAAGAAGCTGCATGTTTTGTTCCTGACAGATGATGTGTGGGTCGGGAACAGGAGCAAAGGAGCATAAAAATATGTCCATAAAAATCCTAAAAGATCATGATAGACTAAATGGGCTATAAAATTGGTAATATCAAGAAGAGAAAAATACACCTTACTTCAACACTTATGGCAACTTAAAATGGGCAAGTCAGCATGACAGATAATGCAAGAAAAATGTGGCTAAGAAAAGGTCGCAGTGATAAAAGAACCAGAACTGGGGTGTAATCAGTCATCCAGCCTAACACAGCAAACAATATGACACCACTCTCTGAACTATTCCTGGGAAGGAACCAGCTCTCAGGACAGTAGCACTGGGGCTCTACTCACAGCTCTGTCACTAAGAAATTGTGTGACTGTGGACAACACAATCTCCACTGGTTTTGGTTTACTCAGAAATTTACATTGGTGAAATGGCCAATTCACTACTAGCATTAATTATATCTCCTGCAGAGCAAACAGTATCAAAATGTTGTAACACTGTATTTTGGAGAGAAGAATTTCAACATTTTTGTTCATTTTTTTCCTTTCAGAGAAAT
Organism: Muscardinus avellanarius; assembly: GCF_963383645.1. NCBI lineage: Eukaryota > Metazoa > Chordata > Mammalia > Rodentia > Gliridae > Muscardinus > Muscardinus avellanarius. Next base: position 104,968,179 of record NC_137794.1, on the reverse strand, counting down.
AATTGAGGGGTCTAATTTTGTAATAAACTCCAAACGCCAGGCTTACAGGAGTCTCTCCTGATTTTTAAATGATTCTCTGAAAAAGTGAATCAAAAGTGAGCCAGACCAGCCTGGGTGAGAGTTTAGAACTACTGAAGCAAAGGCCAGAAGCACAAGGGCATGTTGCTAACACAACAGGGTGCTACACCCTCAATGTGTGTGGAGGTTTCTCCTCATAAGCCTCAGCTTGCTCTAAATTATGTAGTTCATATTAACCATATTACTTTAGGGTCAAATTAGCAATGGTAAAGAAATACATTCCAAATAGCAGTGGGGTAATGTATGGTAATTCCTTGGGGCTTTTTTCCATTTTCTAATTGTATATGAATATAATAAATATTTTCCCAGACTACTATCAGATTAGGTATATGGTCAAAATCTAACTAAATAGTAGAATGGTGTTTCTATGCATCTGTCACTCTGAGTCAAAACTTCTACCTATAAAGTCCATGGAGTGTGTGTGTGTGTGTGTGTGTGTGTGTGTGTGTGTGTGTTCTGTGTGTGTGTGAGAGAGAGAGAAGAGAGAGAGAGAGAGAGAGAGAGAGAGAGAGAGAGAGAGAGAGAGAGAGAGAGAATATCTCAGGCTAAGGTGGGAAGGGTTTCTTAGTATTTTATCATGTACTTCCTCATTCTCTCATTTTCCATGATTCAGCCTGCCACACTTTTCTCTGTCACTATAGTAATTTCTGTCTCTGCCAGCCCTATAAACTAGACAATATAATAAATATTGTGATTCTGTCAGTGCAACTCCTGTTGTGCCTATGTGCCCAAGGTGATACTGTTTCCTGGAAAGGCTTTCTGTACATACACGTAGACCTGCATCAAGTGAAATGAAAGCTGGACCACATGAGTCAGAAATAAGAACGGTGTCTTCATCACAATGCTTCCTCATATTTCCAGTTAATAATGTAGTCTGTGCCTAAAAACTCCAGAAAGTTCTCTTTTTCCAGTCTTACATGCTCAATAATTATATTGTTACAATCTCTCTATTTCTCAATATTTATATCTCAAATTTTAGAGGACTTAGAAAGTAACTCTCCCCTAAATTAGAGGAAATCTAGGTCTAGGTCTATCCCTTTCTTGGGATCTTTATTAAACACTAACGTGATTTTCTGATAAAATTAATGCTATTAAAATGTATCAAGACCAAACATATTTAAATATATTAAAACTAAAATATTATTTAAAACCAGATGCAATAAAAATGTTACTTTCAAAAGGTTAGAAATTCTTTTTATAAAAATGAATTGATTTTTGTGATTGTTTTTTATTTGATTTTAAATAACATAATAGACTTCTGGGAAGATGGCGTCCAAGAAAAGTGGGGCTTAAGAGCCCCGCTAACAACCAATCTCCATTATCACAAAATCAGCGCCTTTCATAGCCAGAAAACACCATCACCAGAGAAACAAAAAAAATCACCAGGCTCCAGAGAGAAAGCGGACTGAGAACAGAGCTCAGAGCCACAGAGGAGATACACCAGCCTCACGCCCAAGGACGCGGCAGCAGCGCCATACTGCCAGCAGCAGCGGCGAATTCACCGGACGGCTACAGCAAGCTGAGGTGAGCCACTGCCGAAGAGCCAGGCGGGATTTTTCAGGGCAGGGAACATCAAAAGCTCCCAGTGGCTGAGCTCAGCACACGCTGCAGGGACTCAGAGTGGAACTCAAAACCAAGAAGAAATAAGCCAGCCTCACGGCCGAGGGCGTAGCAACGGCGCCATATTGCCACCACCGGCGGCAGCAGCAGCGAATTCACCGAGTCCAGTACAGCTACATCTGCGAACTCAAGAACAGTGAGTCAAATTGTGGGCCACAGAGGAGAAATCCCAGTACTGTACTCCCAGGGACTTGACCCAGTGGGGGAGTGGTGGTGGCAGAGATATCACACCATAGGAGAACGCCCAACCTGGCACCCCCCATAGTTTAAAGCAGCCTCTATCAACTCCCTGGGTCGGAGACTCCGTGATACAACCCAGTAAAGGAGTAGTGGGGTCTGAGATACTACAGACTCGAGATCCAGAGCACCTTAAGTAAAGTCATAGTGACCCAAGGGAAGAACCCAGAGAAGGCACAAACTTCCAAAAATCATGGGAAAGAGGAATAATACTGGAGCAATGAATGCACACAACCCCACAACATCAGAACCCGATAAAACTGAAAATCAGAGATTTCTAGAAGACCAAATCAGAAAAATAACTGTAAAAATAATAGAGGTGCTTCGAAAAGAACTCAAAGAGAGCCAAAAAGAGATAAAGGATGCAATTAATGAAGTAAAGGCCTCAATTCAAAGCACAAACAACTGATTAGACGACATGGAGAACAGAATCTCGCTCTTAAAAGATGATCATTCCAAAAATGAACGCATAGTTTCTAATCTAGAAGAAAATATCCGACAGCAGGAATCTGATATTGAAGAAATATGGGCCCATTTTAAGAGAGCTAACCTAAGAATAATTGGAATAGAGGAGAGAAAAGAAAGTGAAACCAAAGGGATCAACAATCTCTTAAGGAAGTAATAGCAGAAAATTTTCCAGACATAGAGCAAGAGGTCGATACACAGGACCAGGAAACTTACAAAGGGCCAAGTGACATTCAGAGGCAAACCAATTAGAATCACTCCAGACTTCCCAAACCAAGTCATGAGAGCCAGAAGGGCTTAGAGTAACATATTCCAAACTCTGAAAGAAAACAACTTCCAGCCAAAAATTTCCTACCCAGCAAAACTTTCTATCAAATTAGATGGAGAAATAAGAAGCTTCCATGACAAACAGAAACTGAAGGAATTTATGTCTTCAAAACCAGCGCTAGAGAAAATACTCAAAGAGATTAACTACAAAGAAGAAATAGGTAACACACACCAGAACCAGAGAATCAAGATTTTCCATCCAACAGACAACTAAGATTGGTTATCTGTGGAGATTCATTATTTATGTTAGTCTTTTACCTATCTCTAAATTGTATTATTTGCCTTTATTGTTGTTAATTTTTAGGATTTCTAGTTGGAATATTAATATACCTTCAGATATAGCATTTGGAAATATTTTATCCCATTCTATTAGTAACTTTTAACTCTGTTTACATTGTCTTTGGATATACAATATTTTTTTATATTTTAGGGAGTTTGTATACTCTTCTGTTGCCTGTGCCATTGAAATCATATCCAAGAAATCACTGCCAATTTAAATGTTGTGAGGTTTTATGACCCAGATTTTCTTCTAAAAGTTTATAGTCTTAAGATTTATATTTAGGTCTTTTATCTATTTTGAGTTAATACTTGTATATGGGATTAGGTAAGGGTCCAACTTTATTCTTTTCCATGTAATTATTATTTTTCAACAATATTTAGTTAAAAGATTATTATTTCCACCACCAAATGTTCGTAGAAACCTTGTCAAAAATAACTTGATAATATAGGGAGGAATTTAGCTCTAGGCTTGTATATAACTCCAATGGTTTATATATCTGTCTTTAGAACAGTACTACACTGTTTCAATTATTGTAGCTTTATATGGTTTGAAATCAGAAAGTACATATCTTCTAGCTTTGTTCTTTTCAAGATCGTTTTGGGTATCTAGAATCCATATTCCATATTAGGATAGATTTTTTTCTGAAAAATAAATATATAAATATATGATAGTTTCACCTAAAAAATAGAAAAAAATATTCTCTGGTAAGAAAGAAAGCAAAAAGAAATATTGAAATATTATCTTTAAGTCATCAAAAGCTTGGTATCAGACAAATGAAACTGTTATGTGAGATTATCATTTTTAATTTTGGATAAATTACTATAATACTAGATGTCAACAACTAAGCCAAGCATGGGAAGGAGGGATGGGGAGAGAATGGGGTGGGGATCGGGTGGGGACTGACTGGGTGATGTGTGCATGTATGTCTATAAAAGTTTGTATCCCACTATGATATATGAATACAGTGCACCAATAAAAAAAAGAAAAGAAATAACATAATAGCATCCTCAACCATACATAAAATAGAGTCATTTGAAGAAAATAAAATTAAGCAACATTAGCAGGTTCAATCCTTGAATGCCACATCTCTGGCATGTGTTAATTTCTCTTGTAATGCTATTTATCACTTGCATTGCAAGGCAGAGGTTAGAGAACATCTAATTATTGACTAAATTTACCTAAAATAAATTCACCCTGTGAGTGCTTCCTCCTGTGTAATATGAGTGTCGTTAGAAAATAAAATAAATCAATAGTCTTCTCAACCAAAGATATATTTCTTAGACCTAAGAAACTATGCATAGCTGTGCAGGTATTGTTTTCTTTTGGATAATAATAGCATCATTTTGTTTTACCAACTTTATAGTCATTTAAAGATTTTTTTGAAAGTGCATATGCATTTAGTGTCCACCATATAGTGTGAACTACAGTATGAACATCTTTATATTATCTTTAGCTATTCATTAATTCTTTTGCATTTTCAAGTTTTTGTGCATCAAGACTCTGGAAAGTTTTTATTTTCATATTCTTTGTCTCTCTGTTTTCTGTTTATACCCATTGATCACTTTTCCTATTTGAGAAGCTATCAAATAAAAAGAATGATTGGTTAACAAAATTTAAAATGTCACTGTTACAAGCAAAAGCTATAGATTTATTTCACTTAGATAAATTATACAGCCACTTACAGAAGTGAAAAATGTAAAAAAGAAAGGTAATCCATCAGCAATTTATGGGTCCTACCAAAGCACCACGTTATCTATTTTATCATCTGAGAACATGAGACATTTCTGCAGGTCCTTTGTGAAACTGTGCTTTTCCATGAATCAGATTCAACATAGTGAATAATCTCTTTTAATTTTAATTCTCTACAGATATATACACATATGTATATATAGTCATATATATACATATTTTTCATGAAAATCTGTGCCTATGGGTAGGCAAAAGATAGCTCAAGTTTTACAGAAATAATACCATTTAACTTAAGAAAACTTTTAACTAATGTTTTAAAATATTTTAAATGTAAACCCGATTCCAGAATCCTAGCAGAATCTAAAAATAGGCCTTCAGAGCTTCCTGATATGCTGTAAACCATTTAATGGTGATTGTTAAAGCTTTTACTACTGATAATGTAAAGACTTGATGACCATACCATTTCTAACAAAAATAACTCTAATGTGGTGTTCCTACGTTTCACAGATTAAGATCATTAAATCACTTTTTTATTTCAGTTTATTTGTTATGCTTTGGGTCTGTGATGTCTCTCAAAAGCTCACATGTAAAAGACAATGTAGCGATCATGAGGGACTTAACCTCATCAGTGGATTAATACACTGGGATCAATAACTTGAATATACTAGATAGATACTATAAGCAGGTGAGTACAACTAGAGGAGAGTGGTCACTGGAGGTGTGCCCCAGCCCTTCTTCCTGTCTCTCTCTCTCTCTATCTCTGCTTTCTGGATTATATGAGCTGAGCAGCTTTCTTTTGGCCATGCAGAGGATTCAAAACAAGGTAGTCAGCCAATCACAGACTGAATCTTATGCAACAATGAGTCAAAATAAATCTTTTCTCCTCTAAGTTGTTATTGTTCAGGTATTTAGGTCATAGCAAAAACTCACAATGAAGGGAAGATAGTGACTTAGAGCAGCAGTATTTATGAATCCTGCTAACACTTGGTCACCACAATGTCCCCAAAACAGAGCACTACAAAACCAGATAATACGTTTAGCAGAGGAAAAGAGGGGAAAATAAAGAACAATGAAAAACAGCCCTGCCCACCGCACAGGCAGTGGGTGCTTGCCGGGGCACAGCTTTCCCACACAGTGCTACACACAGGAGACAAGGATTTAAAGGGAGAGATGGTGGCCCCACAGGCTGCTAGCTAGCTTGACACACAGACCTCCCACAACTTCCAAGGAGCTAAAAATGCCACCAAGGGAACCTGAGTAGAGTTCAACACCCACCAATTTCATGGCACACAGATGTGATACCATCAACTGAGTGACAGCCCAGCCTTCCACGGCCCCCCCCAGAGTCTCAGCCCAGTGACCTCCTACAGAGTATGTGATTTACATCTCAAAAAGAATTGCTCAGTGCCTTGCCCTTAGGTACTTGCACAGCCCAGGACTGTGACTTCCCTATAGAGCCTGGAGAAAGCGAGAGAGGAGTCTCCTGTTGGACATAACAGAAGCAATGACAGACTCAGACTTTGATCAGCAGAAAATGGGGAGAGAAAATCTAGCTAGACCCATTTAATAGAAGCTCTGGGATCATCACAGACCTACCATTTGGGGTGAGCATGAACTAAGACCAGACCGGCACTAGCTGCGGAGAACAGAGTCTCCAACAGTGAGTTTGGTCTCAGAGGCAGACATCATCAGTGGTGGCAGGGAGATATCTAGTCTTCAAACTGGTGGAAAGCATGAAAGTGACCTGTGTGTAATACATAACACAGGCAGGTATCAGCCATCTACATAAACTGAGAAAATCTCAGAGAAACAAACCAACACTAGGAAGGGGCAGGTGGCACTCTGGTTTCTGCACAGAGAGAGATTGCAGCAGATCTATCTGCTAAATAGACATTTAATTATAGACCTGCATTAATTTGTAGTGAAGGGTTTTTTTCTTTTTGTTTTTTTTGTTTGTTTGTTTTGTTTCTGTTTTTGTCACTTGATTGTTCTTTTTTTTTATTATATATGAATGTATACCTGGTTGGTTTTATTGTTGTTTTGATTTTGTTTTTTATTTTATATCTATTCCCAAACCCTCTCCCAAGCTTCTTCCTTTGTACATACCAACCCTCCTCTCACTATTCCTTTCCTATCTTGCTCCTGCTTTCTATCCCTCCCCTGTCTTGTATTAAACCCACTTTATATCATTATACCACACATTCTATATCAGTTACCAGAATACTATTGTATCTGAGATTTTACCCTATTCTTCCATTCGCTCCTGCAGTTCCCTCTTTCCTCAATCTTCACTGTTGAAATAATACAAACTCCCCTTAAATATAACAGCAGACAACTAGAAACTGAGAGAAGTCTACCAAAAGCAACAAAGCAAACATCTGAAATCATAAAAAGAAGAACAATAAAGAAGCAATGAGCTCCCACAACTCCACATTTACAGAACCTGATAACAGAGAACTGCAGAGATCTCCAGAAGAACAAATCAGGAATATAACTATAGAATTCATACAAGAATTCCAAAAATAAGTTAGAGAGAGCCTGGAAAATTTAAGGATGCAATCATTGAAGTAAAGACATCTATCCAAACAATAAACAATTGCTTAGACCACATGGAGAGTAGAACCTCGCTACTAGAATGACGGATCCAGCCATCAGCGGTGGGGCTGAGTAGGAAGGTTGAGTGCCGACAGCTGGAACAGAAACACATCAGCTGGGAGTCAAGTCAAGCAGGATCTCATTTATTTCCCTCAGGCAACCCAATTTAAAGCAAAAAACCGCAGGGGGGATTTCCAACAGGAAACTATTCTAACCTATCAAGCTAAAGGTCACCTGTGCATGTGCAAAGCACATAAATTGCAGCCAACCATTATCCAATGCATGAGGGGTTCATGAGCACAGAAGCATTATTTGAGCCAATAAGGCTCAACATTACCAAGTTGGGCTAGTGGGGGCAAGGAGAGTAGTTATGCCCTCCATATCCATTTGGCGCTACATGTTGCAGATTCATTCATTAGAAGTTCAGGTGGTTGTGCAGACCTGTGCTAGATGCTACATATAGCTGATTCATCAGAAGTTCTGTCAGGCAATTAGGCAGACCCAAATACTAGAAGATGATCACTCCAAAAATGAACAAATAGTTTATAACATAGAAAAAACAATTCAACAGCAGGAATTAGACACTGAAGAAATATGGGTCATTTAAAAAGATCCAACTTAAGAATTATTGGCATAGAGGAGGGAAAAGAAGGTAAAACCAAAAGGCTCAACAATCTCTTCAAAGAAGTAATAGCAGAAAAAATTCCAAACATTAAGCAAGAGATTGAAACATGGGTACAGCAAATTTATAGAACCCCCCTTAGATAAGATCAGAGAAGAGGTTCTCCATGCCATATAATAGTCCAAATGACCAATGTAGAAGCCAAAGAGAGAATCTTAAAGGCAACAGAAACAAAAGACAGAGTGACATTCAGAAGCAAGCCAAGAACAAACAGTATTTCAAACAGAAGTAAAATCTCAACATGTCAGGAATTAAAAATCATCTCTCGATGATCACATTGAATGTAAATGTCCTCAACTCCGCAATGAAAAGACATAGATTTGCAAAATGGATTAAACACCAGAATCCATCTATATGCTGCTTGCAAGAAACACACCATACAAGTAAAGACAGCAACAAACTCAAGGTAAAGGGCTGGAGCAGGGTAATCCATTCTAATGGAACTCAAAGACAAGCAGGAGTTGTAACTATGGTATCAGATAAGTTAGACTTCAAGCCCAAGCTCATCAGAAGAGACAAAGATGTTCATTTTACTGGTTAAAGGATCCATCCAGCATGAGGAAATAAGGATAATCAATATTTACGCCCCAAACATAGATGCAGCTACATTCATAAAACAAACTCTTTGTGACACCAAGCCACATATAAATTCCAATACAATAATACGGGGAAACTTCAACACACCTCTCACACCATTAGATCGATCTTCTAGACAAAAGGTCAGTAATGACACCTCAGACCTAAAGAACACCATTAATCAAATGGACCTATTGGAAATAACCTTCTCCAAAATAGATCACATCCTGGGCCACAAAGTAAGCACCAGCACATTAAAAGAAAATGTGACATACTTCTCTGTATCTTTTCAAACCACAATGGAATGAAACTAGAAATCAACTATAAGAAGACTCAGAGAAACCACATAAACATGTGGAGACTGAACACCACACTTCTTAATGAAGAATGGGTCATAGAAGAAGTAAGGGGTGAAATCAAGAAATTTATAAAAACAAATGAAAATAGAGATACAACATATCAAAACCTCTGGGACACATTGAAGGCAGTATTAAGAGGGAAATTTATAGCACTGAGTGTTCACATTAGAAAGACAGAAAATCACCAAATAACTTAATGACACACCTCAAAGCCCTTGAAAAACAGAAACAATCTAACCCCAAAGCCAGTAGAAGATAGGAAATTGTTAAAATCAGAGCTGAAATAAATTAAATAAATTTAAAAATGATACAGAAAATCAATAAAACCAAAAGCTGGTTCCTCAAAAAAATTAATTAAATAGATAAACCACTAGCCAATATAATGGAAAAAGAGAGAGAATCAACCCCAATTATGAAGATAAGAGATTAAAAAGGAGATATCACAATGGACAGTGCAGAAATCCAGACTATTGTCAGAAATTATTTTGAAAAAACTATACTCCAACAAAATAGGAAGTCTGGAGGAAATTGACAACTTCCTAGATAAATAAAACCTTCCTAAACTAAGTCAAGAAGACAGAAAACTTCATCCAACCAATATCAATAAAAGAGATTGAAACAGCAATAAAGACCTTACCATCTAAGAAAAGCCCAAGACCGGATGGCTTCCCAAGTGAATTTTATAAAATCTTTATAGAAGAGCTAATCCCTATACTCCTCAATCTATTTCACAAAATAGAAACAGAACTCTCCCAAATACATTCTACAAGGCCAACATCAAACTAATACCAAAATCAAATAAAGATAGTTTAAGGAAGGAAAACTACAGGACTATATCTCTGATGAACTTGGACGCAAAACTCCTAAACAAAATACTAGCAACATGCATTCAAAACCACATCAAGAAAATCAGACAATATGACCAAATAGGCTTCATCCCAGGGATGCAAAGCTGGTACAACATATGAAAATCAATCCATGTAATTCATCATATAAGCAGAACCAAAGAAAAATCACATGATTATTTCAATAGATGCTGAAAAAGCATTTGATAAAATCCAACATCTATTCATGATAAAAGCACTGCAGAGAATCGGAATAGAAGGAACATACCTCAACATAATAAAGGCAATCTACAATAAACCCACAGCCAACATCATATTAAAAGGGGAAAAACTTCAGAATTCCCCATAAAAACAAGAACAAAACAAGGATGTCCATTATAACCACCTTTCTTCAATATAGTACTCGAGACCCTTGCTAGAGCAATAAGGCAAGAAAAGGAAATCAAAGGAGTAAAAATAGGAAAAGAAGAACTCAAACTCTCACTATTTGCAGATGACATGATACTATACCTAGAAGACCCAACAAATTCAACCAAAAGACTTATAGAACTGATCAACAAATTCAGCAAAGTATCTGGATACAAAATCAATCTTAAAAAATCAGAAGCTTTTCTGTACACCAACCATAAAACCACTGAAAAAGAAATTCAGAAAACACTTACACTCAGGATTTCCCACACAAAAAAATATAAAATACTTAGGAATGAACATAACCAAGGAAGTAAAAGACCTCTACAAAGAAAATTATAGAACATTGAAAAAAGAAATCAAAGAAGATCTTAGAAGATGGAAAGATCGTCCATGTTCATGGATAGGCAGAAAAAACATCATCAAGATGGCCATAGTTCCAAAAGTTATCTACAGATTCAATGTAATACCCACTAAATTACCAAGATCATTCCTCACAGACAGAAAAATCAGTCCTTAAATTCATTTGGAACAACAAAAAACCCAGAATAGCCAAAGTAGTTCTCAGCAACAAAAAAACATGCAGGAGGAATCACAATACCTGGCTTTAAACTATACTACAAAGCCACTGTAATAAAAACAGCATGGTACTGGCACAAAAACAGATCCATAGACCAATGGAGCAGATTGGAAGTCTCAGAAACAAAAACACACACTCACAGCCAACTGATATTTGACAAAGGGACCAAAAACATACAATGGAAGAAAGACAGTCTGTTCAACAAATGATGTTGGCAAAAGTGGTTATCAATATGCAAAAAATGGAATTAAATCCCACCTTCTCATCCTGTACAAGAGTCAATTCAAGATGGATCCAAGATTTGGAAATTAGACCAGAGACCTTAAGGCTCCTTGAAGAATGCATAGGTCCAACACTGCAACACACTGGCACAGATAACAACTTTCTCAACAAGACCCCAAAGGCACAAGAAACTAAAAGGCAAATCAATACGTGGGACTGCATGAAACTGAAGAACCTCTGTTCAGCAAAGGAAACTGCCAAGATCCTCAACCGAGAGCCAACAGAATGAGAGGAGATTCTTGCCACCTATTCCTCAGACAGAGGACTAATATCTAGAATATACAGAGAGCTCAAGAAACTCAACACCAAAAAAAAATACCAAATACTCCAATTAAAAAATGGGCAAGTGAACTTAATAGACACTTCACGAAAGAAGAAATTCAAGTGACTAATAAATGCATGAAAAAATGTTCAACATCATTGGCAATCAAAGAGATGCAAATCAAAAACACTCTGAGATTTTACCTAACTCCAACTAGAATGGGAATCACTCAAAACACAAACAACAACAAATGCTGGCAGGCATGTGGAGAAGAAGTGAGAACTCTAAAACATTGTTGGTGGGACTGAAAACTAGTGCAACCACTTTGGAAAAGAGTATGGAAGATCCTCAGAAGAATGGGAACAGATCTACCATTTGACCCAGCCATACCACTTCTGGGTATCTATCCAAAAGAAAGCAGATCAAACTATCAAACTAATCCATGCATATCTCTGTTCATAGCTATAAAATTCACCATTGCCAAACTATGGAACTAACCAAGATGTCCATCAATGGATGAATGGATTACAAAACTGTGAGATATGTACACAATGGAGTTTTACTCAGCCATAAAAAAAATACAATTACAGCATTTTCAGTGAAATGGATAAAACTGGAGGACATTATGCTAGGCGAGATTAGTCAGTCGCAAAAAGTAAGAATTTGGATCCTTTCACTAATATGTGAAAGCTAAAGTGAAATGGGTCATAGGAGGAGCTCCAGGTGAAAAAGGATATCCTATAGAAGAACAAATAAAGCAATCTAACTGAGGGGATGGGAGGTGGGGGAAAAAGCTCTCTAAGGCACAGGATGTATTTAGACAGACATCAATATCAATCATTATGCCAAGCATGGGAGGGAGGGTCGGGGAAGAAAGGGGATGGGGATTGGATGTGGGCTGACTGGGTGATGTATGCATATAGGTCTACACAAGTTTTTTGTATCCCACTATGATGTATGAATACAATGCACCAATAAAATAAAAAATTAAAATTAATAATTAAAAATAAAATAAGATAAAATTTGGAATGAACTATAATGAAAAATACATTACAAAATATAATAAAATGCATTATCTGAATAAAAAAGCTTACAGACACAGAACTGGTGGCTTTTTGGATCTGCAAAAACATTTGTAAGCTCTAAAAAGGGATCTTTTTACTGCTGACAGAACTCATTCAAGGATTCAGTTATTTTAACAAATATACCAGATAGAAGAACAATAAAATAACAAAACATTGATTTTCATGTAAAGATTCACAATGTAGAAGATACAGACATTTACCCTGAAGAAATGTTTGAAACTTAAAGAATAATGGCTCACTAAGTATGGAGCATAGCTAGGATCAAGATAATCCTGGCTAACAAACACCATTTATTTATTTTGTTTTAAAATTTATGGAGCTAGAAAAGTTCTATAACCATCCAGATAATAAGAAACAGTTTATAGTGAAAGGAAAGTAAAGAAATTGGATTAACTGTCTCATGACTCATCTTCTATAATAATTGCTAAAACAAATCTCAAATAGATGTTTTATGCAAATTTGAATCAAGCTAATATTCATGTGCATGAACATTTTTCGATATTTTCAATGATGCAGAAGTTCCTTGTGTATCCAATAATAATAATCAGCTGATTAAATATTCCATAGAAGACAGAAATTAATAGCAGAAAAATACCTAAACAAAACCAGGATTCATGCTACATGCTTTGTAATCCCAGTACTTGGAAGGCTGACAGGAGGATTGCAGGTTCAAGGCCAGCCTTAGCTATTTAGTGAGGCCCTCTGCAACTCAGTGAGACCATGTTTCAAAATAAAGAATAAAAAATAGAGCTGGAAGTGCAGCTTGGAGTTAAAATTCCCCATGATTTCATCTTCAGTACTACAAAAAAAGAACAAACAAAAAAATGACCTAAACAACAATGAAAATATCAAATTAAAAATTTAGGGGTGGTTAGAAAAATTAGAATAATTAAATCTAAAAATTATATTTTAAGTGATTTTAAACAATTTGAATATTCTTGATTATATATCTTAGAGGAACATATAACACAATGATAATAATGTTAAACTCACAACTAATTCATAGAACTTTTTATAGGGATTAAACTAATACATATAAAGTGCTTATAGCTATTAATGACACACACCAAACACTCAAAGTAAATGATGCAGACTGAATGATGATAAAATGTCCTTCTTTAACAGGCCAGATTATCTTAAGAAATCCAATTATGAAGAGAAGAGAAGGAAGAGCATTTTAAAATCTTATAGAAAAAGAGACCCAAAGTGTCTAATCTCAATTGAGCTTCAATCTTGCCCTTTTTCTATCCCTAGACAATTCTCTTCCTGAATCCACTAATTTCAAATGTTTAGGGAAACATTCAAATGTTTTGCCTTCATTCAGCAATCACAACATATCCCAAACTATAAAATATTGTTTACTTCCAAACAGAGGAAATTATGCAGAAATCACAATAATAAAACTGCCAAATTTTCTACAAATACTTTTTTGTATTCCAATAATTTTTTTTCCTTTTTCAAAATAAAACAAAAATTTTGCCAGTGTGTAAATAATTTCAATAACCAGGCTATCATTTTACCATTGTCCTTCAAATATCTTCAATTTTATATGTGAATATTGAAATTCAAAATATTGAAGTACTGTATATTCAAAATAATAATTAAAAACTTAGGTAACCTCTATGATATTTTTCTTCTTCTCTTCCTCCAACAGTGAGAGTTCTTGAGATAAGTCTTGTTTTCTTTCTTTCTTTTTTTTTTTTTTTGCTCTACTGGGGATAGAATCGAGGGTTATTCTACCACTGAACAATACCCCCAGCCCTATATTTTATTCTTTAATTTTGAAACATGGTCTCAGTGAGTTGCAAAGGGCCTAAGTAGCTAGCTGAGGCTGCCCATGAATGTCCTTCCTTCTGTCTCAGACTCCCAAATGCTGAGATTATAAGCATGTGCCACCAAACCTAGCTCGAAAGAACTCTTTGGAAATGTTAGGAGGGATCAATAAAAACATTTCCTTAGATCCCTGAGGTCAGAACAAATTTAGAAAACAAGATGAGCTAAGAATCAAATATCCTTTTTGTTACAAGCAAGTGATGTTTTAGAAAGGTTAATACAGTGTTAGAAATTAAACCAAACATGTAACTTGTACATGTAGACTTGACAAGTCTATCATGTAACAATATAGGCAGAGCTTCAGCAGAGAAACATAATATAAGAGAGATCAGTAAGGTAAAATATTTAGAAAAAGTTAAAGCTAAAACAATTGCAAACATAAGAGCATAGGCAAGTCCCTATAAAACATAATATAAGCTGGTAATGGTGGAGCATTTAATTCTGGATCTTGGAAGGCCAAGACAAAAAGATCACAGGTATACAGTCAGCCTCAGCAACGTACCAAAATGTCTGCAACTTAGTGAGACCCTGTTTCAAAATAAAAATAAAATAGGCTGGATTGGGGGTTTAGCTCAGAGGTATAATGTTCCTAGGTTCAATCTCCAATACTACTCAAACCAAAAACAAACAAAAGCACAAAATTTATAAAATCTCACTTAGGTTAAATAAAAAAATGTAAGTATATCTATAACAATAATTAAACAGTCACAAGGAAAGAGCACTAGGCCCAGATATTTTGCCAAGATATCAAGGAATATTTTATTTACTCATATACAGGCTCTTTCAGAGAAGTAATAAAATAAGAAAACAATTCAACTCATTATATAAATTGGTATTAAATTAATGCTTAAAGTAGGCCCTGATCTAAACATTTCTGAATTTTCAGTACTGTGCTCTTTGTCTGCTCTTACTAATAAGTCATGTTTCAATAAATATTTTTACAATAAATTTTATAAAAGAATAAAATATATAGTAAATTGCACAAATTTTAAGTGCGTTGGTCAATGATATTTGACAAATTTATACACCGTGTAAATATCTCTGCAACATCTAGAACCTCTGCATCACTCCAAAGATTCTTCTTGTGCTCCCAATCCACCTTCAGCCAGTTTTATGATGGCTGTATATTTTATGCTAATGTAAGACACACAATTGTCACATAAATCTCACATGCACAACTTATTAACAATAGAGAAATAATATATTAATAAACTTTTGCTATAATATAGTTAGATACAAAGTGTCCACTAAAGAACACAATTTTGGAGCTAATATAATTTAGACATGAGGGTTGTAATTTCATCATGAGGGTTGTAATTTCAGAAGTGGATAAATACATTGTAATGCACTCACCTAGGTGGTGCCAAGTAGGCCAGTAGGGTGTACCTGAAGGAGGGGTTCCTGGAGGTGTAGTCTTGGAGATTATATAAAGGTTCCTTCTCCCTCTGCTACTTCTATCTATCCATCTATCTATCTATCTATCTATCTATCTATCTATCATCTATCTCTTTATCTCTTTATCTCTTTCTGGCTTCTGGCCTCTGTGATATAAAGAGCATACATAGCCCATGGGTTCTCCTTCAACATCCTGCCACCATGCCCTGAGAGTCATAGTTCCCAATCTCATATGGACTGAGCTCAAAATTGTAAGAAAATACTCTTTCCTCTAAATTATGTAGTCAGATATTTAGATTATGGTTGCATGAATGCTGATGGATACAAGAAATGGCACCAGAAGTAGGGATACAGCTATATCAATGTCTAATTGAATGAATTCTGAGTCTTTGAAACTTGTTTGTGAAAGGTGAAAATATGGGTAGAAAGGTGCTTGCAGCTCTCTGAGACCTCCAGGAAGAAACTATGGATTGTTATGAGGCTGATAACTACAAACCATCATCAAAAGTGGCCAGCATTTTGCTCCACACTTGACTAGAACCCAACTGCCCAGATTACTCAGCTGGTTCCTGCAGCTGTGACTGTAGTTGAACCCATCCCCTCACGCAGTGATCCAGAGCAGTGCTCATCAAGACCATAAGTTAACATGCCATTCCAGTGAACAACCACCCTGCATGACCACAGGGACTTGTGTGGCAAGGTAATAGACTCTCTGATGTCTGAGACTTTGCAAATGCCCCCTGCAGAGGTGCGACTGAGGGCTACTGTTGGACACAGTAGAAGTGGAAATTAGCAGACAGACCCTAGAGACATCAGGGACCTGCATTCCACAGTTCACTGAGCCCTTGTGGGGTCTCCAGAGAACACTACAGGACATCCAGCCATGGTGTCTTGGGAAAAAATAATTCAGCATACTGAGTTGCAGGCTCAAAGAGTAATAAGCTTCAACCTGGCCATGTTTGGGTGCTATGAGCAACAAACTCGGTGGCCAACAAAGGCTCACAGGACTTTAGCTGCTCATAGCAGTAGCAGTGTCCCTGGAGCAAAAATACTGAGCCACCCAAGCCCTAGACTTAGAACTGTACAAACCCTCCCTGCCAGACACTGGGCCTTAGGCAGAGAGTGGCAGAGGTGTGATCTTGACCTGGCTGTGTCAGGAAGCCAGGAGACTAGGGGCCCAGCAGAGTTTCACCTGAGCACAGCTATGGCATGAGAACTCAACACTCTTTCTACCAGCAGAGTATGTGTTTGGCATACATGCAAACTAGTGTTTGACAGTACCTCACATAAGCATAACAAGTAGTTCAGGGGCAGTATATCAAGGATCATGAAAGTTCAATGAGCCAGACCACAAACTTAGAACATAGCAATTGTTTGCTTTGCTGAGCCTAAGCCCACCAGCCAGAGAGAACTGTGGTCAGTAGTATACATTATCACATGTCCACAATCAGCAGGCTGCAGGCTCTGAATGGAATATCTTAATCTCTGGATCAGTGGAGTTTGGGCCTGGAGAGCACAGTGGCCTGCAGCCAATCAAAGACTCCTGTCTGCCTTCACTAAGAATTGTATTTAGATAAAGAAGCTTTAGGGGACAAACTTAAAAGCTTGATTGTATAAATCAGATAGAAAAAAATAAAAATATACATACCCCCAACATAGACCTTATCATAAAAGGATAACAAATAGGCACAGGACTAACACACAAAAAGGAAGAAAATGCCAACATAAAAGAAAGACAAACCTGAGAACTCTGAAAATATGAGAATGAGGAACAGTAAGAAATCAATAAACTCTCACAACTCAACAACAAAATAGATTACCAATACCAATCTGCAGGAGATGCAAGAAGAAAAATTCCAAATTTTGATATTCAATATGATGAAAAGCCTCAAAGAAAGTATACAAAATATAAAGGAGAAAATTAAAGCTCTAAGAAAGAACCAAAAAGAGGCTTTGAGTGAAATAAAGTCATCAATAAGTGAATTAAATACCACAAAAGAAAGCAACTTTGGCAGGCTAGACCACAGAGAAAACAGGGTATCACTCTGAGAAGACAGTTCAATTGAAACTAAAAACACAATAAACATTATACAGAAGACATTACAGTAACATAAGCTGAACATTCAAAAAATATGACAATATAAAACATCCTAATTTACAGGAAAAAAAAGACTTTGAAGAAGGTCTGGAAGCACAAACCAAAATTATCAAAAACCTTCAGAGAAATAATTTCAAAGAATTTTCCAAACATAGATAAAAAGACTTGGAAATTCATAAGACATGATCAAAGAAGGACTTCTTTATGCCACTTAATAATCAAAGTGACTAACATGGAGGCCAAGGAAAGAATCTTAAAAGCAGTGAGAACAAGAGAATAAATGACATTCAGAGACAAAACAATAACAGCGGGGAGTGGTGGCCTGGGCCACCCTCCCCCCTCATGCCATTTTGGCATGGGGCTGTAACTGTTTTCTGTATTTCTATTTTCTGTATTTCTATCTTTCTAATAAACTTCTTTAAATCTTCAAAAAAAAAAAAAAAAAACAATAACAGCCACTCCAGACTTCTTCTCAACCCAAGTAATGAATGCTAGAAAAGACTGATATGATATAAACCAGACCCTGGAAAAAAACAATATCCATTTAAGACTGCTATATACAGCAAAAATATCATTCAAAATTGATAGACAAATCAAAACATTCCAAGACAAGCAGAAATTCTAAAAATTCATGGCTACTAATCCATTACTAGAGAAAATATTTAAAGAAATAAAACACAAAAAAGAAAAAAGAGGCAAATTTCAAAGCCAGAGAAAAGGTAAACTCCACCAGGTAGGCAACTAAACAAAGGAGAAATATCACTACCTTAAACAGAAAATAAAATTCAAAATGACACAAACCAAAAATTATATCTTAATAATAACACTAGCTGGGCGTGGTGGCGCACGCTTGTAATCCCCGCGCTTGGGAGGCGGAAACAGGATCATCACTCAGGTTCGAAGCCAGCTGCACTGGCTTAAGAGACCCTGTTTCCAAATAAAAATGTATAAAAATATGTCTGGGAGTATAGCCTGGAGGTAGAAGGCTTCCAGGAACCCCAGTACCACCAAAAAAAAAAAAAAAATTAATAATAGCACTGACATCAAAGGTCTTAACTCCCCAATTTAAAGACTTGAAATGTAAATTAAAAAGCATAATTCAACTATATGCAACTTGCAATAAACTCACATTACAGCCAAAGATATCCATATACTAAAGGTGAAAGGATGGAAAAATCTATATCATACAAATGGAGCCTGAAACCAAGCAGGGACAGAAATGCTCAGATCCAACAAAACAGATTTTAAGCTAAAACATATCAGAAGAGATACAGCAGGTCACTTCTTACTAATGAAAGAAACAATCTAACAAGAAGATATAATGATAGTAAATATTTGTGCCCCTGAGACATCAGGTCTCAAATAGGCCCAAATACAATAATATTGAGAGACTTTACCACACTACTCATACCACTCAGTTGATATTCCAGACAAAAGTTTCTGAGGCTGACCTCAAACTTATGATCCTCATAGCTCAGCCTCTCAAGTGTTGAGATTCCATGAGTATACTACCACACCTGGCCACAAAATACATTTAGTACAATATATTTAATCAAACAATTAGTCAGGAATCATGCACAACCATGAACGGTTTGGAAAGCTCTGTCCTGCCATGTGAAGTATTTATGGAGAGAATAGAGGTGAACTACAGAATGGTTTGTTGGCAGCAGCCAGATGTTTGTCTTATTTGGACATGGTCTGATCACCTAACTGCTTGTGGCTGATTGAGTGCTATTTATCAGTTTAAAAAATAAATATTGTTAAGTTTTTATTTGTTTTTACATACAATTAGGTGGCTGTGTGTGCGTGTTACTAGGGATTGAACCCAGTGGTATTTTACCACTGAGCTATACCTCGCACCCCACTAAGGATTTCATTAAGTTGCTGAGGGCTTCACTAAGTTGTTAAAGCCAGTCTCATTCCTGCAATCCTTCTGTTTTAGTCTCCCAAATATGGGGATCATAGGCATGCACCACAATACTTGACCACAGGTGGCAGTTTCTTAAGTAGAAGTATGGAGAGATGCTCTGACCAAATTTAATTTAACAAAGTGAATAGGAGGCTGGCAAAGCTCTAAGCATTTTGAATCCCCCAAACAATATTTAAAGTAGCTAATTTTATTATTTGTATTGTAAAAATAAGAGAGCAAAAGTGCTTGGGTTAATCATCTAATATGCGAAAGTTCTGGGATTTGAACACAGACGATCTTGCCTTAGTATCTGTGCTTTGAACCACTGTTTATTGCTAAAATCTGCTGCCCTACTATTGTTATTAGGCATACCCTCTCTATATGTATTCATTTTATAAATTCATTATAAAATTTAAAGTAATAACTGATAACTTCCATGCTTTTTTGAAATATATTCAGTAGCTTATGCAATTTGGCTATTTTTTTCATAATTGCCAGTATAGACTTTCTCTCCAATACTTTCTTTTCTCCAATAGAGAGTATTTTAAATTACTAAGCAATTGTAATGTAGTGGGAAATGTTCTCTCCCTCTGCTATGTAAACTAAGCAAGTGCATATGGAGGGCTCATTTTTACTCCCTATAAAGAAACTAATGAACATTTCTGACCTCAAGGAGTACTGTAATCACCAACCAAGTATACATTTAAACATCACAGAAACTTAAAAGGAAAACAACAACATCAGCATATAGAAATTAAAGCTTTTGGATAAAATTCTAAAAAAAACACTTTCATATTTAGCAACTTGCCTAGTCTTAGAAATAAAAGGTTTTTTTTTTTTTTTTTTTTTTTTTTTTTTTTTTTAGTATCATCTAGGAAGTCATAAATACAGGAGCACCCAATTCTCAGCTTGCTTAGCAACATATCAACAGTCATCATATGAGTTTCCTGAGGAAATTAACGTCAACAGAAATAGGAAACAAAACAGAAATAATGAGTAGTTGGGATCACATCTGAAACTAATTTGTTGTACACTTTGAACCAGAAGCTCCTAACCCACATATAATTCTTGAAATACTATTAATAGCTTTGAAATGGCCAGACATAATATAGAAGTCAAAAAGAAGAAGAAAGATGTTCCACAAAACAGTCTACCACAAAACCAGGCCACATTAGCCAACCTGCTCACTCAATGAGATAAAAAAGTAAAGAAGTGTGTCCATCCTGCTGTGCTGATTGCTCCTCCACAGGGACAGTAGTATTGCATTATAAGTGGAGTGTGAAGTTTTGTATTAAAAGAATTCCTTCTGTGTCAGAGTAGAAGGGAGAGGAATAAAGGAGAAGGTGCTGGTAGCAGGCTTTAGAAAAATTTCAAAATGCAAAACCGTCAAGAAAACAATTACTACTATTCTATTTGGCCTGAATTTTTCTATTCCAGTAGCCAATAGGCTCAGTTTGTTAGAAAAACAAAGGGCCTTCAGTTTATACTCTCATCTAAGATGTTATCATGTAATTAAGCTTGTATAAACACTGTCATATTTTAAACTTTTTAAATATATTTTTATTGGTGCATTTTAGTCAAACATCACAATTGAATACAAGACTTGTGAGGATATCCAAGCACACATCATCCAATTAGCTTTTATCCAATCCCCATCCCATTCCCTCTCCCTCCCTCAACCCCATGCTTGATTTAGTGATTAACTTTGATACATTTGTTTATGTACCTCATGTGTTTTAAAGAGATTCCATCTTCCCCCATCCCATCTCCTCTGATTGGTCACCTTAATTGCTCCTCCACAGGGCCCTTTCTTCAACTATATTTCCTCCTATTACCCATTTCTTTCTAGTTTTTGCATATTAGGGAAAGCAACTGATTTTTTATTTTCTGTGATGAAATGGAATTATGAAAAGTTCAGTGATTTGTTTAAAAGGACCCAGCCAGCATTCAATAAAACCGGAGATGCCCTCTTGCTCATTGCTTTGTAAGACCAGCCTTCTCAGTGACTCTGGATAAAGAAAACAGATGAAGTGAATTACAGGGGACCATCATTCCATAGACAAAAGACATGTCTCTTATTATCTAGTAGACCTAAAATGTGCGTTCTTTGTACCCAAATGGCTACTTCTAAATTGCTTTACAATTTGGAAAAGCCAATATACTCACACAAATTTCTTTCTCAAAAGCACTTATGGACTCAAGTGTACCTACTAAGAATGTCTTAGGACATGTGTAGCAATTGCACGGATGTTGATAATACTAAGTTCCTCAGGTCAAACAGGCACGGGAAGATTTTTCAGAGAATGAATACATCGGACCATTTGAGTTTTTAATTGAGACTCACTCAAATAAGGAAGCTACTCTTCTAACCACAATTAGTCAAAATCAAATTCCATAATACTATAAGTAACACAGTACTTAAAAATTGAACACTGGTCAAAGGCACAACAGAGAGACGGAGAGAGAGAGAGAGAGAGAGAGAGAGAGAGAGAGAGAGAGAGAGAGAGAGAGATTGATTGAGATTTAAGTTACAAAATCAAATGAAGAAAAAAACCAACCATCATTCCTTAAGATAATTAGATATGGATTGTGCAGTCAACACATCACCAAATAAAATGTGCTAGGCATTCACAGAGAAAACATACAAATGGCCTATAAGAGTATAAAAAGTTGCTCAAGCTCAGAGGTAACTAGAGAAGAGGTTAATTAAAACACAAATTACAATATGATCAAGAATGCTAGTTTGTTTAGGCTTCTTTTCTCTTGTCTAATTAGTTCTCTTGCCTTGAGAAATAATTATTCTGCTTATTCATCTTGATCTTTCTTTTTGTGTTGTTTAAAACTCTGGTAGTCTTTCAGAATCAATCATGTTTACAAATGAAGTCTATGGTGGCTGAATACTGGTCGGTTGAGCCAGTTTTGATGCTAGTATTTAAGCCTGTTTCATGTTTCCCTGTAAATAAACCCCCTGTGTAGAAAAGAAAAAGCTTAACTTTAAAGAACAAAATCTGGCTTGTATTTGGGTTTCTTGACAAAGACTTTGAAGTGGATGGATCCTTGGGGAATGCTCTTGTAGGACGACAGCTTAGAAGGAGGTGAAGCTGGCTACATCGAGCTGGCACGGGAGATGATGCAATGTGGTGGCAAAGAAGACTCTGCTGATTCTGCAGAGAGCTCCAGAGCCATGGCCCTTTCGGTTCAACCCAAATTAGGCAAGAAGAAAGGACAAGATATATTTGAAATAGCTATCAGATTTAGGAAAAGGGGGTACCTTAAACAAAGCAGCTCCCTTGAAAATGTCTGTAGGCTCAGTATAGAGCGACCAGCCTCAGGTGTTCTCAGCCTTTGAAGAGTAGATGTATTTATGCTGAAGAGGAAAACAAAATATGACATCACAGTAACCACAAGGTCGGCCAGTGTGTATCTCCACTAGATATAAGTTCTTTATATTGGAGAATGAATTCTTGCATCCTGGGGAACTTACAAGGAAAATGTTAGTGGGTAGTGGGACTAGTTCAGCCCCCTCCAATACAAGAGTTGGCCCAAATATCATAAATGAGAGGGAGCCTCTGTCTTTTATATCCACTTGTATATTTCCCTCACTCTTGCCAGCAACTCTTTTGGTGCAGGAAATCTGATGCCTGGGTCCTGTGCTGGCACCTCTGTTAGTATTGAAGGTCCAATCCCCTGGTCACTGCTACTCTCAGGCTGTGGCTATTGAATTTATTCAGTCCTTGTTAAAATGAATAGTTGATGCAGGATCAAAGATCCAATGAGTCACCTGAACATTTATTATGGTTTGGATTTAAAATGTCCCCAAAATCTCATGTGTGGGCAATATAGCCAGGTTCAGAGGCTGGTAATGGCTGGGGTGGGGGGTCACTAGGGCTGTGGCCTTGAGAACTGTACTATTCCTAGTCCCCTCCTCTCACTTTCTGTCTTTCCAGCTGCCATAACTGAGAGCAGCTTTTCTCTACCACATTCCCTGCTCCCAGGGTTTCTGCCTTGAGCCAGCCAACCATAGACTAAACTTCCAAAACTGTAAGACCAAGTAAATCTTTTCTTCTCTAAGTTGTTCTTGTCAGGCATTTTCATCACAATGAAGTAAAAGCAGATTAGAATAGCATTTAAAAATGTCCTATCCCACTCTTGTTGGGGAATAAGAGTCCTGCCTTTGCCTGCCAGTCACTGTCAATAACCTAGTGAGTTTAGTAATGTCTGTCTTCCACAGGTGGTCTTTTAAACAAGATTCTCCAAGTTATAGAGCAGGCACAGCTTCAGGGTTTGTGGACCTCTTCCTCCAAATCCTTGTAGAAGTATCTGAGATGAAACATCCGTAAATCAAGTTTGTCCTTTGAGATCCTCCCTGTACGTGGCCTTAGATGTGAACTGAGGGAGAGGTGTCTGCAGTGACCGTGACATCTGGCCATTTGCAATTTAATCTGGTGTTGCTGGTGCCTTAATCCCAGCTGTGTCCTGTCTAGCTTTAAATAGTTTACCGTTGTGTGTGATGAACTTGTGATTTAGTACATAGGGTCTCACAAAGTTGCTGCAGGTCTTCTCTGGCCTCTATCCTCCTATCTCAGCCTCCAAGCACTAGGATTACAGGTGTGTGCTATTGCAGCTCCAAATTCATGAGTACTTAGCACCCCATTTTCAAACACCCAATTTCTAACAGAGCCTATTACGATATAGGAGCTGATTTTATTTTTTGAATGAAAGTGACTCTCTACTCCTAATAACAAGTTTTGTTTGTTTGTTTGCCAGAATGAAGGGATCTCCATTGTTACACTGTGATTGTTCTTCTGGAATTGCGTGAGCTCCAAGTCACAACTTTTCCTATCACAGTTATACCTAATGTCGTAGAGTTTGCAGCAGAGGATGGACCAAGCAGGAGGACACCTTACGTGACAGTCTGGCTTGCTGCAGAATTCTTTTCTATTCTGGAATCATTGGATATGGATGTCATCTGAGTTCAAAAGTATGGAATATACTTCCTCTAGTATTTGATATACTTAGTGCTGAATCTCTCTCTTTGAAGATATGGAAAGAATGAGATTCAATATTTTTCTATAACTTCAGAAGAGATAACGTTGGCATATCTCAAATAACTAAATCCCTGAAATCTTTCCTAATGCAGCCAAGCCCTGAGTATGGGTAGGGTTTATCTCACACTCCCTAGAGCACTGGTACAACATACTTGCTACTTTTTGCTCATCTTTTCTGATAAGCTGATGAGCTTCATAAATAATAAGGCTCAGATTGATTTACATCATATTATGTTGGAAGGTCAGAGATGTGAGGGAAAAGCCTTAAACATATATCATTGTCTATTCCATCTGAATCAAAACTATGTAAATGGAAATGTGATTATGTTTGATATTTGAATGCATCACTACAATCTAGATAATAAACAAACCTGTCAACTTCAGTTTTTCTCATTTCCCTTTGTAATTCTCTATCCTGTGCTCACCCTAATTCAAGGCAGTCATTGCTATAATTTCTGACACTGTGGATTAGTTTCATTTTCTATAATTTTATATAATTTTATATAAGTGGAATCACACAGTTTGTACTGTTTTGTGTTGCTTCTTTTACTCAAAATAGTTATTGTGAGATTTATTCATAGTTTTGCATTTATCAGTAATTCATTTCAATTTTGCCAAATAGTTTTTCATCACATGAATATATCATAAATTGCTTATCTATTCTTCCTAATGGACATTTTTGTTGTTTCTGGCTCTTGATTATTCTAAGTACAGCTACTATGGACATTCAAATACAAGCCTTTGTCATATGAATGCAAACGTTCTTATCTCACATGTAAATATGCAGGAATTGAATGCTTAGTTAATGCTACACAAATATTTAACTTTTTGAGCTCTATTACTAAGTGGCTTATTATTTACATTGTTAATAGCAATGTATAATTTTCTACATTATCTACTTGATATTTTGTGAACCACTTGGTTTGAGATAGGGCTAACATTAAAATCTTAACATACTATTATAAAATTATTATAGCATCCTGTATTGAAAATATTTTCTCTTTGCCGGGAGTGGTGGCGCACGCTTGTAATCCCCACGCTTGGGAGGCAGAGATAGGAGGATCGCGCAGGTTCGAAGCCAGCCGCGCATGCTGGCTTAGGAGACCCTGTTTACAAATGAAAATGTAAAAACAGGTCTGGGAGTGTAGCCCGGAGGTAGAAGGGCTTCTAGGAACCCCAGTACCACCAAAGGAAAAAAAAAAAAAGAAAGAAAGAAAATATTTTCTCTTCAATCATTTAATTGCTTTGCCAACTTTCCTGTGTATTTACATGCTTGGTAATTGGGGAGGGATGTACAGGGTATTTAACCTAGGGGCATTCTCCCTTGAATTATAACCCTATCCTTATTTTATTTTACTTTTAAACAGCATCTTACTAAGTTACTATGTGATTGTCTTCAACCTATAATCTTCCTGTCTCGGATTACCAAGTACTGGGATTATAGACAAGCACCACCACACTGGGTTCATGTTTGGTAACTTTTGACTGAATGCCAGGTACTTTGAATTTTAACTTTCTGGGTGATGGATAATTTTATTATTGTAAGCATTTTTGTATTTTTTCTAGTACATATTTATGCATTAAAGTTATTTGGACATTGTTAGATCTGCTGGATGCTTACTTATAAGAATTGTTAGAAGGCACTGAGGCTACCTTTAGTTTAGGGCTAATTTTCCCCACTACAAATGGAAGAACCTTCTGAGTGTTCTACCCAGTACCTAGAAGTTACACTTTCCTTTTCTGCTAGGAAACAGAGATTCTGTCAATGTGAGATCTAGGGGTTTCTTTTGCTCCTTTCAGGGGTTTCATTATTTGGGTTCAGATAACTTTTCACACATTTACTGATCAGTACTCAGCTAAAGAACTAAAATTAACCCTGGGGGGGTTGAGAGCTGAAAAGCTTTGGGGCCCTGAGGCTCTATCTCTCTGCCTCCCTCACTCCCTCCCTTCTCTTGAAAGTTCCCTTGAGAACTCTAATTACTTTGGTTTCCCCAGCCTCCTCTCTCCATCTTCTCTTCTCAGAAAAGTCACTGGCCCACCCGGGCCCATCTGCCTCCCTACTATGCAGCTGGTAAAATAAGCAGTACACTGATACAGGTACGGCCTCCCGTCAACTCGCCCCTCTCTCAGAGATTGTAGTCAACACTGCCTGATGCACAATGTTGAAACACAATCTTCCCTTGTTCCGACGGTAACACTGTCTCTTGTCAGTCTATCTTGGTCAGAAAGAGAAATTCCAGCTCAGCTTGTGGCCCATTCTAGAACAGACCTTGCTTCTCCAATCAGGTGGTTCTTTTTCTTTAGCATGATGGTTCTGAAAATGGAGTAGGCAAAAAAAAAAAAAAAAAATCATTTAAGAACTTTGCTTAAAACTTATATTCTACTTTCCTGCCCTCACAATTCCAATTCAGTAGATTTGGAATTGAGTCAAGAATCTGAATTTTCTTTTTTTTTTTATTTTTTCATGGTTTTATTTGATTTAAAAATTTTTTTTATTGGTGCACTGTATTCATACATCATAATGGGATAAAAAAAAAAAAAAAACTTTTGTAGACATACAGGCACACATCGCCCAGTTAGCCCCTACCTGATCTCCACCCCATTCCCTCCCCAACCCTCCTTCCCATGCTTGGCTTAGTGGTTGACATCTAGTATTATAGCAATTTATCCAAAATTAACAATGATAATCTCACATAACAGTTTCATTTGTCTGATGCCAAGCTTTTGATGACTTAAAGATAATATTTCAATATTTCTTTTTGCTTTCTTTCTTACCAGAGAATTTTTTTTATTTTTTATTTTTTTATTTTATTTTTTTAATTTATTTTTTATTGGTGCAATGTATTCATACATCATAGTGGTATAAAGAAAATACTTTTGTAGACATACATGCACATCTCGCCCAGTTAACCCCTACCACGATCCCCACCCCATTCCCTCCCCATCCCTCCTTCCCACGCTTGGCTTACTGGTTGACATCTAGTATTATAGCAATTTATACAATATTAACATTGATAATCTCACATAACAGTTTCATTTGTCTGGTACCAAACTTTTGATGACTTAAAGATAACATTTCAATATTTCTTTTTACTTTCTTTCTTACCAGAGAATATTTTTTTCTTTTTTTTTTTAGGTGAAACTATCATACAGTTTGAGGAAATTGCTTTCATGATGAGCTTTCCAGCTTTATCATGAGCAAACACAACCCACTGGCGTGCATGGGGTGAGGAGGGCAGGGACTTTATTTCTCCTGTTAATTCTGTGATTAATTATCATTTTACCCACATTTCTCACTCCGCCCTTGAGTGCCTTTTTCTCTAGAGCTTGTAGCCTGCCGATAGCTGAGCAGAGAGTAAAGCATCTCGTGTGCTCTGTCTTTCCTTTTTCGTTCATGTTACCAACAGATTTAGGAGGTCACTGTGATCCCATCTGCTATCTTCCAGAAATTCTCAAAACCCTTGGGTTATTAGTGACCTTTGTCTTGTTCTTGGAATTTCTATGAATGCATTTTCATACAGCCACTGAAGTGTCACTTCAACTGAATTTTGGGAGGGATTCAATCCTAACAGACTCAATTCACTGTTTTTCAGTCTTCTGCTGGTAGACACATGGTCTTTAAACAGCATTAGAAGTAATATTTAAATGACTGGTCACTTATTGTTTAAGTGAGAGGTTTCTGCATTATTTTTTTTTTACCAAATAGTATATGTTTAGTGTTAAATATAATGTTTATATTTCTATAGTGACATCAAAGAACTATTTTCTTTTTATACTTATTTCCTTTTTATACTTAATGCATCCCAGTTATAAAGTTCATGAAGTTTTTCCTATTTTACTAAGACTGGTTAAATAACTTACTGAAAATTACAACCTTGGCAGGAGAAAAATTCCAAGTTTTCTGATTTTAAGATCACTGAGGCTTATTTGTATGTTTTTATTTTTTTATATTTTTCAGAACTGGGGATTGATCCCAGGGGCATTATACCTCCAAGTCTCACCCTCAGCCCTATTTTTTATTCTTTATTTTGAAACATGGTCTCCCTAAGTTGTGGGGGGTCTCACAAAGTAGCTGAGATTAGCTGCGAACCTTCAATCCTCCTGTCTCCGCATCCCAAGTACTGAGATTACAAGGCTGTGCTACCAAACCTGGCTTTATTTTTGTTTTCAACTATGTTAATTCATAAAATATTTAATTCTACTACAATTTATACTGCTGACAAAGTTTCCACAAAATATTCTTACTGGTTTCATCTCATTGATAATAACTTAGCTTGCTATCTTACAGTAATTACCAAGTGCTAGGTATTTCTGTAAGAAATTTCCAAATACTAAGTCATTTTGTCTTCATGAGAACACTATAAAGTATGAATTGTTACTATTACAGAGATTTTACTGATGGAAAACCTGTGGTACAGAATAATTTTATCCAGGTCACACAGTTAGAGCACATCTTCAGAGCCCAGACATCTAAGAAATTTCCTTCAGAATTCATTCTTTCAATTTTTATACATCACTGACTTTTATTTTGAAAAAAAATCCCCTTCATTTAATCTAGTCAGTTATTTTTAGTTGATCAACCAATATTATAAGTAAATCATAGATCATTTTAAAGAATCTGCTTCACAAAAATATAATTTCACCAAATCTCTATTGTTCTTCTTATGATATTAAGTGACTCATACTTTTGCAGTCACTGTTATTTGTTCTCATCTTTTTACTTGGGTGTTTGCATTAGATTTGATCATTATTCTTTATTGCCAGTCAAGAACCACTTTATTAAAATCTTAAATTGATTTAGCAATGAACATGAAAACACAAGAAATTATTAGTTTCAGCAATTTCATGGTTAAAGAACTGGTCATTAAGTTTGATAGTTACTTTTTATTTTGATGCCACCTCCACTTTTTTTAACAATTTTTTACTGAACATAAGTAGTATACATTTACACTATATTTGGTGCCCTCTCCCCCCGGCCCCCGTTTTCTCCCCCCCCCCCCCCACCAATGGTTGTCCAGGTTAACCATGTCTTATTCATAATTTTACACATGTTCAGGTATAGACCCTCATTAATCAAGATCGGCCTTTCTCCTCTCCTATCTTTCCATTAAAACTTAGCTAGTATTTCCCCTCTAATATCTGCTTTTAAAAGTAGTTTTTAATTTTATGACTATAATGTTATTATCTATTTTATTTATGACTGTATAATTTATCACTTTTCCTTTGGGGGAGCTGGCAGGTGACATTATAAGCCCAAATTTAAAGAATAATTCAAATGTTAATAAGAACCCAGGCGTAGTGGCACATACTTGTAATATCAGTACTTAGGAGGCTGGAACCAGAGGATGGCAGGTTTGAAGGAAGCCTCATCTACTTAGTAGGAGCCTCTGCAACTTAGCAAGACACTGTTTCAAAATTAAAAATAAAAATGGCTCAGGGTATCATGTATAATGCTCCTAAATTCAATCCCTATTACCAAAAATAAGAAAAACTGTAACCAAAATTTTGATTGGAAATAGATCTAGTCATGGTTAGATTTACAGCCCATTTAGGCAAGGACTAGTTCAATAAAGCATTCACAGAGCCCCTGGCAAGTGAATAAAAGAGTAATGTGCTACTAACATTGACTCTTGAAAAAATATTACTGTAGATAGAAACAGACCTAATCATAAAAGAAAAGCTAGTGATTAGTATAACTGCCCATACCCTTGTGGATCTACATAAAGCAACCAGAAAAGCCACTAATAATTGTAATATAAGTTAAGCAAATATTGAAAGAAAAATATGTGAATATTAGCAAGTCCTCCAATGTTCCACTTATGAAGGTCTGGCGATGGCCCATTTCAAGAAGGATATTATTAAGTGAAACAGAGACATATGAAGAAAAAATCAGAAGAGGATTTTCACATAGGATTAGGAAGTATTTTCCATAATGTTAAGGTTTCCAGAAATTTCTTCTGGTGAACTCATTGTTGTATCTCTATTGTAAGTTTCTTAGATGCTTTTGTTTACGTACTGGCAACACCTAGCATTGTTCATTACTTTATGATTGCAATCCCATGTAGGTGCCCAGCATGTGATAGGAACTCAATTATTCACTAAACAATTCATATTAATGGTTTAAAATTAATTTTAAAAACTTAAAACACTTATCCAATAAACAAATGCACATTACTGGTTTAAAATAGGGCTAGGGGTATAGCTCAGAGGTAGAATACCTTTAGGTTAAACCCTGGCACCAGGAGAAGAAGAAAAAGGAAGAGGAGGAGGAGGAAGAAGAAGAGTTTATATTTTACCATGGGGGGAGAAGAAGAAAAAGAAGGAGGAGGAGGAGGAGGAGGAGGAAGAGGAGGAGGAGGAAGAGAAGGAGGAGGAGGAAGAGGAAGAGAAGGAGGAGGAGGAGGAAGAGAAGGAGGAGGAAGAGAAAGAGGAGGAGGAGGAAGAGAAAGAGGAGGAGGAGGAAGAGGAGGAAGAGAAGAAGGAGGAAGAGAAAGAGGAGGAGGAAGAAGAGAAGGAGGAGGAAGAGAAGGAGGAGGAGGAGGAAGAGAAGAAGGAGGAAGAGAAAGAGGAGGAGGAAGAAGAGAAGGAGGAGGAAGAGAAGGAGGAGGAAGAGAAGGAGGAGGAGGAGGAAGAGAAGGAGGAGGAGGAGGAGGAGGAAGAGGAGGAGGAGGAGGAGGAAGAGGAGGAGGAGAAAAATGTTTATATTTGACCAGAGGAAAACACAAGTCCTGAGTGCATGTATGTATGTGTCATTTTGAACTTCACTGTGATGTATAATTACAATGGAGCAGTGAAAGTATATAAAAATAAGTCAGGTATGGTGGTACATGCCTGTAATACCAGTACTTGGGAGGCTGAGACAAGAGGGTGGCAGAATTGAGGACAGCCTCTTCAACTTAGAGGAACTCTCAGATATAAAGCAAAATAAAAATAGCAAAGAACTGAGGGTGTACTCAGAGGTAGAACTCCTCTAGGTTCAATACTCAGTACCACACATACACAAGTATAAAAATAATTTACTGACTGGCATATACATATTACTCTAAAGGATATTGGCGCTTTCTCTTTTATCCATTTTCCTTTCCTATTGAAGAAATATTTATTGCATCATGAGATCTATATAAAACATTAGAAGCTGAAGGAAGTTTAAGGTATGCAATTTAGTTAGTTGTTTGTTTTGTTTTGTTTTTATTTTGTTCACCAGCCATGGTTGTGTTTGAGATCATCTTTAAAAACAAAATTTAAGTAAGTAGAAGAGAAAGCTTTGGACTCAGAATCAAGAAATGTGAATGCGCCCTTAAGTAACTGTCATCAGTCAATAAAATGAAAAAGGATATTGGTTAGAACACCTTTCATACCCATCCTCAAACAGGTTAAATAATAAAATGTGAACATTTTTATAATATACATATAATGGGCAGTATGATTATATCTAACATATAACCAGTCGGCTGAGGTTGAAAATAAGAAGACACAAACATGGAAGAAAAATATCTGATTTGGGAATCGTCTATCAAGCTCTGTCCTACACTCACACTGTCATCTCTGGGAAGCCATGTACAGTCTTGGTCCACCTACATCTTGCCCTCCATAATCGGTCCAGATGGTCTCAGAAGTCTCTTCCAGCTCTCAAGGTTTATATGATTAATTTCAAGACATAGTGTCCTTCTCTCAGACATAATTTCTTTGCTAAATAAAGCAAGGCTAGATCTGTGAATAAATTTGAAATCCAACCTGACTTAGAGCAGGACTGTCCCTGATTCCATAAGCCCTGGAAGCTGGGGTTCTGGAGGACAGGCATCCTGAGCCAAAGCTAGCTGGCCAGCAGGTGGCGCTGTGCCATCACCCTGGGACCAGCCAGCCTGAGGTGCGGATGCTCTGCTCACTCAGAAATCTTAATCATTTGCAGTAATTAACAATGCCACACTTTTTTCTTTTATGATTATGAGCTGAACCTGATAGATTCTAATTTGAATAATTATGCTCTGATTAATTCTTCTCTCTGCTGACAGGTGGTAAAGGCTGTGAAAGAGGAGTTAGCTAGTTCCAAGCTTGAGCAAATACTCAGGAGGCTGAGACAGGAGAAGCGCACATTTAAGGCCAGCCTCAGTAACCTAGCGAGTCTCTCAACTTAGCCAGAACCTGTTTCAAAACTTGAAAAAAGTAAAATCAGGCTGGAGGTGCAAGCTCATGGGTAGAATGTCTTTGGGTTCAATTTCCACTACCATAAAAAGTAGGATGTTAATTGTATTGGAAGTCTTGTCCATATGTAATTTGAAATCAACAGGAGGAAAGTCATCTTTGAAAAAGTGACCGAAAGGAAGATGGCGAACGAGAAAAGCGGGGCTTAAGAGCCCCGCTAACAACCAATCTCCATTACCACAAAATCAGCGCCTTTCATAGCCAGAAAACACCATCACCAGAGAAACAAAAAAATCACCAGGCTCCAGAGAGAAAGCGACTGAGAACAGAGCCACAGACGTGGCAGCAGCGCTTTACTGCCGTCGGCAGAAGGGAGTTCACCGGACGGCTACAGCAAGCCGAGGTGAGCCGCTGCGGAACAGTCAGGCGGGATTTCTCGGCGCAGAGAGCATCTAAAGCTCCCAGTGGCTGAGCTCAGCAAACGCTGCAGGGATTCAGAGTGGAAATCAAAACCAAGAAGAAAAACGCCAGCCCCTTCTCCTGTCTCAGCCTCCTGAGTACTGTAATTACAGGCATGCACCACCATGCTCTCTTCATCAATAATCTTGCCCTCAACCTTACCTCTGTCATAAGTCTAGTGGCACAGGCTACAGCTTGTCATTGTCAATAACTGCAATCCCTTCATCATTTTGTTTGAGTTCACCCCTGGCTGTCACCACCACCTACCATTTCACCCAACTCCACTCAGTGTATGAACTGCGTTTGCAGCTTACCAGGACCTCTAATTCACACGTTCACCCTCCTTTTCATTCCTTGACCTCCTCTTTCCCTGCCTTCCTAATCTTAAATTCCACCGAATTGTCTCTTCACATTCTCGTCCTCATTTTTCTCCATTTATAGCAGCGGCGCCATATTGCCACCAGCGGCAGCAGCAGCGAATTCAGCGAAGCCAGTACAGCTACATCTGCGTACTCAAGAACAGCGAGTCAAATTGCGGGCCACAGAGGAGAAATCCCAGTACTGTACTCCCTGGGATTTGACCCAGTGGAGGAGGGGCGGTGGCAGAGATATCACACCATAGGAGAACGTGCAACCTGGCACCCCCCCATAGTCTAAAGCAGCCTCTATCCACTCCCTGGGTCGGAGACTCTGTGATACAACCCAGTAAAGGAGTAGTGGGGTCTGAGATACTACTGACTCGAGATCCAGAACACCTTAAGTGAAGTCATAGTGACCCAAGGGAAGAACCCAGAGAAGGCACAAACATCGGAAATCATGGGAAAGAGGAATAATACTGGAGCAATGGATGCCCACAACCCCACAACATCAGAACCTGATAAAACAGAAAATCAGAGATTTCTAGAAGAGCAAATCAGGAAAATAACTGTAGAAATAATAGAGGTGCTTCGAAAAGAATTCAGAGAGAGCCAGAAAGAGATAAAGGATGCAATTAATGAAGTAAAGGCCTCAATTCAAAGCACAAACAACCGATTAGAACACATGGAGAACAGAATCTCGCTCTTAGAAGATGATCATTCCAAAAATGAACACATAGTTTCTAATCTAGAAAAAAAATCCAACAGCAGGAATCTGACATTGAAGAAATATGGGCCTATTTTAAGAGAGCTAACCTAAGAATAATTGGAATAGAGGAGGGAAAAGAAAGTGAAACCAAAGGGATCAACAATCTCTTCAAGGAAATAATAGCAGAAAATTTTCCAGACATAGAGCAAGAGGTTGAGACACAGGTCCAGGAAACTTATAGAACTCCCATTAGACAGGACCGGAGAAGAGGATCCCCACGCCACATAATTGTCAAAATGACCAATGTGGAAGCCAAGCAGAGAATCATAAAGGCAACAAAAACAAAGGGCCAAGTGACATTCAGAGGCAAACCAATTAGAATCACTCCAGACTTCCCAAACCAAGTTATGAGAGCCAGAAGGGCTTGGAGTAACATATTCCCAATTTGAAAGAAAACAACTTCCAGCCAAAAATTTTCTACCCAGCAAAACTTTCTATCAAATTAGATGGAGAAATAAGAAGCTTCCATGACAAACAGAAACTGAAGGAATTTATGTCTTCAAAACCAGCGCTAGAGAAAATACTCAAAGAGATTAACTACAAAGAAGAAATAGGTAACACACACCAGAACCAGAGAAACAAGATTTTCCATCCAACAGACAACTAAGATTGGTTATCTGTGGAGATTCATTATTTATGTTAGTCTTTTACCTATCTCTAAATGGTATTGTTTGCTTTTATTGTTGTTAATTTTTAGGATTTCTAGTTGGAATATTAATATACCTTCAGATATAGCATTTGGAAATATTTTATCCCATTCTATCAGTAACTGTTAAATCTGTTTACATTGTTTTTGGATATACAATTTTTTTTTATTTTTTTAGGGAGTTTGTATACTCTTCTGTTGCCTGTGCCATTGAAATCATATCCAAGAAATCACTGCCAATTTCAATGTTGTGAGGTTTTATGACCCAGATTTTCTTCTAAAAGTTTATAGTCTTAAGATTTATATTTAGGTCTTTTATCTATTTTGAGTTAATATTTGTATATGGGATTAGGTAAGGGTCCAATTTTATTCTTTTCCATGTAATTATTATTTTTCAACAATATTTAGTTAAAAGATTATTTTTTCCACCACCAAATGTTCGTAGAAACCTTGTCAAAAATAACTTGACAATATAGGGAAGAATTTAGCTCTAGGCTTTTATTTAACTCCAATGGTTTATATATCTGCATTTAGAATAGTACTACACTGTTTCAATTATTGTAGCTTTATATGGTTTAAATCAGAAAATATATATCTTCTAGCTTTGTTCTCTTTCAAGATCGTTTTGGGTATCTAGAGTCCATATTCCATATTAGGATAGATTTTTTTTCTGAAAAATAAATATATAAATATATGATAGTTTCACCTAAAAAAATAGAAAAAAATAGATTCTCTGGTAAGAAAGAAAGTAAAAAGAAATGTTGAAATGTTATCTTTAAGTCATCAAAAGTTTGGTATCAGACAAATGAAACTGTTATGTGAGATTATCATTTTTAATTTTGGATAATTGCTATAATACTAGATGTCAACCACTAAGCCAAGCATGGGAAGGAGGGATGGGGAGAGAATGGGGTGGGGATCGGGTGGGGGCTGACTGGGCGATGTGTGCATGTATGTCTACAAAAGTTTGTATCCCACTATGATGTATGAATACAGTGCACAAATAAATAAATAAATAAATAAATAAATAAATAAGAAAAAGTGACCGAAAAAATTTAAAAAATTAAGAACCAAAAAAGAATAGGATAAGGCACCTCTTCCATAGTAACAATATGAATGATACAACCTAATGGGATAATATCTAAATATGGAGGACTTTAGGGAGAAAGGAAGACAACAAATTGAAAAGGACAGTGTACAATAATGAGGGTATTTTCTGAAACCACACTCATGAGTAGGATCCAAGTCACTGCTTGGGCTACTAGGAAGACGGCATAGTCACAAGAAAAAAAATTGTTACAGCAAAAAGGTAAAAGAATCATGGAGGGAGAATACAGAGTCATCATTGCAATTCACCAGTGCTTGACCATGATATCTGGAGGAATCATGGAAAAGATTTCAGAATTTGAAAGGATAGAAAAAATGGATAGATTAAAGGAGAGTAAAACTTTGTGGAAATTAGAGTAAAATATGAGCGTGACCTAGAAGTGAATAACATAAAAAGGAATAAAAATTACTATAATATATATAAACCCATGTGTATTCAAGGCAGATAACTGTGGCAAGGCTTAGTGTGTTGGGGCAAAGGAGAGCACAGGGGGGCCCTTCACCTCCCTGTGGAAGCTGGGTCTGTGTAACTGTGTGAAGCCCCGTTGCCCCTGTTGATGGGGCAGAAGATTGCCTTCCTTATATTTGCATTCACTCTTAACTGACGGAGGACAGGGACGAAGCCTGAGGAACGAAAATTTCCGAAAGAGTTAAAGGAGATTCTATGAAAGGTCGAATCCTCCAAAACTCTGGATGTGACTCCTGTCCTTTCCGGAATTTGTCCTCTAAGGCTCACCAGTGAGGGCAGGGGGCTGATCTTAATCACAAGACCTGTAAACAGGGGGCTGATCTTAATCACAAGACCTGTGATATCACAGGTCTTCTTTTTGTCTTGCTTATGATTGTATCTTAGTGATTTACGTGTCCTTCACTTAATACCCCACTACTGTACTTTGGTGTTTACTCTTTTCTACTAGGATCTGATGATCAACCTAACTGGAGAAGGGTATAAAAACCTAGTTTTAGAGAATAAATTTTGTCAGTTGCATGAGAACAGGCAATTGTCCGGGTCCATCATTTCAGGTCTCTCCCTCCCAAGTCTCGGAGAGGAATCTCCACACTTAACACTCTTTGGGAGAAGGGTAAGCCAAATGCCTGTGTACAATTACTGCCTTGAAGCTTGATGAAGTGAGAAGTTTTTAGAAAGACATTTCTCAATCTCTTCCTGCTCTGCAGTGATGCTAGTTTTGAAGGTCTAGGTGAGCACAGTTCTACCCAAGAAAAGCTGTTTTCTCTTTCTGAGATTCACCATTTGGATGCTAAGCCCTCCTGCAGTCATCTTATTATTTCTTTCCTTTAATTGTTAGATATTTGTGCTTTCAGAAAGATGACTTTGACTTTATTTTCTCTACCTTTATAGGAATAATGAGATTGGCATTTAAGAGCTTTCCTTTATATCTCTCTTCTTTCTTAAACAAGTGTCTAGCAATTGTTTTGTGGATGAAAAGTTTTTTTCCTCTCGGAAGATATCATTTCTTTGCCGCATTATTTTCTATGAATTGCCTTTATTTTCCTACAATTATTTTGCCTTGTCTTTAGATACTTAAGAAGCTAGTTAAAATATCTATATACCAAGGGAAGAGCTTGTGAACTGGTAGATTTAACTTGAGGGGGTTTAACCCAAGCCATTAAAGGTTCTGCCCCACAAATTAGCTTGTTCCTAAAAGGCTTGTCTTCTCCTGACCATGGATTTCAGCTATTTTGGGATTCTCCTTAACCTCTTTCACTGGGTTTCTGCCAAAAAAACAAAGAGAAGCCTCTGTAGATTTTATTATTAATTTTTTTCATGATTTTAAAATTTTCACTGACAGGTAATCAACACATTGTGATTTTTGATACATGTACTAATCAATTTTGAGTAACAAGCACATCTATCAATGTGCAATGCTTAAAACTGAGTAACAAGCATATTCATCTTCTCAACCGTCATTTCTTCATGCTAACAAAACTCAAAATTCTGTCTTCTAGCTATTTTGGAATATATAATATACTACTACTAACCATAGTTACTATACTGTGCAATAAAAATTTGAGAGGCTGAGACAGGAGTATTGCATAGGTTCAAAGCCAGCCTCAGCCACTTAGTGAGGCCCTTTGCAACTCAGTGAGACCCTGTTTCAAAATAAAAAATAAAAAATAGGGCTAGGAGTGTCACTTGGAGTTAAAATACCCCTGAGTCCCATCCCTTGTACTGCAAAAAAAAAAAAAAATTTGTTTGAACTTTGAACCTACTGTATGTCACTTGTACCTGTTATTCAAAGTTTCTCCATCTGTCCTTTTACTATAGATATTTTCTGAGCCATTCATCTTCCTCAGAGATAACTCCTTAAATATTCTTAAAACTATTTTTTTATCTTTTGGATGCAAAATAGGAAAAAGGTCAAAATGATATATAAAATCTAAACTAGTGTCTCTCACATCCTAATGTTTCTAATTCTTAAGTCATTAAGGGTTCTGCTCTACAAATTAGCTTGTTCCTAAATGGCTTGTCTTCTCCTGACCCTGGATTTCAGCTTTTTTGGGACTGTGTTTAACCTCTTACTTTAAACACATCTGCTTCTCAAGTTCTAAAAGCTTGATGCCATTTATTATTTGCTACTATCGCCTTTCCTGTGAGCTTTTCTTTGTGGTTCATTCTTTACTAGTTTCCCTGTGATGTTATTTTAGTGGAATATTGAATAATGCTGAAATTGACATATAAGTGCTGAAATTTCCCTGTCATACATAACTCCCTTCCCCAATGTAGTCAAAAACCCTTACTTGGAGTCCTGTTGAAGCAAGTGTAGTCTGGTGTTCACATCCATACAACCAGTAATAATTTTACTGTTGCTGCTCTCAGATAAAACTAGGAGGATGAGTCTGAAGATTTTACCACTTTAAAGAAGTGTTAAATACATCCATCCTATTTAATCTTGTGTGATCATTGATACTGTGGACACTTTACAAAGCTGTAGCTAAACTTCATATAGGAAACACTGACAAGGTGGCCTAGTGGGAAAACATACCCCAGGCCAGCTCTCTTCTAATCCAGATACCATCGAATTGACTCCGTACCATATATTCTCCTGACCTCAAGTTAACCTCAGTGATCCAATGAGGAAAACTTATCTGAAATATTGTTTTAGTTATCTTTTTCAACACTGTGACCAAAATACCTGGCAAGCAAAACTTAATAAGGGTAGTTTTATTTAAGGTTCATGGTTTCAGAGGTCAGTTCATGCCTGGATGGCTTCAAGGTGGAAATGTCTCGGCAGCAGGGCATGACAAAGGAAAGTCACTGTCACCTCATCATGACCAGGAATGAGGGGAGAACACAAATACAGTCCCAAGGCCACGCCCCTCCTTCAGCTATGCTCCACCTCCAAACCCAGCTGCACTGTCTAACACATGAGCTTTTGGAGAGGATATCTTATAACTAAACCATAAAAAGTAAGTTGCAATTTAATGAATTTTTATTAAAATCTAACTGCTATACTCTGTATCACAAGTTTTCCATATAATTACAGCAATCCTTGTAATAGAGTAGTATTATCACACTAATGATTCTAAAACTTTCCATGTACTTTTAACACAAAAATGCATACATCCATCATTTTTGGACTATTCCCTGAGGTATTGTTTGAGCAAGTGGTTGTGGTCATCACAAATAAAGGAGCCAAAAAAGGATGAATCATAAAGTAGGAAACATGAGAATGTGGACTGCATGCTTAATTTAGGCCTGGCATCATATCCAGGCACATTGTTCTCAGTCTGCTTTGGCATGAGAGATGACAAATGCATGTAACAAAAGAGCACGAACTCCCCACCTCCAGAAATATGAACTTCTTAAAACCTATGTTAGTGTGTGAAATATTTGCAAGTGAATTATCTGACAGAGGCAAGACAAATGCAGGGCCACAATCCAGCAGAGGTGAGTTAAGAAGCCTTAGGGAAAATGGCCATTACTCTTTCTGCAAATTGGATTTATATGCTTGTATATTACATCAGAGCTTCCCCATCACATCTATCACACCCTAACTGGCATTGCAAAAAACAAATGCTCTTCTCCTAATGAGCTTTTTATGCCTTCATTCTCTGTTTCCATTCTAACACTCATTGTTCATCAGCAAGGGTAACACATTTGTTCTTCAAAATAAATTTCCACTGAAATTCCAGGAGAAAAGTAAATGGCAAATGTCTGGCAAAGTAAATAATTTGGTAAGACATAAGTGTAATGAAATTTCAGCCACCTTCTCTGGAACTAGAAGGTGTAATTCTACAAAATATCAAAGAAAAATGGGCACCAATAAGTTGAAATTGCAACATTAATCCTCACTAAAAGAAAAAGAGGAAGATTTACCTATGTAAATGTTTTTGCTATAAGCCAGTGATATAAATATTCATTTCACTATAATGACTAAAATATGGATTATGATCTATTTTTGTCATTGTTGCTTAGCTTTTATTTTTCATGTGAAAATAATGTGAAGAAGGAGCTTCCTTTAAATAAGATCAGTCTCAGGATAACTCCCACATTTTTTACCCCTCTTCCTATTCCACCACCCTGCCTCTTATCCCTTAGCCTAGGCAGTCATAAAGACCATGGGGGTACATGAAGATAAATCCTTCTTTGCTTCTAAAATGCCCATTTGATTCTTGTCTTTCTCATTCTCACAACATTGTAAGATTGATCTCAGAGAATAACCTCATTTTAAAAATAACATATTAAGGTAAAGACACCTTTTCATCATTGTCTAAAATAAGCAGTGAGAACATATTTTGAGTCACTACAAAACACTTTACATTAATTATATGACATAATTTAATACTCAAAGTTATCATTTTAAGTAGGCTTATCTTCATCAACTTACTTTTAAGACCTCTAAGGCACAAGTTAAACCAACTTACTCAAAGTTGTACAACTAAGTGGGCTACATAAGTCAGAGTATGAATTGCTAATAAATATTTATGTTGGGTCAGCAAAAACAGAATTTTCAGCAGAGTCCATTAACTTAAATTAACTAATACTTTTTTGAGACAAATGCAGAGGTTTATTTAGAAAAGGGGAAAATGTACATTCAAGGGGGAATGTGGGACAGAGCGAGAGGAAGAGAGTGACTTGAGTCTTTTCAGTCCTTTTTAATAGAAGAACACCATGAGAGAATGAGTAGGGATGCTTTGCAGGGATGGAAGGCTGGTCTTTTCATTTTTTTCAGAATCTTAAGATTCCTGAAATTTTATTGGTGGGTGCTGGGTGGTACCTGGGCTTGACCAAAAGTCAGACATTTTATTATTATTTCTTTTTTCAGTGGTACTGGGGATAGAACCCTTTTCCAGGCTACACTCCCAGACCTATTTTATATTTTTGTTTAGAAACAGTGTCTCTTAAGCCAGCCAGGCTGGCTTTGAACCTGCATGATCTTCCTGTCTCCGCCTCCCAAGCACGTGGATTATAAGCGTGCGCCATCACACCCGGCAAAAGTCAGACATTTTAAAAATACCTGTTATTCAGGATTTCACACACACACACACACACACACACACACACACACACACACACACACACACTTAGGAATAAACTTAACCAAGGAGGTAAAAGACATCTACAAAGAAAATTATAAAACATTGAAAAAAAGAAATCAAAGATCTTAGAAGATGGAAAAATCTTCCATGTTCATGAATAGGCAGAAAAAACATCATCAAGATGACCATACTTCCAAAAGTTATCTATCTACAAATTTAACACAATACCCATTAAATTACCAGGATCATTCCTCACAGACATAGAAAAATCGGTCCTTAAATTCATTTGGAACAACAACAACAAAAAAGAATAGTCAAATAGTTCTCAGCAACAAAAACCATGCAGGA
This sequence comes from Muscardinus avellanarius, assembly GCF_963383645.1. Classification (NCBI taxonomy): domain Eukaryota; kingdom Metazoa; phylum Chordata; class Mammalia; order Rodentia; family Gliridae; genus Muscardinus; species Muscardinus avellanarius. The sequence continues at coordinate 104,926,197 of NC_137794.1, read as the reverse complement.
GGAATCACAATACCTGACTTTAAGCTATATTACAGAGCGATTATAATAAAAAACAGCATAGTACTACACAAAAACAGATACATAGACCAATGGAGAAGAATAGAAGACCCAGAAACAAACCCACACACTTACAGCCAATTGATATTTGACAAAAAGATCAAAAACATACACTGGAAGAAAGATAGCCTGTTCAACAAATGGTGTTGGCAAAACTGGTTAACCATATGCAGAAAATTGGAAATTAATTCCACTTTCTCACCCTGCACAAGAGTCAATTCAAGATGGATCAAAGACTTAGAAATTAGACCAGAGACCTTGAGGCTCCTTGAAGAGGGCATAGGTCCAACACTGAAACACATAGGCACAGATTAAAAACTTTCTCAACAAGACCCCAAAGGCACAACAAATTAAAAGGGGAATCAATACATGGGATTGCATGAAACTGAAGAGCTTCTGTTCAGCAAACGAAACTATCAAGACCCTCAACCAAAAGCCAACAGAATGGGAGAAGATTTTTGCCACCTACTCTGACTGTGGACTAATATCTAGAATACACACAGAGCTTAAGAAACTCAACACTAAAAAAATAATAATCCAATCAAAAAATGGGCAAGTGAACTAAATAGACACTTCATGAAAAAAGAATTTCAAATGGCCAATAAATGCATGAAAAAATGCTCAACATCACTGGCAATCAGAGAGATGCAAATCAAAACTACCCTGAAATTTTACCTAATTCCAACTAAAATGGCAATCATTCAAAACACGAACAACAACAAATGCTGGCGAGGATGTGAAGTGGGAACTCTAAAACATTGTTGGTCGGATTGCAAATTATTGCAACCACTTTGGTAAACAGCATGGAGGATCCTCAGAAGAATGGGAACAAATTTTCCATTTGATCCAGCAATACCACTTCTGGGTATCTACCCAAAAGATAGGAAACCAAACTAGCAAACTAATGCATGTGTATCTATGTTCATAGCTGCACAATTCACCATTACCAAACTATGGAACCAGCCAAGATGTCCATCAACAGATGAATGGATTACAAAACTGTGGGGTATGTACACAATGGAATTTTACTCAGCCATAAAAAAACCACAATCACATCATTTTCAGGGAAATAGATGGAATTGGAGGACATTGTGCTAAGCAAGATTAGTCAGTAGCAAAATGTAAGAAATCGGATGCTTTCCCTAATATGTGAAAGCTAAGGAGAAATGGGTCATCAGAGGAACTCCAGGTATAAAAGGAGAACCCATAGAGGAAAGGGGGAAGAAGGAAACTCTCTAAAGCACATGCTGTACTTAAAAAAACATATCGATGTCAACCATTAAGTCAAGCATGGAAAGGAGGGATGGGGAGGGAATAGGGTGGGGATGGGGTAGGGGCTAACTGGGTGATGTGTGCATGTATGTCTACACAAATTTTGTATCCCATTATGATGTATGAATACAATGCACCAATAAAAATTTTTTAAAATAAATGAAAATAAAAATACCTGTTAAAGCATCTATCAAGATCTGTTTCAAATATTAGAAATGTAATATGCATAATTAAGAATGAATTAATCACACTTGGAACAAACTGTTTCTTTTTAAAAAATAAACATCATAGCTGGAAGGAAGGTAATGATACTTCAAAATTGAGACTTAAAGTATACATTCACTGGCTCGGTGTGTAGCTAAGTGGTAGAATGTTTGCCTAGAATGCATAAGACCATGGGTTCAATCCCCAATTATTGAAAAAAAATGTGCTTCCCAGTTCATAAACCCAGTCTACAGAATTCAGTGGTCAAAAGACCAAAATAAGTCTTCTGACCTAAATATATGCTTACTTTCCTTTGCTTAAAGTGTAGCTTGGCAACAGATTGCTGCAGTGGTTTTGAACCTAATACCTAGGTAAAGATGAACGTGCTATAAATACTTAGTATCTAGTGAATTTATTCACAAATGTTATTCTAGGGGGAAAATAAGATTTTAAAGATAATAAATATTTCATTTGTTCATCATTTCATTTCTTAGTCCATAGGATTAAGCCCAAGTGCACTCTACTACTGATCCCCACCCTTTTAATTTTTTCACTTTAAAACAAAATCTCACTAAATTGCCCAGGTTGGCCTTAAATTTGCAACCCTCCTACCTCAGCCTCCCAACTAGCTAGTTACAGGCCAGTGCCACCTTGTCTGGCAGCATTTCCTTTCTGAATTAATCTCACTTTACTTTATGGAGGACGTTTTCAGGTTATAAATTTAACAAAAGAAAATTAGCAAAAAATAAAACGTCAATATTCCTTAACCAAACAGGCGTAAGTAAAATGCAACAATGAATTTAATTCTCTGTAATTTTCACCTCTTTTTCATCTATGGAAGTTGGTTGTATCTAAATTTGTACTGAGAAGCGATGAAACATTAGAGTACTTGTTTTAGAAGAATAAAAAGCATGTTGTGATGCTTATCACTTAATATTCAAAACATCTACAAATAATAGCGGCTGATTTCAGGCGCATTAACTGTACACCATGTACAACTCCTCTGCAAGAGCTTAATTTATATAGCTTCACTTTATTTTTTTCTCTTGAAAATCGCCACAAACATTTATCTGTAAGATTGGTACACTATTCAGCAACACAGGTGGCAATCTCGCAAGCATCACGGAAAATATTAGAATACAAATGGGAGAAATGTCAAGTTTTAGATAAAGTGTGCTCTCTATACAATAAAATGTGCCAACTCCAATGAAAGCCTGCTACAAAAAGGCCAAGACCAGCACCAAGACACCCAGCGCTGTGGTCCCACCACGCGCAGGGTAGAGTGACAGGTCAGCCTGCATCCCGTATCGGCATCTCTATGCAGTTCTGAACACCTCCTTCTTAAGGATGATGAAACACATCAGATCGTCTGATGCCCTGATGGAACCGTTACATTAACTGCAGAGTGCTGTGTCCTCGTTTTTGCCAGACTAGTTCTATTGAAAGCAAATCAGAGTAGAATGTGTCTAGGCAAAGCCTTAGATACATTTTAACCCCAAGTTTTTGAATCTCCACTGAGAAATCTGTAGTTTCCCATAAGCTGCTTCTAGGTCTCATGCCATGCAGATGCAGAGATAGACTGATGTACCTTGTGATTAACTGACTAGGCCTAATTAACTTAATTAGGAATATTATTTTGCCTGGCTTTATTACTCCTGTTCTAGAACAGGAACAAAAATAAATGCAGAAAAGACTGAGTCTTGATTACAGTCATGCTGCATCTCCATCAAGACACTGTACAAAAGAAGAGCAATCAAGAAAGCACTAATAAACACGCTTATCTGTGTTGTTAGCAATGTGCTTTAGAGATGAGGAAGGTCTCAACCCTTGCAAGCCAGAGATCAAACAAAAAAAAAAAATCAGCTCTCTTATTTTGTAAGGCTGATAAGTATGCTAGATTGCTTGCCACTTAAGTATTCAAAACATCTAAAAATATTAGACTGTCACAAGGAAGGGCTTATTGTAAGCCACACATTAAGAAAGTTATTTCTATTATTTCACTTATTTTCACCATCACCTAATAATACACAAGTCAATGCCTCACTGTGTATGTGAAGGAAATAAGAGCTTTAAAGGTAGAATATTTGACTCAAGGTCAAACCACCAGTAGGTGATGGGCCCCGATGCTCTCCACAGGTATCTGAGTTCAAAACACGTTTTATTGATGGTGCTGCTGTACTTCCTCTTAGCACATCTTTCCTCATAAATCTACTAATTATGCTATAAAGCATTTACCCTCTGGACACTAAAAAAGTCTTTTGTTAAGCTTTTAAAGTAAGTTTTGGACTACCTATATAAATTATGCAGGATAGAGATGATATGTGATGGGTGGGCCATGTCAAAGCCATTTCACATGGGAAATTGTTAAAAATGATGGGAAAAAGAAAGTTAGAAAGTTCAGGTGACTTTTGGGCACAGCAAATGCCCATATGCCCACTGAGGTAGGCTGACCTTTTTAAGAGGTGCACAGGCCTCTTAGCTACATGTAATATTTTATGTGCAAGGAATATGCTTGATATCAATAATAAAAATAATCACAAATTAAATAAATGACCATGTTGAAGTTCTCAATCTAATTCTCAATCCTTGGAATCTTATCACTTTGGGTGTCAAAAATCCAGACAGTAGCCCACTAGTATATCTCCCAATCAGATAGATTTTGCCAATCAAAAAATATTTATCCTGATTTAAATGCTGAATAGATTGGAATCATATATGTTTCGACAGCTTTGTTAATTGTCTTTGTTCAATTTTTTTTTTGTACTGGGGATTGAAACTTCTGAGCATTCAACCTCTGAGCTCAACCCCTACCTCACCCACTCTTTCTTTCTCTCCCTTTCTCTCTCTCTCTCTCTCTCTCTCTCTCTCTCTCTCTCTCTCTCTCTCTCTCTTCTCTCTCTTTCTCTCTTAAACTGAGCCCTACTAAATAGCAGAGTCTATCCTTGAACCTGTGTTATATATAAAATGTCCCAAAGAGCTCATTTGTTAAGGTTTGGAGTTGATGAAATTGAATCTTGAGAGTTGGAATTCCAACAGTGTATAAATCCATTGTAATGGGTTTATCTGAACCAACAGGGTATGGCTAGGGAGTGGATGCTTGGGGATACAGCCTTGGGGGTTATTTATAATTCCTCCTTCTCCCTTCTCTTTCTCTCTTGCTTTTATTCTCCATGATGTGAGGAGCGCAGCTCTGGTACTCTCCCTCTCTGAGCCCCTCACCTCTATGATCTGAAATCCTGTGTCCCTGACCTCACATGGACTGATCCCAAAACTGTAAGAAAATAAATATTTATTCTTCTAAGTTACACGGTCAAATATTTAAATTATGATTGTAATAATACTGACCAGAAGAGCTTGCAATCTTCCTGTCTCAGCTTCCTAAGTATTAGAATTATAGCCACCACCATGCCTGGCTGTTCAACACATGAACAGTGTGTTTCAGTGGTGCTCTTGCAACTCCACTTGAAACGATGAATAGGCTCATATTTATCTGTATACTTCTTGTTTTTATCTTTTCAACACTTAGCAACACTAATATTTAATTTTAACATTTACTCTATAGCATTGTATTAAGTTATTTACTAGCAGTTTATCAAACACACTGAGCAAAAGCAATGTGAAAATTTTATTTGAAGCATGGTATTAAGAGTTGTTTTTTTCTGCTCAGGTTTGCAGAGAGCAACAAATAATTTTTTACAAATGGGATGAATTAAAGACAGGGAGAATGATTTAATGCAGGGTGGTAAAACAGGAATGTTTTCCAAGTTAAATACAGTTTAAAAACCTGCAGTATCAAATTGATGGTAGAACTAGGGATGTAATCTTTGAACATGATTACTTCTACTTGGCATACATGTCAATCAGACCTCACTGCCATTCATCTTCCATAGCAGCCAAGGAAACTATCAATTCGAATCACCTAAAACTCTCCTAGTACAGAGAATGAAATTCTAAGAGGAAAAAAAAGTAAATTCCTTTTTAGCCAAGATTAATTTATTTTCATTCTAAGACTATACTTTTTTTAGAGAAAACCTCATTTAGTGAATTTTTCACTTTCATTTTTATACTTCAGTTGATGTATTATAATCCCACATCATAATGCAGTTCATAATGAGAGTAACCTGTGTGCACTCAGCTGATTACCCCTTCCCATCCCCCTTCCCCATACAGGATATTGAGACTAGCTTTGGTATTCTAATATAAGTATATAATTTTCCCCTCTCTCCTCTTCTGCCTTCCCCTAGCCCACCTTCCTCATGCCACTAGAATTTCTTCTCCATTATCTGAAGCCCCTCCGGCATCCCCATTACTCCCTAGATTTTCCATATGAGAGAAAACATAACCCTTCACTTTCTATGACTGGCTAATCTTACTCAACATAATATTCTACAGGTTCATCCATTTTTTCTGCAAATGAGATAATTTTGTTCTTACTTATTGCTGAGTAGGATTCCATTGTATGTATATCTTATAATTTGGTAATCCATTCATTTGTTTATTTACATCTAGGTTGGTTCTGTAATTTGGGTTCTGTGAATTGCGCTGCTATAAATATGATATGCATATACTATTTTTTTTTAAAAAAAAGAATGCACTTGGATATCCTCTTTAACAAAAATAAAATGCTATGAATTACTTTTCATCATGGGTAACGATTAACAACAACAATAAAAGGATCTGACATTAGGCGCTCCATAAAAATTTTGCAAGTGAAAAACAGACAGCTAGAAATGTCAAGATAGTCTTCAGTACTTATATTACTTTCAATATTTAAAAGTTTATAAGTATTTTAGACTTTCTTGTCAAAAACAAAACCATATTTGTCTATTTCATGTTTATTAAATGAAAAATCTGTGACGTATTTGTCATATTTCCTTATTTCCTTCAGTTTAACTTTTTGCCAATATAGATGGAAAAATTAAAAATAGTATTGAAGAAAGTTGTGTTTTTACATTTTTAATTCTTGTTGGAATGTTTTGTATTTTAATACATCTTATAAAAATTTAACAGTATATATCAAAATATATAGCAATAACTCAATTACTCATGTATTTTAATTTGTATGCCACATACATTTATTTCAGTAGTACCAGTGTCTTTATCCCAAATATTTTTTTCATTTTTCTTCATTTAATTTATTCAATATCTAAACACAAGTAGTTCTTTTGAGAATAAAGCATTTTAAATCCAATCATCCTCACCTTTCCACGGAACTCCTCAGTGTATTTCACAAGTGTTCCACAGTTAATACCTATGGAGACTGATATGTTGATCTCTGGTACTTACATTACAAAATCATTTTAGAAGTTGAATTGTCACAGAAATTATACAACATGTACAAAATTAATGAAATGTAAGAAGAATACAAAAGTGAACAGCATTATCAGCAAAAAAAATCACTAAAATGTCAATTTTCCCTTTCATGTTAGTAAATACACTTTCAATGTTAATATCCAATAGAGAAATGCATATAATGACTCAGACCTTCTCATATAGAGTTAACGGGCATCTAATATTATGTACTTTATGAAATGTGATTGGGCCGTATATTTCTAAACGATTTAAACATATTAATACCTTGGTTCAATAAACATACTCTAAGAAAACCATATTTGATTTTTGTATTTGGATACCCATCAGATGCTTTTATGAAACTAGAAATAGAAGAGAACACATAGGCTCAACAAATAGAGCTTAAATAAATCATAAATACATATATGAAATACACATTATTTAAATGGTATTTTGAAGACTATTTTATGACATGGATAATAATAAACAATAAAATTTTCAGTGAAAATACTATGTAGACATTCAGTATATAATTAATTTTATGACAGAAAAGTATAAGGCTCAGCATGTTGGAATGAAAGCACAGGTACATAGTGGCATGCTTTTATTAAGATTGGATTGAATTCTCCTGGATTCTATCCTTTAAATAGAAGGCATCATAATATTTTTAATTTTTTAATTTATTTTGATATGCACTTTCATTTATACATGTGATAGAAAAGTGCTATGCCTCTTTGCCTCCTTTACAGGCAATGATTACTGCTTAACCTTTGAGACATTTTTATATTTCCAAAATGTCTCCAGTGGCTTGATCTATCTCTCTCTCTCTCTCTCTCTCTCTCTCTCTCTCTCTCTCTCTCTCTCTCTTTCTTTCTTCTTTCTAAGTAAGCAGCATTAGCATCACAATTCTGTCAACATTTTATGATGTAGTTTTAGTTTATATTTGCATTTATCTTAAGTACTTAGGATTCTTCTTCCCTGTATCATAACTCTGTGCTTACCTTTATTTAATTCTTATTTACCCTGTAATTTCAAAACCCATAGTATTTTCTTAGTATTTTTATTATTAATGTCTCTGAGTACTAATCTCCCCTCTCTCCCTCTAATATTTCCTTATAATATTTTATTCTTTTATCATATGCTTCAAATAGAATTCCATTTTTCTCTGCATTTTAGCTTCTTACAACAGTCTGTCCTCTGCTTTGTTTCTATAATTTCCTGTGTTTTGATCATTTATTACCTTGGATGTATATGTTGGTCCTCTTGCACTCGGTCCTAAGCAGGTGTTATGCAATGGACCCTTCTCATTCCCTCCTGCTTGCTTGCTCAACCCCCTCGTCTGCCTCCCAGACCATCACCACTTCCTGAACACATGTCTAAATTTTACTTCTCAGAACATTTTTAATTCTCCATGACCTTACTAATACTGAATCTATTGACTTAAGAGTTAAAATATCACCCTTCACTCCTTAATCAGCCTCAGGAGAAGGCCAAATAATTTTCAAGTGCTAACCAATATTATCTTTTCGATAGACTCTTCAGAATACACCATAGGCAAAATGTCAAATTCTCTGTTCCCATGGCCTTTTGCTGACACCTTAAGAGTACAGTAATGAAATTTTCTGCTTATCTTTTTCTGACTACACAAATGCACTCGTGATGTATTTTTTCACTGCTCTATTTTCCGCTAGTATTTTCCAATCCTACTTCCAAACCAATATGGCTTTTTGCATGGTCTTTGTGCCATAAAATGTCTTGTGAACTAAGTCACTGAGCCTCCACTAGTCACTGCTTCATTCCTGTTGAGCATAAATTGAATCTTTAACCTTAGCCCTCTGGGTGGTATTACCAAAATAAATCCTTCCAGCAATATTTTTTCTTTGTTTTTTAATGCTTTCTCCATAATAAATGCATTTTCCTGCTGACTAAATTGCATTGAACTTCTCCACACAAGGTTTTTTTAATTAAGCTCAGCATGAAAAAAAATGAAATAAATATCAGTGCAAAGTAAAATGAATCACTTATCAGTGGTTACTCATTTCCTTTTATACAAATATTTATATGATTCCTTTTCTACAGTAAAATAAAAAAATATCTTTTACAAAATGCACCTTCCTGCTTACTGAAATGGATGGGTATACTATGTCAAGAAATTTACATATTTGAGAAACAGGCAAATTGCAATTTCTGCAGTCAGAAATACAACCAAACTATTAAGTATTTGGAACTCTATGGATGGCTTCTACCTTATTTTCAATGCTTTAATTTTAAGCTGCCATTTTACCCTCCAATGTTCTTAGCAGAACTTATAGCAATGGTGTGTGTTTTTCCATTTTAAGGATCTATAATTGTTACAGGAGATATGTTCAAGCTTTGATAAATTACTAATTGAACCTTTTAACAGTATTTACTTATATATGACCTTTCATTTTTTTGCTGAATCTGCTTATTTTTACAATCCAAATATCAAGGTATATATCAAATGATCATTCAACTACAAATGTGATCTCATATGCAGGATCTAGGTGGAAGGCAAATGCTTGATCAGATTGAATATGTTAACATGGTTGCATTGAACAGAGATTCCATACTCAGGATGTTAGCTTTTGAGGGCTAGAAAGGGCTCTGATAATTTGCTTAATTGAAGTGTTGAAACCTGAATCAAAAAATTTCCTATACTGAAAGAACTTAAGATTTCAGAATTTACTTGGTATACTATCTCAAGAACAATAGTCAAAGGCTTTAATGTGCACAGGCTCAGCAAAACATCTCAGTGGCTCCTATTACTATCATTGCTCTATTTTTATTCTAAACTGGAAACTCATAGTAACTATATATATTATCTATGCATGTACTTTTGGTGGTACTGGGGTTCCTGGAAACCCTTCTACCTCCGGGCTACACTCCCAGACCTATATTTATACTTTTTTTTTTTTGAAACAGGGAGGGTCTCTTAAGCCAGTGTGGCTGGTGGCTTGGAACCTACGCAATCTTCCTGGATCCGCCTCCCAAGCACGGGGATTACAAGCGTGGCCACCATGCCTGGCATCTATGCATGTACTTTTGAACTAAAATGATCTCTGGCTGATTTTATTATACACTCTTGAATTTTTCTGTCATTCTATCTTTGTCATATATCACTGATATATAATATTAGAATGTTGTATTTCATGCAATATTAAAAGATGAATTAAATTATTTTGTAACAACATGGCATTTACATAAAAGCAATGATGAATAGATAGATATAAATAAACTTGGATTCTAAATAAGATGGTTAAACCTCATCACATGAACTTGTAAGACAACAATGAGGTTATAACAAATAGCATCAATAAAATAGAGTTTATATAATGAAAAAGTATTAGAATGTATAACCTTAAGAATTATACAAATCAAGCCAGACGTGGTGGCACACACCTGTAATCCCAGGACTTAGGCTGAAAGGCTAAGACTGGAGGATCACAGGTCCAAAGCCAGCGTACAGTGATTTAGTGAGTCCCACTGCAACTTAGTAAGACCCTGTTTCAAAATAAAACAAAACAGAGCTGGGGATGTAGCTCAGAAGCAAAACACTCCTGGTTTCTTTCAATTCCTAGTATTGTGCATGCATGAGCGCACACACACACACACACACACACACACACACAAGAATTACACAAATCAAACAAATTTATATATCACCACTTTCTTTACCAAATCTAGGTTAAAAAATTGTAAAACCCAAAAAGGTCAAAAAATTTAAAGTAAACAGTTTGGAAATGAGACTTTGAATATTTGCTTTATGGATTCATTCCATTTCCAACCACACTGAGAATCCCCAAATGTGTACATTACCCATTAGCCGGGTTACCAAATATTATATTATTTGTACACTCTTGCTTAAAAAATAAAGCTATTTAGCCGGACGTGGTGGCGCACGCTTGTAATCCCCGTGCTTGGGAGACAGAGACAGGAGGATCGCACTGGTTTGAAGAGACCTCGCTGGCTTAAGAGACCCTCCCTGTTTCCAAATAAAAATATAAAAATAGGGTCTGGGAGTGTAGCCCAGAGGTAGAAGGGCTTCCAGGAACCCCAGTACCATCATCATCATCATCATCATCATCATCATCATCATCATAATAATAATAAATACTATTTCTGTTTTTATTATAGACACAGTTTAAAAGAAATTGCTACAAATAAACTAAGTAAAGTAAAATTTTGATAGAACTCACCTTATTCTTTATGAGCATTGATTTTTAATTAAATTATTTAGCCTATTTATAGGTGGAATAAATACTTAAGGAACAAAACTAAAATTCTGTGGCATTATAAGTATCTATATGCATTAGAAAACATTCTTTTATAACCATGTATTTATGGTACTTTTCGAAAATAGTAGAACATTTTAAGAGAAGGTGCTATAGTAGCAATAACACAGTACTCATCCATTTATACTTGTCTTTGTCCATTGGATCCTACAACAAAATATCACAAAGTGGTTAGATTATAAACCACAAAAACTGTTTCCCAGAATAATGGAGGCTGGGAGACACATGATCAAGAAGCTGATAGAGTCAGTGTCTGGTGAGAGTTACTTACTAATAGTGTCCTCTTTCTGTGCCCTCACATAGTGGAAGGCATGGACTACCTTTCAGGAATTTATTTATTTATTTATTTATTTATTTATTTATTTATTTATTTATTTATTGTGGTGCTGGAGATTGAACCCAATGGCATTCTATCTTCAATCTATACCCGCAGCTCTATTTTACTTTTTGTTTGGAAACAAATCTTGCTATTTTGCTGAAAGCCTAGCTAAGTTGCTGAGGGTGGCCGGGAACCTGTGATCCTCCTGTCTCAAATTCCCACGTGCTGGGATTACAGGCATGTGCCACCACACCCAGACTTGAATCCTTTTTATAAAGAGAGCTTCAGTTAGCATTCTCACTACTGTAATCCCCCAAGATTTGATAACCACAGTTAGGGGAAGGAAGATTTATTTGCTCACAGTCCTGGAGATTTTAGGGGCTCAGTCCATGTAGGGCCTGGTAAAATCAGCAAAGGTCAGGGTATGGTGTGGGAAACAGAAAGGAAACAGCAGGAGGGAGACCAGAAGCAGAGAAAGCGAGTGCGAAGAGATCCAATGACATGTGTATAATCCCAAAGCGACATACCCTCTTTGGTCACACTGTACCTGCCTGGACTACCACCCATTAAATCCATTACAATGTATTCCCCCACTGATAAGATCAGAACCCCCATGATCCAATTATACTGAATACCAATGCATGAGCTCTTCAAGGGATATTCAGTATCTACCATAACAGACAGTAATCGTAATCACGAAGGCTCTGCTTTTATGAACGAATAATTTACCCTCATGGGCACATCTTCTAATACTATTGTCTGGGAAGTTAGAATTTCAAAAGGTAAATTTAAGAGATATAAACATTGTACCCTACATAAATTTGCTGACAGATAAGATTCACTTAATGTATTTCTACTGGATCAATTCATAGTCTCAATATTTATTTTTTGTGTGTGGTACTGGGCATGGAACTCAGGGACATTCTACTTCTGAGCTACACCCCAGCCCAATTTTTTATTCTTTATTTTGAAACAGGGTCTCACTCAGTTGCAAAGTGCCTCACTAAATACTAGCTGAGGCTGTCCTCAAACTGCTATCCTCCCATCTCATCCTTCCAAATGCTGGGATTATAAGTTTGTGCCACCACGCCTGGCATAGTCTCAATACGTAAAAAGCAAACCATACATTTCAGTAGTTAGTTTGCATCAGCAACCGCTGATAATAAATATTCTAAATGAAATATGTTTTGATTTTAACTATTAAATTTTTCATATCTACATATTGCCTAATAATGCAGTTATACAAAGTTAAACAGGGCAGTATTCTATTTATGTCAATGATCTTATAATAGCGGAACAGATACATGCTTCCCAGAAATATTTACAATTTACCAGTTTTACTATGAAAGATTCATTTAGATTTGAAAGAATTTGTTACTTAAGAATTCTGTGTAAAAATAAAAAATAAAGGCTTCTAATAAATGAGTTTTGTCATATGACTGCCATTGATTGATTCATAATTTGTTGTTAGGCAGTATTTCCCAAGCACAATTGACATGGTATCTGTGCTTTGGTATGGTAAGCAAGGTGTCCACCATCAGATAGCTTGTCAGTGCAAGTTAAAGGAGCTGGAAAAGACAGATGCATGGGTGATTTTCAGACTGCAGTTCTATGAAGTTGTCTATCCCACAAAGTGGCGTGATGAGGTCTTGACCTCGGTTAATCAGGATTGCTTGCATCGTATTTTTAGTTTTCTCTATCAGATGGTTAGAGGAATGGCTATTTGTGCCCCCCCCCGGCCTATCTGGAAAAAAAATTCATCTGGTTGCAAAAAGTCATAATGTATGTAGGGAGATTTCTGTAGCATTTTAGACAAGATAAGAGGACGAGTGAGACTATGAAGGTAGTAGAGAAAGAGAAGTAAATGCACTTAGCATATATTTTTTAGATAGAATTGGCAAATTTGAGTGTTAGATTTCTCTCTAACATAAGAAAATAAAAGGAATCACAACTAAGTCGTGGTTCTATAAACATGGTGATGAGTTACTATAAGGGTAAGACTGGTTTTTAATTTTGGTTCTTGTAGAGTAATAAAAGGGATGAAGAATTATGTCTTGGTTGTGTTGGTTTTGAGATAACTATAAGATAAATAGAGATATAAATTAGTCCATGTGGCATATTTTTAGCTCAAAAGAGGTCATGGGATAAATAAAACTCTAAGGCATTTATATTTAGATACTGTTCAAAACTATACAAGCAAAATAGATTGGGGAGAAAGAATATGTAGGCTAGGGAAAGCACGGGGGAACTCAAATATATTGAGAATAAAAGAAACAACCCAAAGAAACTCAGAAAGATCCAGAGGATTAGGAAGGACCCAAGGAAGAATGGTGTCAGAGTAGCCAAAAGAGGAGAAAGTGGTAAAACAGTGCCAAGTGTCACTCAGAGGTCAGATAAAGAAGTTGCCTCTGGATTTTACAACAGGGAAGTCATCAGCGACTTAGCCCTGATCGGTGTCCATGCAGCAGTGGGTCAGAAGCCAGAATCAAGTGGGGCCATGAGCTTTGCAGTTCAGCTTAGTGAATAGAACACAGATTTACCTTCTTCTCACCACAAAGCACACAAAAACAGCAAGCAAAAAATTGTAGAGAATAAAATGTCATCATATTATACTCTTGGATCTTACTGATAATTGTGATGTGGTTTTAGTGATAGCATAGAGAGATGAGTGATAAGTGTTCTCTATGTAACTGAGCTGAAGCATCATCCTTAATGGAGAGTCCACAACTACCACTCCAATACTAAAATTCAGGACATAATGATATAGAAACACTTAGAATTATGTAATTAATAGTAATAACAAGAAAAATTGTAAATCCCCTGGAGAATTTATTCAGATATATTTCTGCTCCCAAGTAAAGGAAGCTGATTTTGTTTAATTTTTATTACTATAGCTCTGTAGTATAGTTTGAAGTCAGTATTGTGATCCTTCCTGCATAGTTCTTGTTGCTGAGAAATAGTTTGGCTATTCTGGGTATTTTGTTACAAATAAATTGAAGGACTAATTTTTCTTTCCTGTGAAGAATGACCTTGGTATTTTAATAGGCATTGCACTGAATCTGTAGATCATTTTTTGAAAAATGACCAGTTTGATTATTTTATATCTGCCTATCCAAGAGCATAGGAGGTCCTTCTACCTTCTAGAATCTTGTGAGTAAAATGTGTTTTTTTTTAATTTCCTTTTAAGTGGATTTATGGTTGGCATACAGAAAGGCTTATAATTTTTGAGAAACATTTCTGAATTTGTTGACCAGTTCTAAAAGACTTTTGGTTGAATTAATTGGGTCTTCTAAGTAAAATATCATGTCATTTACAAATCAAGATAGTTCCAGATATTTTTCTTTCTATTTGAACTCCTTTGATTTCTTTCTCTTTCCTTATTGCTCTGGATAGACTCTCAAGTACTATATTGAAAAGGAATGGTGATAGTGAACATCTTTATTCCTGTTTTTTTTTTTTTTTTTTTTTTTTTTGCAGGTATGGGGATGGAGCCCAGGGTCATTCAACCTCCAAGCTACACCCCCTGCTCTATTGTTTATTCTTTATTTTGAAACAGGGTCTCACTAAGTTAAGAAGGGCCTCACTAAGTAGCTGAGGATGTCTACAAACTGCTGTCCTCCAGTCTCAGCCTCCCAAATGCTAGGATTACAAGCGTGCCCCACCATGCACTGTATTCCCAATTTTAATGAAACTCATAATTTTTCCCATCTAATATGATGTTGGCTGTGAGCCTATTGTATGCTCCCTTTATGATGTTGAGGTGTATTTCTTCTATTCTGATTCTTTGAAGTGTTTTTAGGATGAATGGGTGTTGGATTTTGTTGAATGCTTTTTAAGAATCTATTAAAATGATTGTGTGATTATTTTCTTCGTTCTGTTTATTTGGGCAGTCACATGGATTGCTTTTCATATGTTGAACCGGCCTTGCATCCCTGGAATGAAACTGACTTGGTTGTGGTGTATAATTTTCTTGATGTGGTTTTGAATGCGTGTTGCTAATATTTTATTTAGAAGTTTTGTGTCTAAGTTCATCAGTGATATTGGTCTGTAGTTCTCTTGAGCTGTCTTTATTTGGTTTGGGTAATAATGTGATGTTGGCTTCATAGAATGTATTTGGGAAATCCTATTTCTTTCTATTTTATATAATAGACTGAGAAGTATTGGGATTAGATCTTCCATGAAAGTTTTATAAAGTTTGGCTGGGAAACTATCTAAACCTGGGCTTTGAGAACTAATATTTAGAATATAAAAAGATCTCTAAAACTTACCACCAAAAAAAAAAAAATCAAAAACTGGCAAGAAGCTGGACATGGTGGTACACACTTGTAATTCCAGTATTTTGGAAGCTAACACAGGAGGATCGCAGGTTCATAGCCAACCTCAGCAATTTGTGAGTACCTCTGCAACTTATTGAGACCCTGTTTCAAAATAAAGAATAAAAAATAGGGTTGGGAGTGTAGTTCAGAGATAGAATGCCCCTGGTTTTAAACTTCAGTACCACACACACAGATAAAAAGTGTGAAAGTTAACAGACACTTCACCAAAGAAGAAATAAAAGTGGCCAACAAATATATGAAAAAATATTCAACATCATTAGCAATCAGAGAGATGCAAATCAAAACTACCTTGAGATTTCATCCAACCGTAAATAGAATTTCAATCATTAAAAACACAAACAATAATAAATTCTGGCAAGAATGTGGACAAGTAGGAACTTTGATATACTCTTGGTGGGATTGAATATTAGTGAAACTCCTTTGGAAAACAGTGTGATGACTTCTCATAAGAATGAGAGTGAACCTACCATATAATCCAGCTATACTACTCCTGGGTATCCATCCAAAAGAATAAAAACCAAACTACCAGGATAATACATTTATATCTATGTTTATGGCTGCTGCACAATTCACAAATGCCAAGATATGGAACCAGCTGAGATGTCTGTAACAGACGAATGGATTACAAAACTATGAGATATGTACACAAGGAATTTTACACAGCTATAAAAAATAACAAAATTATATCATGTGCAAGGAAATAGATGGGACTGGAGAACATTATGCTAAGTAAGATTATAAGTCACAAAAAGTGAAAAGTCATACATTCTCCCTCATATGTAGAAGCTAGGGAAAAATTAGGACATAGAGGAAACTCTAGACAAAGGATGAGAAACATTAGTTGAGTGAAGAAGGGACCTAAATGAGGGAGATGGGAGAGGGGAAAAATAGAACCATATCAATATACATGATACACATATACAAATGTATCCAAGCTAATCACTGTGCTTAGCATGGTAATGAGGAAAGAGGGAGGGTATAGGACGGGCACTAGGGGTGGGCTCAATGGGTGCTGTGTGCATGTATGCCTCTATCACCCAGAACTTTATCAAGATGTACGATTATAATGAACCAATAAAAAAAAATTTTAAAGTAAGGGAAGTTGATTTGGCAGATCTGCAATGGTATCTGAAAATATAAACTAAAATATGGATATTGCTTGTATCTAAAATACTGATAGAGAGCTGGCGTGGTGGCACACCCAGTGATCCCAGTCCTGGAAAGGCTGAGACAGTAAGACCCAGGTTCAGGGCCTGCCTCAGCTACTTAGTGAAGCTTCCGCAATTTAGTGAGACCTTGTTTCAAAATAAAGATTTAAAAAATCGATGTGAGGGGTGTAGCAGAGGTAGAATGCACCTGGGTTCAATCTATCACTACAAAATAATTTAAAAAATGAAATACTGATGCTGTTGGTCTTCTATAGAACCAAATCTAAACTATTTTCAAGCTCCATCTTTCTGTATCTTATCCTCTGGCTCCAATCCAAGGATTTTACTGATCTCCTGCATCTCCTGGCAGGCTGATAATCCTTGTAAATATGCATGTCCTCTTCTTGGAGGTGGTAGTTGCTATTTCTGTAGTTCAAACAGAATACTCTCCTTGAACCTCTTAATCTTTAAACTCCTAGGAATTACCCCTCAGCAGGATCCCTTGTCGATACTTGTACACAAATGTTTGTATAATATGTACAATTTCAGTTGAACAATAGCTTCTCTGTAGTAAATGAACTTATAACCTTCCTAGGTATAATACCTTGGCTATCTCTTCTATTTTTCTTCATTTGCACAGCCAAATTCAACCGATCCAATGTGAATTACATTTTATCCCAATGTCCTTTTGAAGTATCAACATTTTAGGGCCAGTCACTTATTCCAAGTGATATTCAGACTCATATATACACAAAAACTTTCCATTATGTTTTACAGGCCACAAGGGACACATAAATAAATTAATTCCAAGAGAACCTCATCATTTCTAAGAAAAATATACAGCCCCAAAGAAACATCCCAAACCCTGGTTGAATTTCTATGCATGTTTTACTATAAAATTACTTAAGCACAAAATGTCAACTTGAATTGTTATTTATGTATTGGAATTGAGACACTGTGTTATTGGAACTTAGACACTGATTTTAGACATTGGTATCATCAATCCTCAAGTAGTTTGTCTCTTTTTTAATTTTGCCAGTTGGAAAAAGTGAACAGGAGAATAAATATAGACACATGAGACAGCCTTCAGGTAAAACTAACGTTTTCCCTTAGATGTATTTGAATGTGTGTTATGACAATCCTAAAGATCTTCTCACTCTAAAAACAATATATTTGAAAGTATACTTTGACATGGAACAGTGTGTGCCAAAAACCTGAAATTCATTAAAAGAAGTTAGGAAGTATCTTCTTTAGTATCTAAAATATTAAGCATTTTTCATTAAATTGTCAAGAAAGATTTCTAAACAATACGACAGAGTTATATCATAAAAATGTCAGACATTATATCAGCTGCAGATATGTACTCTGTCATGGCATCACAGAAACATTACTGTGCCATGGAAGATATTTCATTTGGTTTATAAAAACAAGAAAGAATTATAAAATGAACTATCACAATTAAAAATGAACATTTAAATAAGCCCTCTAAGCCTTTGCTTATTATTCTATATCTTGATTTTAATCTCACCCTCTGAGCCTGTATTAAGCATCATTATGAATAGCATTGTCATGTATTGGGAGGAGGGATGTATGGGGGGGAAAGAACAGGTGCGATTGTGTGTATACATAAATATATCACTGTGAGTTTGACTATGATGTATAATTATAGCGCTCCAATAAAATATATATATTTTTGGTGGTACTGGGGTTCCTGGAAGCCCTTCTACCTCCGGGCTACACTCCCAGACCTATTTTTACACTTTTTATGTTTGGAAACAGGGTCTCCTAAGCCAGCGCGCGCGGCTGGCTTCGAACCTGCGCGATCCTCCTGTCTCTGCCTCCCAAGCGCGGGGATTACAAGCGTGCGCCACCACGCCCGGCTCCAATAAAAGATATTAAAAATTAGAATTCATGAAAAAAAAGAACTTAAAAACTTGGGAAAATATGAATCCAAAAGAAATCCCCAAAATGAAAGTTCCTAAATCATTGTTATCATCTTTACTAGGGGGAAAAAGTAAAGTCTTTTACCTAACAACCATCATGATAAACATTGCTTCTTGAATAACAGCTTTTTTTTTTTTCCTTGGGTGTTCAGGGATCTTTGCCACCTTCAAATTCAGTCATTCTATCTTTGATACCTCTACCTCTGATTCAGGAAGTCCAGATTTCGATCTTCTTCAGATTTCTTAATTATCTTTTTTGATGTTATTGGCAATGATTAATTCAACACCAATTCTCATTCAATGATCACTGTCTGTCTAGTCACATTCCCAGTCCCTCAAAACATTGCTTTCCTAATTAATTTCAAGATGGGATATATAACACATTTTCAGTTCTTTACTGAAAGAAATGCCCCAGCACACAACCCAAAAACATACACCACTATCTAAAAATCATTATCAAAGCTGTACTCTATTCATGTAATTATCACCCTTAAGATAAATTAGAAAGCTAAATGATTTTTTTAAAGTTCTTTGTAAAATTGCCTGACATTCTTGAGGATATCAAAAAATGGGCATAAGTAATAATATTGATATGGATTCCTAACTTTCTATGTGCTCAGACGTTCTCAAAGTAATTATAAGCACTACTTAGTATACTAATTCATACACACACACATTTCACAAATACCAAAACAAATGAAAGTCATATACACAGTCATGGTTGAAGTTGAAAATAAATACTATCTCTTTCTATTATCTATCATTATATAAAACAAGTTTAAAACTAACAATCTAATTTTCAGAATACTTTGACTCCAACTTCTAACAGCACTCATGAATATTAACGTCTGTGCAAAATCCAAAGGAACTATATCTTTACCAATCTGATGAGCAAAATAATATCACTTTTCTTCTTGTATTTTAATCATATACTTACTTACTTTGCCCTCATCGTAATTACATCATCATAAAAATCTTCTCAAGAACTCCAGCTTAATCACTCCAAGAGTTCAGTCTTGATTATAAAAAAAACATTTTATCTGTCTGTTTCAGGAGTGCCATTTTATGGTGATTGCTGTGTCCAGCACCACACTGCAAATCACTGGACCTACAGATCTCA
Source organism: Muscardinus avellanarius (assembly GCF_963383645.1). Taxonomy (NCBI): domain Eukaryota; kingdom Metazoa; phylum Chordata; class Mammalia; order Rodentia; family Gliridae; genus Muscardinus; species Muscardinus avellanarius. The sequence continues at coordinate 104,906,192 of NC_137794.1, read as the reverse complement.
GGGGAAAGCCTGCTTTAATCAGCCGTCTCACCACTGACCACTACAAAACAGCTGACCACCACAACATAGAGAAAGGATTATTTATTTGCTCACAGTTCTGGAGATTTCAGGGTTCAATCCATGTCAAGCTGGCACTGGCAGAGCTCAAGGCATGACAAAATCAGAGAGAGGAAGAAAGCAATCTCTCTGCTTTCCTGGAAAGAGAGAGAGAGAGAGAGAGAGAGAGAGAGAGAGAGAGCGAGCGAGCGAGAGAGAGAGAGAGAGAGAGAGAGAGAGAGAGAGAGAGAGAGAGAGAGAGCAGGAGAAAGACATACCATACAAAATCCCCATCACCACACCCCTAGAGATGCTTCCTCAGCAACTAAGCCCCACTTCCAACATGGCCTCCTACTTTTCATGAGGTCTTTAATGGCAATCTAGATCCAAACCACTACACATCATTAGCAGTCTTCATGACTTGCTTTTAATGTGATCGCTGGTTTCAGACAGGTAATGTGGGAAGATCCTCTCTCTTCCTGGAAGCAAGTTTCACTTGATTCCATCTTGTCATCTTCAAATAATTTCTCTACTATAGCCTTGTTAAAAATCCCCCAGTACCACAAAACATAAAATAAAATATTATATACTGATGTACTAATTAGCCACTACATAACAATAATGTCTGGCTGCATCAAATGGTAGGCACTAAGGACATATTCAAGGCTGGGGGAAAAAAAAGACCTATTCTTATATCTCCTTGATATAAAGTAAGAATAAGTAAAATTTGTTATAAATCTCTATATCTGTATCTATATCCATATCTATATCCATTCATTCATACCCATACGTACATACATACATACATACATACATACATACATAACTATCTTCTAAAAATATTTCACTTACTGAGTCTTTGGGGACTCAGAACATTACAGAATGGAACAGAGTCTGGGCCAAATGGCAAGAGGCCTTGCTTCTGGCTCCTGATTTCTACTGGATAATTGTATAAACTTAACCAAGTCATGACCTCAGGCCCAGTTTCTTTAACCTTATCTCTAAAATTAGGTTCTTGAAATTTATATACTGTAAAACTCCTCCACCAGCCAAGCTTCTATTCCAAGAGAATAAACGTTTATTTCAAAAGAATAAAAAGTCCACCGAATGTTCAGACCTTACTAAATTTTTGTCTATTCTGATTTTAACATATTTTTTACACAGACTTACCTTTAATTTTCATCAATATTCACTGGGAACTGCTATCAAGGCACATTTCTAAGCATCATTAGAGACATACAATGATATTTTAAATTTTTGGTCCAATAGAATTTAGAAATGATACTAAGCTATACATACAAACTATACATATGATACATACTAAACTATACATATATATGATAGGGAAGTTAAGCCCCATGTAAACTACCCCTCAAAAAACATGTCCTTCATGAAAATTCCACTCTCACAAAGCAGTAGTAATTCAGACCTAAGGACTCTGCCCACTTAAACTCTCTCTCTCTTAGCACAGTTGAGAATTAAGTTTGGAACACATGGACTCTGAGTAACATATTTAACTGTGTCTTAAAACTTTTTATTTATTTCTACTCTGAAGCTGTATGTATGTATGTATGTATATATATATATATATATATATATATATATATATATATATATATTAACCATATCACCTTTTTCTTTGTAAAGAATTCCTTTTAATGTTTCTTGCAAGGCATGTTTATTGGTATCATGTCTCTCAATCTTTGAGACAGTCTTTATTTTTCCTTTTTTTTTTTTTTGCAGTATTGGGGATAGAACCCAGAGGCAGTCTACCTCCAAGGTACACTCCCAGCTCTACTTTGATCTTTATTCTGAAACAGGGTCTCACTGAGGAGCAAAGGACCTCACTAAGTAGCTGAGGCAGTCCGCAAACTGTGACCCTCCTGTCTCAGCCTCCCAGATTTCAGGATTACAAGTGTGTGCCACCACACCCTGCTTCTCCTTTACTTTTCGAAAGATAACTTCAGAGAGAATTAAATTCTAAATTCTGGGGTCTTTACTCTTCATGCTTTAAAATTTTTATTCTTCTCTCATTTGAATGGTTTCAGTGGTGAAATCAGATGTAATTTTCACCATTGTTCCTTCCTACTTAAGGTGTTTTTACCCCCTTTGACTTCGTTCAGAGAACTATTTTTAATTTTATATAAATAATATATTTAGGTATAGGATTTGGAGAGACATTTACCCTGTTTGTTGAGTTTGAATCTTAGTATCATCATTTTCAAATTGTGTATACAAGACAAATTATTTAGCCTTTCTAATCTTATATTTCTAATGTATAAAATACAAAGAATGTTAAAAGCTGAAAACAGTTATAAATTACTTTAATAACTGAAGTATGTAGTAATTCAGTTAAATGAGGAAAGAACCCAGCAGAATAGTAGAAGGGGATAGAAAGAGAGAGCCAGAAGGGTAAACATGAGGCTTGAAGAAGTTCAAATAAGGTTACTTTTATTGATGAAGGTATCACTACCAGTCTAATATGTGTGGGGAGGTAAGGGAGAGCGGGTGAAATATGGAGAGAAATACACCAAAGCGTGTGTGCATGTGTGGATGTCTCACTTTAAAGCTCACTCTGATGTATAATTACAGTTCACTAATAAAAGTACTACAAATAGCCTATGCATTCCATGCATTTATTTTCTGAGTGAACTTTGTTGGATATTCATTCCCATTATATCTTCATTGTTGGCTCCATTGCTAACACTCAAATTTGTCAACAGTGCAACAGCGGGCAAGCTCAGTCTTAACTCCTGTCTCTACAATCCACATATTGTATTATAGACTAATTTGCCCAGATCTTATTTACCCAGATTTTATACAATTAATATGATCTCCATAATAATGTGAACATTATTTCCTCTTTGTTTTCTATTCTTATCTTTTATAGTTCTCCAAGATTGATTTTGTGTTCATTTTAGCTAAAATACTTATTTACTCTCATTTTTTTGTCAGTCTTTGTCTTTTTTTAAAACTGAACTCAGTAAGTTCCTCTTCAGAAAACCCTGTTGAGATTTTCTCAGCATTTGGTTTATGTTTTTGTAAATATAACAAACACATAGGCCTTCGTCATAGCCTTCGTTTCTTTCTTCATTGTCAGCTTTAGCTCTGTTACGGTTGAATGTGATCGTTGCTTGGTGTTCTCTGAACTTACTGCATCTGTGGTTTGGTGTCAAACATTACTTTGGAGAAAACCTCAGTCACGTTGTTGCTTCAGAACTTTTTTTGTCCTTCTCCTTCTCCTGCTTTTTTTTTTCTTCTGGCATTCCCTTTATGCATATTTTCACCTTCTGTAGTCTTTCTATCATTCTTGATTATTTTGTTGAGGACTTTCTTTTCTGTTGTTCTTTTGCTTTTCAGTTTAGAGCTTTCTTTTTAAGAATACTCAAATTTAGAGATTCCTTCATTAGCCAGATATAGTCTAATAAGCTCATCAAAGAAGTTCTTGATTTCTTTTACATTATTTTTTATCTGGATGTGACTTCCCACTTCTGTTTACGTTGCTTGTCTCTTCCTGCATGTTTTCTATTTTATCCATTAGAGATTGTAGCGTACTAACTAGAAACAAATGAAGACTATATTGATAAAGAGCATATGAAAAATACAGCTAAGTCATATTTAACGGTGAGAAATCAGAACCTTTACTGCTATACTTAGGGCACAACAAAGAGAGGTCCTTTCTCATCACTCTTTTTCAATATTGTATGTCAAATTCCAACTAATTTCATAAGACAAAAAAGGATATTAACGGTATGTTAATTATTAAGTAAGAAATAAAACTGACCTGCTTTCAGAATATTATGATAAATACAGAAAATATAAAGACTGACCAAAAAAAAGAGAAAACTCCTGAAACCAGTAAGCAAGTATTGCAGTATTGCAGTATTCAAGGGTAAAACATAAAATTTTTGTTTTTCTGTACATCAAAAGTGAGCCAAACTTTATACATGCATGTACAAATGTGTAACAATTTAATCCACTATTTTGTGTAATCATAATGCACCAATGATAAAAAATAATTTAAAAATAAAAACTGACAGTAAGTGGAATTTGAAGTAAATAGGCACATTACAAAAGAAGATATTCGGATGCAATTTGTCTTTCTATGACCTCTGAACCTCATTATTATCTATAATTATAATACACCAATAAAAGTATACTAAGAATGAAGGACAGAAAATATTAATTGTTGACAAGACTATAGAGGAAATGGAACCCTTGTACTCTCTTGGTGGAAATAGACATTATAGAAAACAGTAAAACATAAAATAGAATTACCATTAAATTTCAAATATCAAATGATCCCATGAACAAATGTTTCACATCATATGCTATCAGGGAAATCAGAACTACAATGAGATATACTGTACAAATACTAGAATGGCAAACATCCAGAAAATACTGACATTAAATGCCATCTAGGATGTAAAACAAAAGGAACTCATTCATTCATGGTATGAATACAATATAGTACAGACACTTTGAAGGACAGCTTGGTAACTTCTTACAAAACTAGCATACTTTTACCATACCACCCAGAAGTCATACTTCTTATTTTCATACAAAAGAGCAGAAAAATTGTGTCCATACAAAAATGTATACAATGATGTTTTAGCAACTTTATTCATAATTTCCAAAAGTTGGATGTAACCACTGATATATTTTAGATATGTAAGTGATAAATAGTTGTGGTATATCCAGACAATGGGATATTATTTGGTGTTTAAAAGAACTGGACTCTAAAGGCATGAAAGTATATGGAGAAACCTTAAATGTGTATTAGGAAGTGAAAAAGCCAATCTAAAACAATACTGTATGATTTCAACTATATAAAAAGAAAAATATATATAAAATATATATAAAAGAAAAATCATAGAAACAGTGAAAGGATCTGTGGTTGTCAGAGGTTAGCGGGAGGAGGAATAACAGGTACCAACAGAGAACTTTCATGGAAGCGAAAGTACTCTTTACAGTCCTGTAATAGGGGATACACATATTTACCAAAACTCTAAGAATCTTGAGTTTAGACTAAGAATAGCACTAATGCAAACTATCAATTTGGATTTTACTGATGTATCGATGTAGATTCATCAGTTGTAAAAAAGAAAATGTACCACGCTAGCGGGAGATTTTGATAAGAGAGGAGACCATATATCTGTGCAGGCAGGCATTGTGTGGGAAAACTCTTCCACTACGTTTTGCTGTAGATCTTAAAACTTCTCTAAAGTATGAAGTCTAATAAAAAAAATGGACCCAGAATCTCAGTTTTCTTCATCTACCTGCCTGCTGTGCATTGCTACTTCACCTTTTTTTGTTCATCATCTCTACATGAGGACTAAACAATTTCCATAATAAAGATTATGATATAAAATCATTTATTTTAGTGCTTGACATGAGTAATCAATAAATGATAATAAAAATTATTTAAAATTTAGAGATAAATTGACTTTACTTTTTCCCTTTATTATACTTATAAAAGTCACTTTTATTTTTCAGTTACTTCACCTTTACGTCAGTATAATCTATTTTAATATAGCTGTAGATTTGGTACATTTGGATTTACTTTACACCAATCGGATTTGTTGATAAGGATCAAAAATTACTTGAGAAATCATTAAATTTTTTAGCCATTTCAAAATATTTTACATGACGATCTTTTTCAATCAAGTTTTAAAGAAAAATAAAATATGTTATCATATATCATAATATTGCCTTCCTTTTGCATGCTGTTGTACATTTTAGTCTGTGTTCTTAATAAGACAAAGTTGTTGCTTCTTGATAGATGATAGTACACAGCAAACTTGTCTTGTTTGTGCTTTTATGAGAGTCAAAACCTTTTTGACTTATTTCAATAAATGACTTTTTATTTTACCTTTAATAGCCACTCAATAGAATTCTTATGTAAATAGTTGTATCTCTAACTTTCCCAAGAATGATCAAGAATGAAAATTCCAAATTAAGATTTTTAATACTTAAGAGATAAACGCAATTCAAATATTCTTTACTTATATATGCATTACACTATCTGTATCGATGTAAATATCATCTGTAGAAGGATGGAGGAGAGGGGAGGGACCTGGAGAAATAAATACAACAGATGCAGTGTACATGGATGTCACTGTCACTCTGAACCTCAGGATGATGCATACTTAAAACACACCAATAAAAAGAGAGACAAACAAGACATGTTTCTTACATTGTTGAAAAACAAGCCTTTCTTAATTTATAGTAGATAGGCAATTTTTTAAATGATTTGGTACAAGGCAGGCATGGTTGTGCACACTTGTAATCCCAGCACTTGGGAGGCTGAAACGGGAGGATCATGGGTTTGAGGACAGCCTCAGCAAGTAGTGAGACTCTCATCAACCCAGTGGGACCCTGTTACAGAAATAAAAATAAAATATATAGTATAGTTCAAAGGTACAGAGTAGCAGGGGTGTCCCTGCGTTCAATCCCTAGTATCACACGCGAAAAGAATAATTTATTATAGAGTACAATCTTATTATTTTTTTAAAAAGTTCACTGCATCACATCTAGATAGCAATGTTGATAGGTGTTTAGTTTCTTTTTCTCACATTTCTTAAAATAGCACCAAAATTTTCAGTGGAGAAACCCATACTGCTCACAATGATTCAGCTGGTGTTGCTAATCATCGGGACCTTCCCCCTCGGGGGTGGGGGGTATCGAAGGGTGACTGATTTGAGTTCTGCAAACTACGGTTGTCCAGAACTCTCAATGGTCGGTTCAAGGGCAGGCATTTATTCTAATTCAAATTCATTATATAATTAATGAAACAAATGTCTTCTTTTCCTTTTGGCCTCAACAAAGATGTAGACTTAAGGCTGCTGAGATCATTATTCCTGCCTGTGTGGAGAACAAGGAAGTCAAAAGACTTATAGAAGTGAAATGGGAGAGACAGAGAAGGTATGGGAGTAAGAAAAAGAGAGTCTTAAGGATGTTCTTTAAGACCTTGTATACAATGTCTAAAACAAGATCTATCCTTCCCATTTACACAGCCCAATGCATTTCCTTTTAATAAACCTATTAAAATGATTAAGATTATATGATATCCACTAAATTTAAAATCATTAATATTTCCCTGCTTAGAGTTTGTTCATCAGAAATATCAAAGTCAATCACTAAGCCGAACATAAGAAGGCGGCAAGGAGGCAGGAACTGGAGAAGACCAAGTGAGTGACATGTGCGTGTGTGCCTCCACCATCTTGTATCCATTAAGATGGATGTCTAAAATGCACTAATAAAAAGTTTAAAAAGAAATATATTTCTATAAAATGTTAGTTTAAAAAGTTTCACAAATATTTGGCAAACACCTGGATTTTCTCAATAGCAACAAAGATTGTGTGTGTGTGTGTGTGTGTGTGTGTGTGTGTGTGTGTGTGTGGTACTGGGGTAGAACCCAGGGCCTTTCTACCTCCGGGCTGTACTCTCAGATCTATTTTATACTTATACTTTATTTGGAGACAGGGCCTCACTAAGTTGCTGAGAGCCTCACTAAGTAGCTGAGGCTGGCTTTGAACCTGTGCAATACTCCTGTTTCAGCCTTCCAAGCACAGAGATTACAAGCATGTGCCACCACGCCCAGTGCAACAAAGATTTTTAATAGACCTCCAGTAACAAAATGTCAAATTGGCTTAATCCAGATTTTCCCACAGTTATTTGGGAATGAAATTCACCTTAGTTATGTTTTTCTCCTGTCATAAGAATTAATATTACAGACACAATCTGGGAAACATTAAAGTTAGAAATGTAAAGGATAAACACATCTATTTTAATGTAACTTGAAATATGTTTGTGATATTATTTCAACAAGATGATTTTGGAGGAAAATATATAAGAAGATGTCATCAAGGACCTTTTGAAGTTCATAAATGTCAAGCCAAACTTTTAAACTAACTTCAAGAAAGGTAAAGGGTTAACTGATCATGAATGGCTCAGAAAGTCTATAAATCACTATTTGCACTTGGTCATTAGTTTCCCCATAATCTCATCTCATCTCCCTTCCCTTCCCTTCCCTTCCCTTCCCTTCCCTTCCCTTCCCTTCCCTTCTCCTCTCTCCTCATGTTGGCCAGATTCACTTTCCAAGCACAGGCACTTGTCTCATCACAGAATGCTCAGCATTTGTCATTCTCAGGTCTCACACTATCAGCTCATGACCCAAAAGAAAAAAGAAACCACTTTTCCTGCTGCTAAACAATAAATCCAGACTCACAGCCCCACTCTCAATCAAACTAATATGAACAATGGGTCCACATCTATTGTTCCAGTCTAGGAATATGGTTAGAGAATAGGAATTGGGTCATACTCCAAGATTAACATTCACAGGAAGCTGGTCAGTTTCTCAAAAACAAAGAATTAGAAAAACATGTGGTGCAGGCAAAAATTTAATTTCCCACAACCAGAATATAATATTTATTAAATTTACTCTTGAAGCTATAGAAACACATAACTGATAATGACTTACCAAAATGTTTTTGTTTTGTTTTGTTTTGTTTTATGGAACCCAGGGGCATTATACCTCCAAACTACAATCCCAGCCCTAATTTTTTTGTGTGTCTTTTTATTTTTTGAAACAGGGTCTCACTGAGTTGTGAAGGGCCTCACTAAGTATCTAAGTCAGTTCGTAAACCACAGAACTTCTTCAAAACATAGTGATATACAACAGTACATGAAATAATTCTTCTATCAGGCCAGAAAACCTGAAATGGTAAACGATACTGTACAGGTTAAAAGAGAAATGTAATGTATCTATATTTAATATACCATCACACATCCATCCTTCACTTTATTTCACTGAAATGAAATTCCATAGGAAAGAAATAATTTCTATAGTAACATACTGGGCAAAGATAAATTGAGAGTATATAATATATAATATAGTATTTGGCTACTGTTCAAATTATCTGACAAATTTATAAATGTTGTAAATGGATTTTGGTATCTTTTTATAGTTTTTTAAAATATGGCCATGCATTGAGATTGGTTAATAACTGTTTAATAATCTCTTTTACTCTATTGATTTTTTATCTATTTTTCTTTCATTTATTTGTTGCAAATAAAAGTTACTTGTTCTATTTAATGTCTTAAATTCTAGATGTTCCTTATTGCATCTTTGTAATTTAACATGTTTATTTCTTGTCAACTAATAATTATAAAGATTTAATCAGACTCAGTTTCACTTTTTAAATTAATGAATAAACTTTTTGCCAGTAAAATTACTACCTTTAATGTTTTTACACTTTTATTGCAGTATTTCACGAATAAAACACCCCACCCTGCTTACCACAATATAGTGAGATTGGTAGTGATACCTTTATACATGTGTATAGCATAATTTGAATTGTTGCTTGTAAAGAGTAGAACAGATTTCACTTTTTCAAAAATATATATATTGTATAGCTTCCATGGGGATACAAATAACTTGACAACTTTCTTATTTCAGTCATTAGTCATAAGTATGCAGAGAGATTTGTTCATTAGGGTAAAATTCTGATTCTATCCTTTCTTACTATTTGTAAAATATGTTTAAAGAGAAACTTTCTTTCATCCACATTTTATTAGTGAGTTGTAAAGCTCTTTTGAAAAATCAGAATAAATACTTATTTTTTCTTTTTAGTTAGCAGTGTCTAATAGGTTCCCTAGCCTCATGTACTGATGATCAATTTTTTCTTCTTAATAATTATTAACTCAATGATTAAACATATTTCATCTTTTTCTTCTTACTTACTTCTTTTGATATTTATTCCATCCTATCTTTGACTAGTAGAAGACGGTTCAAATTTGCTTTCAAGATTTTCCGACATTACTCAAGAAGTCTTAGATAGCTTCTTTGATGTCTGGTATGGTGATATATTATTTCAGGTGCATCATTTTGATTTTCAGCCTTGAACAATAAAGCAGCAATTTCTACAAAAATACATGGCCCTATTGAGATGTGGAGATCAAATTGTACATAAGGTAGTATGTAGTTTTACTTGGTCGACTATCATTTGTAAGCCTTTATGATGAGCAGCATTGATTAGTATGACTTTTTATTTTATAAATACAGATAAAACATCTCATAAGAATAGAAACCATAAGGCCAGATGTGGTGGCGCACGCTTGTAATCCCGTACTTGGGAGGCTGAGACAGGAGGATCGCACAGGTTCGAAGCCAGCCTCAGCTACTGAGTGAGGCTCTCAGCAACTTAGTGAGACCCTGTTTCCAAATAAAATAGAAAATAGGTCTGGGAGTATAGCCTGAAGGTAGAAAGCCTCTGGGTTCCACCCCCAGTACCACACACACACACACACACACACACACACACACACACAAAGAATATAAACCATAGAAACATCAGATTACACCTACTTCTCTTCTATAGAAAATCCCCCTAAAATCTACAAATAAGCTAGAAGAACAAATAAGTGACTTTATCCAGTCTTCAAATTACAAAGAAATATTTAAAAATCAATTAATATATTGCTATTTACCAAAAGACACACTTTGGGATCAATATTATAAAATGTATGTGAGACTTCTACACTGAAGTCATGAAAAACTGCTGAAACAAAGAAAAATATGAAATAAATGAAAATATATACCATTTTCATGAATAGGAAAATTAATAGATTTAAATTTTAATCTCTCCTAATTGATCTGAAGATACAATATTCTCAAAATTATAGCTTGCAATAGAAAAGCTGATAGATAAAAGCTTTTAGAAATGATAATTAAGCTGTTGAGCCAAAACAATTTTGGAAAAGAGAACAATCTTAAGGAAATAAAATGGTCAAACTTTAGGATTTACTATAAAGCTACAAAACAGAGAATAAGGTCTTGGTGTGTGATCATTGATAGCATATACTGGAGGGGTTTCAAGTAAATACACACTCAAGAGAGATTTGAAAATGCAAATTAAAATGTAAAATTTGTATATATTATAACCTGAAATACCACTATCTATTTCCACTCTAATATTAAAACTACTACTTATGTACAGGGAGGCACACCTTTCTGTTTATAAAAGAGAAAGACAGAAACATCCTAAATTAAATATTTTACCAGAGCAATAAGATAAAATGAGCAAATAAACTGATATAGTCATGCTATGAAATTCTGTGGAACCGTGTAAAGAGAAGGAAGGAGACTCATATGTACAGACATGTATACAGACATGCATTGCTTAGCAGTGGGAAAGTTCTCTGAAATGTATTGGTCAGCAATTTTTCTCATGGTGAATGTTCTACAGGGCATCCACACAAGCCTGGGTGGTACAGGCCACTCAGTTTGCATGGCATCTCAATACAATCAAGAGATGTGGTAGATACAAGGGTAGGGGCTGCTGTCAGCATATGCAGATGATGTTTTACAGATGGTGTGTGTGTGTGTGTGTGTGTGTGTGTGTGTGTGTGTGTGGTGCTGGGGACTGAGCTCTGCCATTGAAATCATCCTTGTCTGGTGACTTACCCTCTCCTTTGCCTTTTCTATGTACTCCAGAGTCAAAGGAAGACTTACAAGGGGAGGGTCCTGTTATCCTGCCACAGTTAGTGCTCCTGAGGACGGTGGCAGGCCTTGTGCTGTTTGCTCTGTGATCACGTATATCATTCTCTTGGTAGGTTTCAAAAATCCCAGGAGAAATAGGATGTGTGATCTAACACTTTATAGCTCCCATTTATATTGCTGAGCAGATGCTCAGAAAACAGAAGTATTTTTTCTCATTTGAAAAGTGAAGAAATAAAAAAAATCATACATTATAGCACTGTTTTTCTAATGCTTGGAAGACAAAACACACACACACACACATACACACATCTTTTGTTTCACTGAACAGTGAATTCTGAGAAGACTAAGAGCAAACTCCCGCTCTGAGCCAGAAAAGAGCAGCCTGAGCCCTGGGAATCAACTGAGCCCTGGTGCAGGATGGCTAGGTCCAGGGAGAAGACACCTCCAAGTTTACCTCACCCTCCAGACAAGTTCTGTCCCACTGAGAAGCTTCACCTTTTTCAGATCAAAATAACATAAGATTCAAATAAAATAAAAGCAAGGGCTTTCCGAGATTAAAGGATGATGTCTTTGGGGTGTTATATTTTATTAACTGGCACTAAGAAGGGTACTTAAAACCAAATATACTAACAAATGTTAGGGAATTAAGAGTGAAGACCAGCAGGTTGGTAAGGAACAGGACTGACCATCTGTCCCACATGCATGGAACCAGATCTGGAGATTCCTGCCTAGCTGAAACTGCTGTTTTAGTCATCCTACACACACACACACACACACACACACACACACACACACACACACACACACAGAAATTCACTTGGGCACCAATGAAAAACAGTCTGACCTGTAGGAAGCAGCACCAGGGACTAAGCTGCTATGTAAAGAGATAGTGACCTGCCCAAATACATATATATGAGGGGAAAGCCTCCAGACCGAACAGAGCTCTGCGTGTGAAGAGCTGTCATTTTCCACTTCCAGAAACAGAGCACTCCAGACCCTTTCTCTGGAAGCAACCCCCTTATCATGGCCTTTTCTTAAACTGTACGGCCACCTCCCTAAATAAACGTCTTCTGCTCCTTGTTTGTCCTTTCTGTTTGAAATCCTTCTCTCAGAATAAAGCAAGACTCAAAGAAAAGATAAGCACAACATAACATTTATTTCTAGGAGAGATTAGCACCCTGTAACAAAGTGACCTACGTGATCTTGGGAGCAGGAGTGGAGGAGTGAGTGGTTCTACCAGGCAACAGGGCTGCCCGCCAGAGCCAGAGCCAGAGCCAGAGCCCGGCTCTCCAATGCGTTCCACTGCCTATTTTGTTCTGCTGCATTTGCACTTAAAAATAATCCATGAGATGAATAAAGGCACTCCTCTGTTAAATCTACTACCAGAGGGGTAAGCAAAGAATGAAGGAATAAGCCTGGGTAGCCGAGAACAGTTTTAAAGGCATTACAGATCAAAGCTGTCGCTCCAGGTGGTGTGGGCAGCAGATCAATAACAACATGCTTTATTTACAGGTCTGAAAGAGGCAGCAGGGAAGAAGAAAATCTATCTCAGCGCCTACATGCATCTCAGCCTGGCTCTACAAATAAGACGCCAAAGGAAGACCAGAACACAATAAACTCCTTCGCTCGATTTTCTTTTCTTTTTCCGAGGCTATGCTGCTAGCCCCACCAGGTTCTTTCATGGTGTTTTATGATACACAGTAGGAAGAACAGCTTCGCAAACCATCTGGCTAATTTTCCCAGGAAACTACGGAAATAACATGAGGGTGCTTCTCTCTTAGCAGCTTCCCAGTTTCACGGAATATATAAATATCTCAACAGTCCCAGAAGACTAAGTGAGCATGCTAATGCCAGGCACAGAGAGATGAGATAAAAACCTCACAAATTTTACTATGCATTTAATAGAAGACTATCTTGAGCAACAGTGTGATAAAATTTGTAAAGATAACCATCCAGCTTGTGTGGATGTTTCATAAACATAACAGCAAGATCATTAAATGGAAGAGGGAAACTCCTAATGTACATGATGTGCGTCCACAGACATATCAAAGTCAGTCACTAAGCCAAACATGAGGAGGAGGGAAGGGGGAAGGAATGGGTGGGAATTGGGGAAGGGCTGATTGAGTGATGTGTACACAGATGCCTCTACCATCCTGTGCCCCATTAAGATGTATGACTACAATGCACTGATTAAAAATTATATAAGTTAATATAATTATACTATTTAATAGTAGGGTGGAGATGTGACTTCATGGCTACATTTAATGAAGCATAGTAGCCAACACACCTTCCTCTGGTGAGAAAAAGAAAAGATCTGGCTTTTCTACAAGTGTGCATGGGTAGTAAGCAATAGGAAAAAAAGAAAGAATCATTTGAAAAGATTGAATATTCAGGCACTTGTTTACAAAATAGCATTTTTAGAAGATTCACTGATTTTGATAGCCTTAGAAAAGCCCATGCGCTTAGAGTGCTGTCTCGGCGGGTTCCCATGCAGAGCAGAATCCAGGGATACTTTCCACTGCCACTGCCACTGCCACTCAAGGCCTTCTGGGGCAAAATACATGAGAGATACGACTTATAAAGGGGAAAGGTTTATTTTGGCTCAGAATATGATTTCAGAAGTTTCAGTCCATAGTCACTTGGCCCTGTTGTTTTGGGCTGTGGCAACACCCTATATCATGGTGGAAGAATATGGAACAGAAACCTTTCACTTTAGAGTAGCTGGAAAACAAAAGAGAGTGAGGAAAGGGCTGGAGTCCCAGGATCTCTTCAAAGGACACACCCCCAATGACCTATCTTTCTCCCATTAGGCCCCACCTCTTAAAGGTTCTGCCACATCCCAACAAGACCACAGGTAACACATGAGCCTTTGGGGGACAATTGTTCAACTGATAGCACTACTATCTCATGCTACCCATTTTCAAATCTCTTTAGAAATTTGTCTACCAGAATCTTATTTTTTCCTAACCGAGGTGAGACAAGTTTCAACTAATTATTAAGAAAAGTAAGTTCTAAAATCATTCTAATTAAAGTTTAAAATTATCTTGAAAACTACTTTGATTTGCAGTTCATTATTTTTTTATTTCTCCCTTCTGCTAAAAATAATTGTTTTATTTACTAACTAAAACAAATTCCTCATGTATAGACATAACTTATTGTATAGCCTCTTAAAACCACTTCTTCTGAATTTATAATATCTACTCAACAATTATTTGCCAAGAATTTTCTGGTAATCCACCACTTATGTTTTGACTCAAAAATGTACAAAACACCACACATCACAAATCTTCAACACCTGGATGTCAGCTCTCAATACCAAACTTTCTAATGGAAATCTTAGATTAAAAGTTTAATCAATGCAGAGAAAAAAAGGAAAAATAAAAGATAAAAGCAGAGGCCTTAGAACAACAAGATGGCTTCAGAAACTAATTTTTTATTTAGAGAGAGCACTGGACAATATTTTCCTACTTAAAATTAGTCAAAAAGACAAATATATAAAAACAGTAAAATATGACTGCATAAGTAAATTCTACAGAAGTGAATTTGTAAATTTATACTTCATGTATGTAAAATATATGCAAATATAAAATATTTTTATTAAATGTATTTTTTGCAGTGCTGGGGATGGATTTTAAAATAGAAATAGATCCCCATTCTTCCTCTTTTCATCCTTTTCCCTTAATTTCTTACCATTTTTTTATTTTAAAAAACTCTGACTTCCATAAAAGTTGCAAAAGTAGTATAAAGCATTCCCTTATCCACTTCACCCATATTCCTCCAATGTTAAAATTTCAGTACACTTGTGTTATCATTTATTCATGTTTCTGCCTTTTTGGTGCACTATATGAGGAGCATATTTCATCACTGTGTCCTTCTATTGCTGATTCTCATCGTGATCTCATGGTTACGTTGGTGTGTTCTAGCCTTCCCCACTGGAGAGCTACCATTTTTGCCTTTGTAATTAATAAGTTTGTCGTAGGAAGGTATTTTGAGTTTGTGTAAATATGATATTTTCTGTGATGTCATCTCCTCATTTTCATACCCCTGATGATTCTTTCCTAGAAAAACCATTATTATAACTGTTGGCAAGTAGTTATGAGCTATACATTTCCTGTATTTTTTGTTGCAATCCTACTGTAGATAAGAATGTATTCACCTTATTTAAATCATTTGCTTTTTTATGTTAATATGGACTCAGATTTCATTTTATTTGGTAGATTAAAATTGTTTTTACTATCATTAATCTTTTTGTATAAATTTCCCAATTTTTAAGTTGCCCCCTCTGTTTTTTATATACACCTCCCCATCCCCATTGCTTTTTTTTTTTTTTTTTTTTTTTTGGTGATACTGGGGGTGGAACCCAGGGGCTTTCTACCTTCGGGCTATATTCCCAGACCTGTTTTTTTTTATATTTTATTTTGAAACAGGGTATCACTAAGTTGCTGAGAGCCTGAGTAGCTGAGGCTGGCTCCAAACCTGCGCGATCATCCTGTCTCAGCCTCCCAAGTGCGATCATCCTGTCTCAGCCTCCCAAGTGCGAGGATTACAAGTGTCCGCCACCACACCTGGCTCCCCATTGATTTTTGAAATCTTCTTACTTCCTATAACTAGTGGTAATCTATATTCTTCTTGTGCTAAGTTTGTCATACAAAGCACCATAGATTGAATGGCATAAATAAGAGAAACTGAATGCCTTAGTTCTATAGGTTAGAAATTCAAGATCAAGGTGACAGCTGGCTAGGTTCCTTTTAAAGACCATGAGTGCAGAAGGCTGCATCCCAGGCCTTTTACTTTGGCTAATAAAAGGCTGTTTTCTCCATTTATCTCTTCACATCATCTTCCCTTTTTTTTATGCCTCTGTTTCCTCTCATGGTATCCCCATATTTTTAAATATCAGTCATATTGAATTATGGCCCATCCTAATAATCTCATCTTAACTAATTAATATGCAATGTTCCTGTTTTCAAAAATATGGTCAGATTCTGAGATTCCAGTAGTTAGTTCTTAACATATACATTTGGAGAAAACACGATTCAACTCATAGCACTGTTTCAGCACTTGAATCAGAATTCTGCCCGAGTTCTTTATTTTTTTAGTGGAAACTGGTATTCATCTAAGATATACTTGTGTATATAAGATATACATATATATATATATATATATATATACACATATATATATATATACATATATACATATATATGTACATATATATATACATACTGGGTTCACGCTGTGACCTACAATTCTAGTCTAATACTATAGTTTTTCCTTCCTTCTTTTTTCTAAGCTTATCCTCAATAGTTTGAAACTTTGCTCTACATATTAACTTATTTGCTAAAATCAAAAATATACAAATAGTAGTTCTAAAATTGGCAAGTTGTACCACTGTGAAAATCAAACAGGCTGAACATGCTGAGCTGCCACTTCAGCAAATAAAGCACTTTGAAGTTGGCACTGTGAATTAACAACTAAAACTCTGAGAAACCAATAATTCTCCTCAGATCTATCAGAAAACTGAGATCACAAGGAAAACCGCTGCCTTAAAATCGGGTAGAAGACTGGCGATAACAGAGACTCAGAACTTTTCAGCCTTGATACTGGGCACAAACATCCGCTGGAAGCAGAGCTCCAGTAGGAAACGCTGACTTATAATTATGACTTGTCAGAGGTTCAGAATGGACAATTCTGTGTTAAGTCCTCTTTTGCATTTAGGGCTTGACCAGCTGCATCCAAAAGAGAAGACAGGATCCAGCTAGAAACCAAGCTCCTTGTTTCTGTTGAGTAGAACAGAGCAAAGATTTTGGATAACTTCCTGAAAAAGAAGACAGCTATATGGAGTGGAACCCAAGTGTCCACCCTCAACGCTCCCACGAGCCCCTGAAAACCTAAACCACATGCGTGTGTACACACACACACACACACACACACACACACACACACACACCACAGGCACAGGGAGGTGTGGCCAGCCACTGTAGACATCCCAGGTAAGCATTCATGATTCACACATGATAGACCATGTAGGTTTTGCTCTTGGGCATGTTTGTATCTTTTAAATTTGAATGTTAAGTTACTGGCCTAAAATGACATTTAGGGTTCTTGCAAAAGCAGAAAAACTTTTCTCTTAATAAAGTCTTTCAGAATTAAAAGAGAAAACCAACCAACCAAAGGAAGCCGAGTCAGAATGGGTGAGAGCCAATGTGTGGGTTTTCCCTCCTGGAGCTCAACAGGGAATATTAGAGAAGCCCATCCTTGTGTCTCAGGCGGGGGTGGGCAAGAGGAATCATGTGAAATACACCAGGGCCTTCTGTTCTTCACAGGAACTGTCCTCAAATAAACTATCTTTATCAGAATTTAAACCATCGGTGTTTCATCGGCTCTGACAGATCTGAGAGAAGAGAACTACCTGAGCCCAGCCCTCTCCAGCCACCTTGTTCCACTGAGAGAACCAGGTAGGAAGGTCACAGTTCAAAGTCTCAGGCTCATGAAGAGTCTGAGACCCAATTACAGACTTGAGGTCATTTCCCCTTAGCTCAAACCTTACAAATACATTCATAAAAACTTACTTACCACAGTTCCTATAACCAAATATATCAAATATATTGTGATCAGCAAAAAATAAAATTTTTAAAAAGTAACAAGCTATGCTAAAAAAAAAAGTTAATTTTAAGAAACACAGAAAGCATAGTACCATACTCAGGTATGACAAGAACAACTCTAACATACTAAAAGCTTTCTTGGGTAACGTAGACAGTATTCAAGCACAGATAGCCAATGTAGAAAGGCAATGTAAATAGAGAAATTCTAAGAAAAAATCAAAAGAAATACTAGGGATAAAAAGTATATTAACAAAAACTTATAAAAATGTGTTTGGCTCATTAGTAGACAGGACATGGCTGAGGAATGCATCTTTGAAGTTGAGGATCTGTGGGTAGAAACTTCAGAAGTGGAAAAGTGATCCAGGTGTGGTGGCAAACACCTGTAATCCCAGTACTTGGGAGGCTGAGGCAGGAGGATCACAGGTTCCAGCAAAGCCCTCAGCAGCTTAGTAAGACTGCTTAAAAATTTTAAAAGAATGAATTTAAAATAGAGCTGGCCATTTAAATTTTTTCTTTTGTAAAAAGTCTATTTAGTTTACTTGCCCATTTTTTATTGGATTGTTTTCTTAGCAATGAGTTCCTTGAGTTCTCCGTATATTCTCAATATTAGTCCACTATCAGAAGAAGAATTGGCAAAAATTTTCTCCAGTTTTGTCAGCTCTCTGTTGAAGTTCTTTATAGTTTCCTTTGCTGCATATTTACATGATGCACATTCAAGAACATATCAAAGTCAATCACTAAGCCAAACATGAGAAGGAGAGAAGGGGAAGGGAACAGGGAAGAAATTGAGGAAGGGCTAAAGGAGTTATGTGCACATGTATGCCTCTACCATCTTGTGCCCCATTAAGATGTGTGACTACAATGCACCCATAAAAACAAAACAGAGCCGGGTGTGGTGCTGCACACTTGTAATCCCAACATTCAGGAGGCTGAGACCTGAGGATCGCGGTTCATCAGAGGATCACCTTAGGATCATGGTTTGCAGACAGCCTCAGGTACTTAGTGAGGCATTCCACAACTTAGTGAGAACCTGTTTCAAAATCAATTTAAAAAATAGGGCAAGGGGTATAGCTTGGAGGTCAATTTCCCCTGGGTCCCATTCCCAGACCCGCAAAAAATTAAAAAATAAAATAAAAAATATAGAGCTGGAGAGGTAGAATGCATCTGGCTTCAATTCTCAGTTTCTCAGTACCAAAAAAAGGGGGGGGAGGAGAAAGTGAAAAAGGAAAGAATCTGAAAAATAAATAAAATATACCTGAATGGTGAGGCATCTATAAATTAATAACATATTTGTAAAGAAAATACATAAAGCCAGCCATGGTGGTGTAGGCTTATAATCCCAGCATTTGGGAGACTGAGACAAGAAGATTGCAGTTCGCAGCCAGCCTCAGCTACTTAGTGAGGCCCTTTGCTACTCAGTGAAACCCTGTTTCAAAATAAAGAATAAAAAATAGGGCTTGGGGATGTAGTTTGTATGTTGAATGCCCCTGGGTCCCATCCCCAGTACCACACAAAAAAGAAAGAATGAAAGAAAAAATACCAGAAGGAAGAGGAAAGAAAAAATGAACAGAAGAAATATTTGAATCACTAATGACCGAAAATTTCTTTGAGCCAAGGATAACACCAAGCAGAAGAAAAGTCCCAAACAAACCATTACACCTGAGTATGCCATATTTAAGCTGCAGAAAATACAAGATTTTAAAAAATGTTGAAATAAACCAAAAGAAAAACTACAGCTCTCCTCCATAGACACTGCTGCATTCTAGTTCTGCAACTTAGACTCTCATTGGGGTTCTTAAAGTTTCCTGAAGCCTCTTAAATTATCTCATTTTAATTCAAACCCATATGCACTGATCCACTTAATAGAGATTAATAAGTGTGTTTTGAGCACTATGATGAGCCAGACACTGTTTTCGATGCTGAGAAATCAGAAAATCAGTAGAGTTGAAAACTCTCAACCCAAGTAACCTTATCAGTAGGTTGTCTGTATCTCCTCCTACCCAAGGGCTGTGATAAATTACATATAAAAATAAATGCTACCCAGAAAGATTCCAATTAAAATCTATTCTGATACCAGGGGCATGGTGGAGCACCCTCTAATCCCAGGATTTGAGAGCCTGAGATAGAAGGATTGCAGGTTTGATGCCAGTCTCTGAAATTTAGTAAGACCCTCAGCAACTTAGAGAAATCCCATTTAAAAATAAGAAGAGTTAGGGTATAGTAGCTTAGAGGTAGAATAACCCTGAGTTCAGTCGCCAGCAACACATACACACATTCATTATCTATCTATCTATCTATCTATCTATCTATCTATCATCTATCATCTATCTACCTATCTATCTATCATCTTCCTGCTCCATTGCAATTGGAAGACAGCCTCAGCTACTTAGGGAAGGCCCTTTGCAACTAAGTGAGACCTTGTTTCAAAATAAAAAATAAAAAAATAGGGCTGAGAGTGTATCTTGGAGATAGAATGTCCCTGGGTTTCATTCCCAGTATCACACACACAAAAAAAGAAACAACAGGATAAAGTCCATACTCTAATGTGACAATGAAGATTCCTTACAGCCTTGTCAAACTTATACACATAGTTACATCTCCTGTCAGGATCTAACCTTCACTCAAGTATTCCAGCAGGCATCTTGATACTTCTATCCCTTAGAACATACAGCTCCTTTTTTGTGGGACATTCTTTCCCATCCCTACAGCAACAAATTTCTTTCCATATGCTATGGTTGCACACTGTGTCCCCAAAGGCTCATATGTTACGGCTTTTGTCCTCAGGTTGGCACTTGGAAGATGATGGGACCCTTGGGAGGGAGAGCCTAGTAAGAGGTACTTAGGTCATTGGAATCATGGTTTTAAAGGAGCATGATTGTGGAGAATATTCCATCTTTTTCTTGCCCTCACCAGAAACCAAAACAATACAGCAGCCTGATATTGGACTTTGTACTTCTGAAACTGTGAGCTAAATAAATCTCTTTTTACTTCATAAGTAGCCTCTGACAGGTTGGTCACTATAGTTCTGTAAACTGACTAACAAATCATCTTTTAGTGATAAGTTATGATCTGAAATCTACTCAAATTTCCCCAAATGGTCTTAGTATGTTCATTTTGCAGGATTCTCAAGCGTACCCCAGGGCTTCTGGGCCAAGACTCACAATCTGATCTCTCACTAATGTTCCCAAGACAGTGATGGTTGTGCTATTCCTGCGGTGGTGTTTCAAATCGATATAGGAACAATATTTTTCAGTAAAGACTCTCAAAGCATTTATTCATGTTTCTAGGGGTAAGATGAAAGTACCAGCAAAGGTAACATACATGCTTCTCTCTAACTCAGTCATCCTAGGGACCCTCTTGCAGCATCCTCAGCAGCATGGTACTTAACAACAGAATTTCCATAGATGCTGCCAGAAGCTGTCACTTTCTACTGTCACTTAATCCATGAAGGTCTCTTTTTGGAAGAACTGCACTTAGCAAAAGACTAAAGCCTACCCATGAAACAGTCAAAGAGAAACTTTTTCCAACTGACTACACAGGAAATAATCTACTCTGATTATTTTACTCTGGTCCCACATTTTTAAGGGCTTACCATGAATTCTGGGAGTTTTGTGTGTACTAAACTTGGACAAAGGGTGAGTTCAGATTGTATCACAATGATATTAAAATCTTTAGGGGTTTGAACTGAGAAATAGATTATGCTTTATCTGAGAAAAGTATGCGAATCTGAGAAAATGGCAGACTTACTGACCTTGAAGAAGTTCTTGACTTATATAATTTTTCAGTAAATCAAAAGAAGAAATAGGTACCTTATATCTACTTTTAATGGGAACGCATCTGCAGGTGAGTGATGTAACTGATGGTACTTTGCATCCCACAAAAGGATGATGACTTGTCACCCAGAGCTACAGAATATTAAGACATTTAAGTTAAAATAACATATCTCTATATGTGCTGATCAATTTAATAGAGGAGAAGTAACATGATTAGTCATTTCTAGTAAGTTACTGGATCATAGTTCAAAGAAATAGAACATAGCCGGGCATGGTGGCGCACGCCTGTAATCCCCGCGTTTGGGAGGCGAAGACAGGAGGATCGTGCTGGTTTGGAGCCAGCCTCGCTGGCTTAAGAGACCCTGTTTCCAAAGAAAAAGTATAAAATAGGTCTGGGAGTGAGGCCCATCGGTAAAAGGGCTTCCAGGAACCCCAGTACCACCAAAAAAAAAAAAAAAGAAAGAAAGAAAGAAAGAAAGAAAAGAAAAGAAATAGAACAGAGCAAGAATCAGAAAATCTAAAACTAGAATTTTCTAATTTTAAAAAAAGGAAAAAAAACCAAGCCAATAATACAAAATAGTACTTTTACTTCTATAAAGATTTCAATGGCCAGGCACTGTAGCTCACACTTGTAATGCCTGCGCTTGGGAGACAGAGACAGGAGGATCGTGCAGGTTCGAAAACCCTGTTTCCGAATAAAAAAACATAAAATAGGTCTGGGAGTGTAGCCCGGAGGTAGTAGGGTTTCCAGGTACCTCAGTACCACACACACAAAAAAAATTTCAATGTAGCTATAGAAAACATTCTAGCTCCATAATATACTTTTTCTTTATCTATAATTTACAGATGTTGGAAGGAGCTCAGAAACATTTCAAAATTACATAAGCAAACAATATATATATATATTTTTTTTTTTTGGTGGTACTGGGGTTCCTGGAAGCCCTTCTACCTCCGGGCTACACTCCCAGACCTATTTTTTTAATATTTTGAAACAGGGTCTCTTACGCCAGCGCGGCTGGCTTCGAACCTGCGTGATCGTCCTGTCTCTGCCTCCCAAGCGCGGGGATTACAAGCGTGCGCCACCACGCCTGGCGCAAACAATAATTTTTATTATATAATTATATTTCTGTTGTTACTGACTCAAGTGGCTTCAAAAGCACTAATTTATTATCTTGCCGTTCTGGAGGTCAGAGAATAAAATGGTCTCACTGGACTAAAATCCAGTCATTGACTGAGGTACATTCTATCTGGAGGCAAAAGATTCATTTACTTTTCCAGATTTTAGAGGCTATCTGCATTCTAAGCCTATATGTTAAAGCTTTAGTCCCCAGTGTGGTGCTATTGTGAGGTTGTAAGAACTTAAGATGAAGTCCAGCAGAAGGCCTTCTGGTCACTAGGGGTGTACTCCTGAAGAGACTACTAGGAGCGTAGCATCTTGCCTTTCCTGTCTCAGCTGTGAGGAGGGCACTTTTGAGCTACCACACACTCTCTGCCACAATGTGTTGCTCTGTCACAGGTGCAAAACCAATAATGCTAATCAGCCATGAACTGTAACCTTCAAAATAAACCTTTTCTCTTTATACTTGGATTTTTTTCTTGAGGTATTTCATATAGCAACAGAAAGATGACTAACACAAAAGCAATGGAATTCTTACTTCAATATTACATTAATTTTTTCTAGAAAGAAAAACAATTTTGAAATGAAATATATCCCTCCCTGATCATATTTAAAATGAAAAAGTATCGCAGCATGTAATACGATATACATATTTGAGTAATTTTCAAGTGTACTGAAGATGGTTTAAGAAAAACGTCAATGAGCCAGGCATGGTGGTGCACGCCTGTAATCCCAGCGCTTAGGAGGCTGAGACAGGAGGATTGCACAAGTTCAAAACCAGCCTCAGCTACTTAGCAAGGCTCTCAGCAACTTAGTGAGACCCTGTTTAAAATAAAGTATAAAATAGGTAGGAGTATAGCCTGGAGGTAGCAAAGCTCCTGGGTTCCACCCCAGTACCACACCCCAGTACCACACAAAAAAAATCAGTTATATGTAAAAATTATTATTTATACCTCATCAAAAATCTCATAAATTTATTCAAAACTCATAACTGCAAATATCATTCAAAACTTAGCACAGTAAACTGGCAAGTTCAATGTCTCTGACAAAAAAAATTATTTGCTTTGTTATATTTGTGGAGAATGTCCATGCAGAGACTATATAAGTAAAGAAACTGAATATGACAAAGCAGCTCCGAAGTTAAAGAGAATAGAATTTCTTTCTTTTCACATATAAGACTGGAAATCAGTTAGGCCATTAGTGAAAGGCCTTGGTTAATATGGTACAAAAGAAAATGAGACAAAAAACTAATAATAATCTAATTATTTGCTTTGAATTTTACTGAGCTAAGAATCTTACTAGGAATGTCCTCATTATAAGATTATCCTTGAAGCAAATGAAAAATAAAGTAATTGCTCATTGTTGTCAAAGTGAGGTCTCTGAAAAGATTAACCCAAATAATTAGAAGATGCATTCTAGATATGCAAAAGTTTTGCAAAGCATTCAACAGTGAAAATAAGGAATTGGGAAATTGATACTTAACTTGTCTAAGAGAAGAGATCACAAAATACCTGGACTGGTATATTTCAGTCCTGTAAATATGACAAGATCAGAAATCTTCCTCTTCAGAGTGGATAATCTCAGATATTTGGCATAGTTACAGAAGGCTGATTAGCACATTAGACCAAAAGCCCTTTCCTTTATCCTGCACTCTCCAGATTCCATCATTTTGAAAATAAATTTTTATTTTATATAAATTACCCAATTCATGGCACTCTGTTATAAAGGCATAAGAGTAATAATCATAGATGCAGTAATTTTTTAATATTTTAATTAAATGCCTTTTAATTTTACATTAAAATGAAGTTCAAAGTCATACAAATAAAAAGCCACATAGATCTTGGTGAATTCCTATCAGATCTCACCCCTGAACACCTAACAGTGAGACCGGTACTGAGACCTTTATGCATGGACATAGCACAATTTGAACTGTTTTTTCCATCAGTTCTTCCTTTTGCCATCTTATCCTCCCTACCCATCACCTTCTATTCTTCTAGCCTCTCTCCTCAATTATCTAATATCCCATTTGTTTCTTATTTTCTGTCTAGCTTCCTCATATGAGAGAAAACATTGGACCCTTGACAGAAAGACTGACTGATCTCACTTAGCATAATGTTCTCCTGTCCCATCCATTTTTCTTCAAATGGCATAATTTTGTCCTTCTCTATGGCTGAATATATATACATATATGTATATGTATGCCATAATTTCATAATTTATTCCTCTGTTGATGAATACCTAAGTTGGTCCCCTAGTTTAGCTATTATGAATTGTTATATATTATCGTTATATACAGTAACAATATATATGTATATATCCCTATAACATATTAATTTCAATTTTTTGGAAGATACCCCAACGTGGTAAGCTGGGTTGTGTGGTGGTTTCATTCCCAGTCTTTTGGGGAACCCCTACACTGATCTCCTCTGTGGTTGAGATGTTGTAAATTCTTAAAGCAAACATCTAAGGAAAAGGAAAACAATAATTTCTTCTAGGAATAATTAACAAATATACTTTCATATTGAATTTGAAGATGTGACACAATTCCAGCCCACTAATTTATTTTGATTATCCAATAATGAATAGGTCAATATCAATTACTCTCTGGCTTTATTTACTGAATAATTTAACTTTTTACAGGAGAGTGAAAGAAATCTTGAGATGGAAAAGTATGACTTAAAAGCAGTGATTAGAGCTCTCATAATTATATTTAATGTTTTCCTAGATTTTATATAAAGATGCACAGTTCAACAACCTACTAAGCCATGTTGTTTTCCAAGCACTTGAGTGCTCTTGACATTCAGGTAGGACGAAATAGATGACATCATAGATGTGGGTAAACCATAGCTCACACTGTCCAGGGAAAGAGAATCACAAACCAATCATCGATTTATTCAAAACTGTAGAAGTGTACATAGAATTACAATTGTTCAAACTCTAAATTTCAGATTTTGCTGTTGCCAATAGAAAGTCTAAGCTATAGGAGCAAATAGAAGTTAGAAACCATGAGTACTGAAATTAGCACTGAGTTGCAAATAGTGCTGACTTTACCATGAACACATTTTTGGAAAGTTAGCCCTGGCCTTCCTTATGAGGTACACTTTCCATCCAATTACACCTCTGAGAGGCCTCTCAAACCAATTCCAGGAATACTGCAGCTCAATCCATAACAACTACACTTAATGCAGTGCTTGTCCCTGAGTCTTATGAGAAATGGAATGACACGTAAAGTCCACGGCAGCACTAGGAAGGAAACTCAGAACATGCAAAGGTTGTTTTCTAACGACTTTCATCAGGACATGGTTGCATGGTCCAGACTCCAGGAAGACAGAGGCTGCTCATTTTCATCTTCTTTAGAACAGATGCTGCACTACAGTCAGACCAGAGTTTACAGTTTGGACATGATTCTTTGTTTTGAAACACCAAAATATTTGGCCAGAAGATTCATTAAAGAAATGCTACAATTATACATAATTTTTTGAGATTCAACACTATTTTTCAGATTTGCTTCCTTCTAGTATCTACAACATTTCAAACACTTTTTCTCTTCTGACTGTTCCAGTCTTTACTGATACCTTAAAAACTTTATTCCACTCTTGTTTTGTTTTTTAAATAGCAAAAAATTATCCAATGATAAAGCTTTTTATTATGTCAAACATAGATTTCTAAAAATTTTGTTCCACCCACTAATATTATTTTAAAAAAATAAGTAAGGCTGGGTGTGGTGGCACACTCTTGTAATCCCTGCATTTGGCAGGCTGAGACAGGAGGATTGTAGTTTGTGGACAGCCTCAGCTACTTAGTGAGGCCATTTGCAACTCAGTGAGACCCTGTTTCAAAATAAAGAATAAAAAAAAATAGGGCTGGGGGTATAGCCTGGAGGGGAAATGCCCCTGGGTTCCATCCCCAGTGCCAAAAAAAAAAAAAAAATCAGAACCACCACCAAATTGAGCAATATAACTGTCAGGACAAGATCAACCTGAGTGAAGGAATGGTTGGGAAAAGAAGAAGAGAAGAAGATGCAGGACGTATAGAAAGCACATTCATTCAGTCTTGCCATAAAAGAAAGCAAAAAGCTGAATATTACTAAGAGTAAGATGTGGAATAAACCTAAAAGATTTTTTAAAATTGTTTCTAAGATAAGAGAGATGTCATATGTTTATATGTTCATATGGTGATGATGAAGAAAGAAAAGCTTGTAAAAGAAGACTGAGAAGGAAGAAAAGTTTCTTGATAGACGTCCTTGAATATACCATAGAAGTTGAGATCTAGTTTTAAAATGGAGGCATTTCACGGAGTTAGGAGCAAAATACAGTTCATTTCGAATAGTTAAAGGCAAAACAATCAGCTCAAATGTGAATAGACAGGTATTGTGGGTTGAATTGTGTACCCTCAAAAGATATATTAAATTTCTAAACACCCTCTCTAACCAGTGAGCATGATCTTATTTGGAAATAAGATTTTGGTAGATGTAATCCATTTAAAATGAGCTCCACTGGCCTTAATGTAGTGTCTAGTGTTCTTATGAAGAGATTTGAGCCAGGCATGGTGTACAGTCCTATAAGCCCAGTACTTGGAAGTTAGGATGCTCAAAGGTTTTAAGCCAGAATAAGCAATTTAAGACCCTGTTTCAAAATAAAAAACAAAATATGGCTGGTGATATACTTCAGAGATAGAATGGCCCTGGGTTCAATCCCCAGTATGGGGGGGAATGGGACAGAGAGAAAGGAAGATAAAGAAGGAGGAGAAGGAAGAAGAGGAGGAAGAGGAGGAGGAGGAGGAGGAGGAGGAGGAGGAGGAGGAGGAGGAGGAGGAGGAGGAGGAGGAGGAAAAAGAGAAGGGAAGGGGGAGGGGTAGCGGGAGAGGAGAGAGCGATTGAGATTTAACACAAAGCCATGTGACTGCAGTTTGGAGCAATGTCTCTACATGCCAATGTGCACCAAAGATTGCAAAAATACCAGAAGCTAGAAGGGAGGAAAGACATGTCTGCCCTCGAGCCTCTGGATGTGGCATGGCCTTGTGGATATCTTGGTTTGGAATTTCTAGCCTCTATAATGATGAGAGGATAAATTTCAAGATTTTGTGGTACAGTACTCTGTTATGGACACCCTATGGGACTGCAACAGTGGCTGTGTGCTGAGACAGACTTTACAGCAGCAGTCTACCTTGCTGCCATGATTGGACAAAAGCACCTGTCACTTAAACATTTCTCCAGACTTCTGGCATTTTTTTTAATGTTCTCAATTATGTCCAAGATTTTTATGCTCATTTATAAAATAAATGAGAGGAAAGGTGAAAGGTCACAATAGAATAGTTTTTCAGGAATGAAGTCAAAACAGAAAAGGAATACTGGAATAAGAAGATATTATATGACTGGTAAAATTGGCCTGTTTCACTGAGCAATAACCCATAATACCTTTAAAAGTTTTAACATCTTGGGATATCAGAACCACACTACAAAATTATAGCATTTTAGACTTTACTCTTTTTCTTTTCATATAATAATCTCTAGTTCTCCTGATGGTTATAAATTATGACCATCTCTATTATTATATAGTTCAAATATTATATGCCACAAGATTTATTTTCTAAGAGATTCTGAGAAAGAATGATATTTTTGTAGGAAAATCTCCTTTTGTGAAAATGAGAAAGACTATTAGAATAAAATATCAAAGTTTCAAGTAATCAAACATTTTTCTTTTCCAAACTTAGATAATTTGGGATTAATTCTTCATTGCAGTGCAAGCAAGATTTCAAAGAAAAAAATGTTCAATTTCATAAATAATTAACCACAAATTGCCAATTAAATGAAAGAAAACCAAATTATGTTCTGAAGACTAATTATCTCCCTATTTCTCAAAACTTATCTTTCAATTTTAATATAAGAAATTCCACATCCATATTGAAGCTTAAAACATCGACTCTTACCCTGTTACTCATTATCATAAGTATCAGGTAAGTCTTCATGTCAACTGTCCTTCCTCCTCCTCTTCCCATTCTACCCATAGACTTAATGTGAAAACTTCTTCAGAAAGGATCAGGTATCAACTATCTCTAGAACAGACCCACTGAAAGATTGTGGACTTACTCCATTGAACTTCACACAGTGACCTTTTAAGATGGTCTCTCGCCCATGCTTTAAAGGGCTCCCTCACAATCTTCTTGGTGAGAGTAACTCCACAGCTGACTATTTAAATAGACCAGCTATCATGAGATTATTTAAGTAATATATGTTTATGATAGAGTTCATTTATTTTGTACAATAATAATTCAGAGATTTATAATTCATATCAATAAGCAGATTATACTAGTGATAAAAATGGCAATGTGTATGATCTAGAAGAAAGTATTTGTTCACGCTCAGACATATTTTTAACATGAATAAGTACAAACTGTCATTCAGCTGGAAATGTTTATTTACACTCCTTAAGTGATAGTATTGAGACATCCAGTATTGAGATTTGAAGAAGCTGGGTGTGGTGTAGCACATTTGAAATTCCAGTACTTGGGAGGCTGAAACAGGAGGATCTCGGTTCACTGACAGTCTCAGTTACTTATTGAGGCCCTTTGCAACTCAGTGAGAGCCTGTTTCAAAATAAAGAGTTGAAAATAGGGTGGGGGTGTAGCTCAGAGGTAGAATATTCCTGGATTCCATCCCCAGTATAACAAAGAAAATTTTAAAAAAAGAGTTGAAGCTAGGTGTGGTGGCACATGCTTGTAATCTCAGTACCTGGGAGCCTAAAACAGGAGGATCACAGGTTCAAGGACAGCTTCAACAAGTAGTGAAACTTTAATCAATCTAGCAAGACCTTCATTAAAAATGAAAAAAATATAAAATAGGACTTGGGGTGTAGATCAGAGGTAGAATTCCCATGAGTTCAAAACCCAGTACCACAAAAAAGTTGATAATAGTAATTTAAAAATAACGCAGTTAATCTGATACTGTAATAATTTTTGATCACTGTATTTTTCTCACTTCTTGCTTTTGTTGAAGTCACAGTGAAATAAAATTGGGTTTTGGTAATTTGGTTATTTTAAAATTACTTTTATTAACTCAGGAAAGTATATATTTAATAAAATGTGTTGGTTTTAGTACTCGATGCAAGCATTATATTCTGGGCCTTGGCTAAGCTATCTGGTAGACTGAAGGATGAACAGTTTAAATGGGACAGTTTATCAATTGCCAATAATATAAAATTATTGATTTTCAGAGTACTGAATAACCTTACAATTGTTTATATGCTTTATATTAATCAATGATGTGAACATTTCCTTATTCAGACTTGAAAGTATTAAGACAGCTCATAATTAAAGAAGTCACTGAAATTATAATGCAATTGTAACCTAGTGGTCAAAGTCCTAATGCCTTCTTCAATGTCTTGTCAATCCTTACCAGAAACATTATTTGCTACCTTAACTACACAGATGATTACAAAAAACTTGCATAAGGTTAATAAAGTTAAAAATTTTCACCCACATATACAGCAAACTATTAAGTACTGCTAAGGACTTATGTATCTTTAGGAAATACACATATTGGAATGTTATAATCCATAAAGTTCATTTAACAAAAAGATATTTAATACTTAAATTAAAAAATTCAAAACCGGGTATGGTGACACATACTTATAATCCCAGCATTTGGGAGACTGAGACACTGAGTTTCTCAGAAAGCCTCAGCTACTTAGTGAGGCCCTTAGCAACTCAGTGAGACCCTATTTATAAAGAATAAAAAGTAGGGCTAGGGTGTAGTTCAGAGGTAGAATGCTCCTGGGTTCCATCCCTAGTGCACAAAAAAATTCATTTTTCAGTGGTAATGTTTACTATAAACTTTTTTTCTAGCATTTATAAACAAATTTATGAGGTTCAGTACTGAAACAGAGGCTTCATTAAAAAGAAATTCTAAATCAAATACCGCATAATCCAGAATATTTTAGGTGGCATAGAACTTTTTTACCTTCTTCAAGAAATAACCAGGCAAAATTATTAAACATTGAAGAGATTAAAAACAAAATCAGAAGAGGGCCAGGTGTGGTGGCACACAATTGTAATCCCAGCATTCTGAGGCTGCGACTGGAGGATCACAGTTCTCAGACAGCCTCAGCTACTTAGTGAGGCCCTCTGCAACTTAGTGAGACCCTGTTTCAAAATAAATAAAAAGTAGAGCTGGGGGTGTAGCTTGGAGGTCGAATGCCCCTTGGTTCCATCTCCAGACCCACACACACACACACACAAAAAAAAAATCAGAAGAGGGGAGAAAGAAAAGAAAGGGAGAAAATATTCATGAACCACCTATTACATATCAATAAAATTAGAATATTAAATGAGGATTATTAATTACCATGATACCAATTTTAAAAATGCTTATCTAATATTACAAAATATAGTTTTCACATATCATATTTAGTATCAAATGTTTCTTAGTTTTGGTAGTACTGAGATAAAAACCAGAGGGGTTTTACCTCTGACCTACACTCCCAATCCTATTTTACTTTTTTATTTTGAAACAAAATTTTATTAAATTTCTGCACACTGGTCTGGCCTTGGACCTGTGATCCTCCTGTTTCAAACTCTCAAGAACTGGAATTAAAATTCTTGGTGAATTTCTTAGCATGTACCACCATACCTGGCTTAAATGTTACCTTTAAAATAAAAACCCTATTGTACACACTAAATTCTACATCATGCTTTAAAATCTCCATTTTTATCATATAAAATGTTTTTAATTTTTTAATGGAATGTTGAAACAAAAAATGATTCTTTTTAAAAATATTTCAAAGTAGAAATGAGCATCAAAGCAAAATCACTAGAGTGATAAATTAGAAACGGCAAGAATAAAAGAAATAAAGTTGAAACTAAAACAATAAAGATGTAAGCCAAATTCCATTTCATAAGGTTTTATAACTATGTTTTATATAATAAGGGATCCTAACATAAAGAATTCCCAAAATGGAACAAAAATATATTTCAAAAAATTTAGACAAGAGAATCACAAATTCATGGCCAGCCTCAGCTACTTAGGCTCTCCACATCTTAGTGAGACCCTGTTTCAAGATAAAGAATAGTTAGGGCAATGGGAGTAACTTGGAGGTAACAAAATAATAATAATTAATAATAATAATAATAATAATAATAATAATAATAATAATGTACTAAATCTTCATGTAAAAAAGTCTTCAAGTTTGAGAAAATAATGGCACAGAAATATTTGTACCTGGATATCTATGAGTTGCTATCAAATATAAAGGAACAAGGAAGAATTCTTAAGACATCTTGAAAGAAGTCAGGGAAAGTCTTATAAGGGGGAGAGAAATAAGTCAGACTTACAACATCTTCATAATACACAGAAATCTAAGGAGATGAAAATACCCACTAAGTATCAAGGTAAAGACAGCTTGTCACAAAGTCTATTTAACAAGCCAAGAGGCAAAGAATCTCAAATATGAAAGATCTCAGGAAAGAGAGCAAACCTGCTTCAGATTATTAAAAATCTATAATGGAATGGAGCCAAAAGTAAAAAGGAGAAATCATGCTAAAAGGACTGACATGTGGGATACATTGAATTTTTATTTTTGAAAGCACCCCTAAAGAAGTGTCAAGTTAAGACACATCTTGAAAATATTAAACTAAAATCATCAAAGTTGAAAGATGAGGCAGAAATGAAAATAGAAATATTTGGAAGTGTTTTAATGTTATGTTTCTCTACTCCTCATCTTCATTTTATGGAACTCAATAAAAAGTCTTAAAACTGGGTGATTAAGAGAGAAAGAGGTTTGTGTACATTATTTGGAGCTTTAAACAAAGTGTCATGAAAGAACAAGTCAAGAGGTGAGCCAGCAGCAGAAGGAGAAATTGAGAGAAAGATACAGTTTAATGATTTTCTCATTTTCTCAGAGGAGAATCAGTAGAGCACATCCATAGTTTGGCATAGCAATAAAAGTGAAGTATATTAAATAATGACATAAAGGCAGCCAATAGAACTGAAACCAAATTATACACCTTCCAAATTACCACAAGAAAGTCATTCATCCAACTACAATCCCACAAATTAAGTAGTCAAGGCAAAGTTTACAGCAGTGCACAGGATTTTCGGGATAGAATCAGAAGTTATTAACAGTGGTTTTCTTTGGAGGCATACCATGGGAAATGGGTAGAAAAAGAGAATAAAAAGTCTTGTGAATTTCCTTTATATTTTCCTATGCTACTCATATTTTCTGAGTACTTTATATCTGCATTAATATTTTCTATAATATGGTATATATTGATCATGAAAAATTACTGTTAAAATGTATAGTGATTTTCAAATCTCGCCAATCTTTATGTGTAGGCTGCATATATTCGTTTCTGCCTGAGCATTAATTATTATTATGGTCTAAACTGAATTTATTAATGATGATCATATACAAATATAGTTTAACATATTTTCACATGAGCACTGGAAAAAATATCAAATATTATAAATATTTTACTGTGTTATTTTCAGGTTTAGATTTTTCTTTTATTTTTTAAGTTACCCTTTTCTCCACTAGAAAGGAAATACAGTCAACAAAGAGAAATTAAGTGTTTGTGTTCAGTATCTAGACTAGGAAGATTTCCTTTATAAAGTAAAATTTGAAAGAAGCTGGGTGCACAAAATAGAGTGCTGCCAAGAAATAGAAGATGGAATGTGTGTAGAAATAGGAAGGTAACATCTTGTTCCAGATTTGAAAAAAAAAAAAAACAGATGAGTGACATTAAATTTAAAGCATGACTCAGAACATTTTTGTGATAAACTAAAAAGGTTTATGATTCAATAATGATAAAACTAGAGAATGTTTCATGTATAAAAAAGATACTAAATCAGAATAAACATCCTTGGTTTGTTAGTAAAGTATAGAGGTATTAATCAAATATTATTTTATCAAAAACTCTATACTGTGTTAGGTATTTAAGAGACACAAGTCGTTTTTTGAAGTGCTTTTACACTTAGTAATTTACAACCTGTAAAGAACAATAACATTAAAGTTGATTTTATACAAGATGATTTATATGCACAAACTTATGAATAAGAAAAATCACAAGATTTTGAAAGGGTTAGAGATATATGAGTTCACTTCAAAAAAACAATAAATATTTTCATGTCCTGAAAAACTTGATTGGCACCCAATTAAATATATTATATAAATAATATTTCTTCTCTCAGCCCAGAAAAGATATAAAAATGAATATTGCCCAGACAAAAACCAATAACATTATCCTAATTGCCCAGAAAGAGATGATTTTGGCCAGAAAACAAGAGCAGCCTGGCCTGTTGGCAGGTCTTATTCATAAAAGATGACATATCAGGATTTCTTAGCCTAATGCCACAAAACATTAAAATTGTACAAATCCATCCAATTTATTTGGATCTCACATTCACTAAGCATCTTTCTGTTTATAACTTGGCTTCTGATCTATTTTTCCAGGGAAAAATTATTAGAAAACATAATTGTACAATTACTTGGGCTATCATAATTCTTATTGTAAAGTAATATGTAAGTACTGACTTAAGCTTAGGATTTTGAGAGCTTATTAACTTGGAAGTCATTCTTGAGAAACAAATTTCTGGTTGTTTTGTTTTTGTTATTTGTTTGCTTTATTATTATTATTATTATTATTATTAATTATTATTATTATTATTTGGTGGTACTGGGGTTCCTGGAAGCCCTTCTACCTCCGGGCTACACTCCCAGAACTATTTTAACATTTTAATTTTGAAACAGGGTCTCCTAAGCCAGCGCGCGTGGCTGGCTTCGAACCTGCGCGATCCTCCTGTCTCTGCCTCCCAAGCGCGGGGATTACAAGCGTGCGCCACCACGCCCGGCTGCTTTTTTATTATTTTTATTTACTTTGGGTGTATGAGGGATTGAACCCAGGGGAGTTTTGCCTCTGAGCTATATCCTCAGACCTTTTTTTTTTTTTTAAATATTGAAATAGGTCTAAGTTGCTGTTGCTGGCCTTCAACCTGCAATACAGGCATGCACCACCATGCCTAGCAGAGATGGATCCATTCTTGATGATACCAAAAAAAAAATCTTATTTCTGACATTGTAAAATGAGAGTGGAAGAGGTGTGGTATGTTGGTGTGTAATGAGAGGAAAGCGAATGTGCTGAATTCCAACAAATAAGGATGCCACCCAAGGGAAAGATTTTGAGCCTCTAGCCCACCGTTCCCATGCTCCATATTCTGTCCTGCTACACTGTGAACCTGCCTCACTCTGGGACATCTAATAGAGTCAAACTCAAGAAACATAATGGCATGTCATAGCTCAGAGTAAAGGCCATGTTCCAGAGATAAAAGTAGAAGTTTTGCAGTAATTCAAAGAAAGAGGAAAACTATAATAGAAAAGGTTGAAATATTTAGTGAGACATATAACTGAAATTCAACATTGAAAAACGGTCAATTTTTGACCATATAGAAAAAATAAATGTAGGGCAAGTTATTCCAGGCGGAGAAATAGGCTACTAACAAAAGTCTGAAGGTCAGAGAAATAAATAATGATAGAATGCAGAGTCTAATTTTTTTTCCATGAGATAAAAGTTGAAATCAAAGATTACAAGTAAGAAGCTGGGTGTGGTAGCGTACACTACTAATCCCAGTACTTGACAGGCTGAGACAGGAGGGTGGCACAAGTTCAAAGCCAACTTCAGCTACTTAGTGAGGCTCTCGGCAACTTAGTGAGACCCTGTTTCCAATAAAATATAAAATAATAGATCTGGGAGTGTAGTACAGAGGTATAAATCCCCTGAGTTCCATCCATACCCAGTACCACCAAAAAAAAAAAAAAAATTATAAGTAATTCTACCTTTTAAAAATGTCTGTTAGCAGCACTATATTCACAAAGATTGATACATTTATATTGATGATTAGTAATCAACAAAGGCATTTATGTGAATTTTGTAAGATTATTTTTATTAATTTGTATTTGCATTTTTTTTTGGTGGTACTGGGGTTCCTGGAAGCCCTTCTACCTCCGGGCTACACTCCCAGACCTATTTTTTACATTTTTATTTGGAAACAGGGTCTCCTAAGCCAGCGCGCGCGGCTGGCTTCGAACCTGCGTGATCCTCCTGTCTCTGCCTCCCAAGCGTGGGGATTACAAGCCTGCACCACCACGCCCAGCGTATTTGCATTTATTTTAATTATATCTATTTTATTAATTTGTATTGCATCAATCTCTATTATATCTGCTTTATAACAATCACAATGCACATTTACAATATAAATAAGGATAATACCACATAAATTATATGAAGCTGTTGTAGTTTATTGTGCTCTATAGAAGTACTTGCAAAGTAATCTATGTATGAGAAAACTGGTTGAGGTAAAATAAATAAAAACAGGTTAAGATAATGGATGCATAATCTTATATCATACAAAATTTTTTAAAGTAATTTTGTTGCTAATTGTTTATGTACTTGAGTAAAAACTATACATAGTTGTGTATGATGAATTTCAAGTAAATTCAAAATGATTACAAAAATCTCTAAAATATTGATTTAATGTTAGAAATAGTCCTAATCTGGGAACACTGAACTGTTCAAGATTCAGTAAAATTATGTTCAAATTTCAAATTATGTTGAAATTTTGGAAAAGGTTTCAGAATGCATAGATTATGATGATGAGTAAAAATATTCTCCCTTTCCAAAATAAATTGCTATAACCACTTGTGCTGGATTTGCAGAGGAGGAGGTTCAAAACAGGCTGTTCGAACCTCACACCACTTTAAGGAAGCAAATACATTGAGGTACGGAGCCAATGGAAGGCCTTCTTGAAGAGAATTCTCAGTGTGTGCGATTCTTCACACCATCTCACACCTGATAAGAAGGGCTCCAAGAAGACACTCAAGAGAGTCCCCTGAGCACAGGTTCATAAAAGACCAAAGTTTGACTCAGGACTGAAAATGACTCCATGGGAAAGCCTTCAGTGGAATTCTCCAAGCACGAGAGCAGAGCGGTGGAGAGGGTATCCACTAGCTCCGTTCTCCCCTTCCCGGGCTCAAGTCGCGAGATCACCTGAGATTGTCTCACATGTCTGCCCATCCGTTTCTTCCTCTTTTTTTACCTTTAATACGACTATTATATATTCAAGTCCATTGACTTTTATTTCGCATTCTCTCATCTACTATGGATCTTATCCATTCAATCTTTAAGATAAACTTGGGAGGCTGAGATAAGGGGATCAGAGGTTCTGGGTTAGCAAGACCCTGCTTCAAAATAAAAACTAAAACAGGAGTAGAGGTGCAGCTCACAGGTAGAAAACCCTCATTTGAATCCCCAATACCACACACACACACACACACACACACACACACACACACACACAAATAAACTATATCAACTTGTCTATAAATCCTAGCTCACACATTTATCTTCTATTTCTTGTATGTTCAAATTTTCTTTTAAACTTAGGACCACATTTTTAAACATTATTTCTAAAAGGTCTTATAATTTCATCATCTCTCTCATTTCTGGATTGGCTGCATTGAACTGTACTAATTACTCCCATCTAACGCTTTCTTTATTTGGCTTTCAAGACACTACATTGGTTTATGTGTCCTTTTAGCTCCGCATACTCCACTAAAAAGCTCACATATCAGCATAGCTTGAAAAATAACATAAAATCAGACTTCCAAATTGTAGTTGTAGCCCAGACCTTTTTCCTGAAATCCTGACTCACACACACACTGCCTAAGCTACATTTCCATGAGAAGTCCAATGGACAACTCAAACTTGCCCGAAACTCAACACCTGATAAGTCTCCCAAAATGTTCACCTGTAGTGTTGAGCATCCTATTTCATAACTTGAGATATCTTCTCACAGATATCCGCACAGTTAACTACCTCACTTTCTTCAAGTATTAGTTCAAATGTTATTTTTTACTGATATATACTCTAACCAGCTACTTTGAAATTTTCCACTCCAAACTTCCACATTCAGTGCTCTCAACTCTCTTATATTGCTCTATTTTCCCAAAGTATTTACTATGTCCCAAATTTTAGGTATAGTATTTTACTTATTCTTTGTGTTTATTGCTTATAATTTCACACCCCCACATGTGATATAGGCTTTGTGAGGTAAAGAATTCCTGACTGTTTTGGAAACTGCCTTAATTCAAATCTGGCATAATTGATATTCAACACCTATTATTTGCATGAATAAGATATAATAATTATTGTAAGTATGAGTCAGTTATTTGACAATTATGTCAGCACAGCATTGAGACATCAATTCTTTAGTTAGTACAAATAGTTACTACTACTATAATTTTGAGATTTTTATTCATCGTGTTTTATCTCAAACTTTGTTTAGTTCCTCAAAAGTAAAAATTATGTTTAGGATTTGGTTCCTCCACAATTACTATTGCACTGCTTGATACTTAGTAATTATGGGTGAAATAAAAATAACTTTTTAATTTAATTTTAATTTCAAAGTCATTTTTAATATTGGATAATTTATTAATAATGAGGCTAGTGGTTTACAAATTAACCCCAAAATAAAAAACTCATACTTTTTTGTACTAAAAATTTCTCTACTTATTCCCAGTTGTCTTCTTTTTCTAATTCTTATTCTCTCTGCTATTTATAAAAGACCATTTTAATGTTTTTCCTTTCTATAAATATATTTTAATTTTTCTCTTCTTATAATATGTAAAGCTACTTTGGGTATATTTACTCTTACTTTACATAAATGGCTCTACCCTCATTCATCTTACTCAATTTCCTCTTTTTATTCTATTATTTTTTGAAAGCTTGTTTCATAATGTGCAGAGCTAGCTTGCAAAAAGAGCTACTACATTTGTTTCTTGACCCATTTGTTCTTGAGCTAATGAAGGGGCATAACAATAACTCTCCTGCTTATTTCACTATTAATATCCAATATGACAATATACATAAAAAGAGTTGGAAAGCATCAAAGAATTTATAGCACATGTAAAGTAGTAATATCATGCAGAACACTGCAATAGTAGAGATGCCAACTACACTTCAACAGGAGGCAGAAGGCAGTCATGTTGGCATCATCATATTCACTAGTCTTGAGCTCTGTGGAAGGAGAAAGTTACAGAGCTGACTATGTCCTGGAGTTGGCATGACAGGTCTGTGAACCAGAATGCAAATGTATTTACTTAAAGTTTGTTTCCTGATAGCCAGAACACTTCCAGTCATCAACAATTTGTAATACAGGTTGAATTAGTGATATATATATATATATATATATATATATATATATATATATATATATATATATATATTGGTGGTACTGGGGTTCCTGGAAGCCCTTCTACCTCCAGGCTACACTCCCAGACCCATTTTTACATTTTTATTTAGAAACAGGGTCTCCTAAACCAGCACGCACTGCTGGCTTCGAACCTGCGCGATCCTCCTGTCTCTGCCTCCCAAGCGTGGGGATTACAAGCATGCACCACCACGCCCAGCTTCATTATTATAATTTTAAATCTAACTCAAAGCCAAAAGATTAAGATACTTGGCTGATGATTGAAGGGTAAGGGAAAATTGGGGCTTATTTTACCCCAAACAAAATAATATGTATAGAACCTTTTCCAACTAATTAGTCTTCTTTCTACCTTAGGCAATACTAATATATATATAACACATATGTTATGAAAATTGTGTTCATAGGTTTTTTGTGTGGTACTGGGGGTGAAACCCAAAGGCTTTCTACCTCCAGGCTATATGCCCAGCCTATTTTATATTTTTTATTTGGAAACAGGGTCTCACTAAGTTGCTGAGAGCCTCACTAAGTAGCTGAAACGGGCTTCAAACTTGCACAATCCTCCTGTCTCAGCCTCCCAAGCGCAGGGATTACAAGCGTGCACCACCACTCCCAACTGTGTGCATTGTTTTAAAACTCTCAACAAAAAAATACCAGGATCAGGTGAATGTGCTGGGGAATTCTATCAAGATTTTAAGAATGAAGATCAATTCTAGAAGAGGGCACATTTCTAAATTTGTTTTATAAAACTTGACATTAAAATCAAGAAAAGAAATAGAAAGACAAGTAAAATAAAAGTAAATAAAAGACTAATATCCATCATGAAAAAGAAAAGTTTTAGAATACTTGAGATTCAAATTCATCAGCATATTAAAAGAAGTATATGCCATAATCAAGAGGTATTTACTAAAGTGATTCGATGCTAAGTCATTGATTGTAGATGAACATTAATGCGATTCATCATAGTAACAGATAAAAAGAAAATACCACAATCAAAAAACTCAATGCAAAAAGAATACTTGATAAAATTCAGTACACATTCAAGATAAAAATTCACAGAAAATAAAAGGAGCAAAAGAGAACTTTCTCAAAATGTTAAGCAACACTGACAAACATATCTAACATTTACAAGAAACTTTAAAAGAAAAACAAGCTTAATAGATCTTATTTTAGTAAAAAAAAAAGTGATTCATTAATTGGGAAACACTAGAAAACAGAAGAGGTTCAGAGAACTGTTTCACTCAATATTTACACTGATATAATCCAAAGAAATTGACCACCCAACTTAGAGGAATGAGGATTTCTTGCTCAGTTTTTTGAAGATTCTGGATTTAGTCTATGTGAAGCTTTTATCTACATATCTCATAGCATGACAGCGGGAAGCAGAGGGAGATGTGGAGATATATTGACATATGTGATCTATCTCCAGCAGTTAAAACAAAAATCAAGAAAAATTTTTTTCTGAGAATGTTCAATATAATATGGTCATTAAGAAACAAACTTACTTCTAAATTTGTTAAGAAGTTACTCACATCTTAAGACAAGTGAATAGGTTTTTATGATGCCATCTCCATTTCTACTACCAAATGATTTTAGTTGCAAGAAACCCTAGGACTGCATAGTTCATTATAACACAAAGAACAGAGCCCAGCTCTACCCTCAACCTGAGCATGGCCCAGAAATGCAGATAATGGGTGATTGATAAGCCCTGTTGATGTATCTCTGAGAATGTGGTTCCTTTAAATGTCAGAAGCAAAATGTACATATTTTGCTTCTCACTGCTGTATATTTCTCATAATTTACAGCAGAAAAAAATTCTACAATGTTATTTGCCGCCTTGGTATTAAAGACATCAGTCACATAAAAGAGCAATTGTGGAATTATACCTGACTCTGTGATTGCCTTCCATTACAGATTTCCCAACCACAGCACAGCAGTGATCTCTCATACTAGATTCTAATTTAAGAAGCAGCAGGATACAAGAATGACTGCTTCTCTTAAAAACTTCTGCGTTTATCAAAACATACAATCTCAAAATCTGCCATGTCATTGTTTTAAAAGGGAAGAGCATTTGAAAAGAATAGTTATATCTTTCTGAATTCTTTAAGTTTCCTCCACTACTACATCATTCTAGAAATGTACATTTCTAACTCCTCTGGGTTTTTTTGTTTGTTTTTTTGTTTTTTTTTTTGTTTTGTTTTGTTTTGGTCTTTGTGGGGAGGGATACTGGACGTTGAACCTAAGGGCACTCTCTACCTCTGAGCTACACACTCAACCCTTTTAATTTAATTTAATTTAATTTTTTGTTTGTTTGTTTGTTTTGAAACAGGATTTCACTAGGTTGCCGAGAGTCTTGCTAACTTGCTGAGACTGGTCTCAAATCTGCAATCCTCCTGTCTCAGCCTCCAAGAAACTGGGATCCCAGGTATGCAGCAGCACACCTTGCTTTTTTTTTATATATTTATAGCTGAATCTTTGTCTGGAGATCTTTACTTCCCGTCATTTTCCTAATATTCATGGCCAGAGATGAGGTTAAAGAAGCACAATCAGTACCTTCTCTCCTCCATCTCAGTCTCCCAAGCCCTGATTTTTGCTTGCCATCAAGAACAAGAGACAGTAAGGGGATGCATTCTGCAGCTCACCTTGTAAAGAGTTTCTTTACAAAAAGAAAAGAGAATACACCATGTATGCAAGCATCATGCAACGTGAAATACAGTTAGGATTTGCCCCCACCTGCCAATCTTTCCGCTGAGCAGTAAGTGCTGAGCTCTTGCTGTGCGGAACAGACCACAAACACCTTCCCAGCAGATCACTAACTGCAGTGTTGTAGTGCCTTCTGGTGTTGGTGCCTAGAAACGCAGTTGGCATAATTCATTCAACGTTTACCTTGTGATACACACTGATTTTTCTTATATTTGCAACGAATTTTCTATTGTAATCAACAAATAAGCATTCATGTAAAAGCATGTTTGTTTCATTGTTGAAGAAAAATAAAATCCTGACAATAGCTGTTTTGAAAAAACTGAATAGTTTCATTTCTATTAAATGTTCTAGAGCTTCTCTGGGAAAAAGATTCTGAACAAAAACAGTATACAGCTTATTCACTTGAAAAACTATACTAGGTACGTAAATATAGAAAATGTCCCCAATGTATTTGAGATTTCTTTCACATTTAACTTTTGTAGAGAAGCATTAACCATATACAGTAGATTAAATAGTCCAGAATTGTGTTATTCCTTTACATACATATATATTCATTGGAGATAGAAGCCAAAGGCACTATACTTCTGAGCTACTTCCATAGCCCTTTTTATCTTTTATTTTGAAACAGAGTCTCACATGCCATGCATCTTCAAACATTATTTTTCCATAGAACAATTCCTGTTTCACAGATAAGAAAAAGACTCTTGAAAATCAGTTTTAGAATAAAATACTAAAATAAAAAAAATGAAAGTAGATTGATTTGTCTTTTTACAAGGATTACCAAATCCTGACTGCCTAATCATGTTTATACTATGGAAAGAGATTAGGAAAAACAGCCAGAATCAAGTTAATGGTGGAATCAAACAGGCTGAACTTATATAACAGAAGTAGGAAAACATCTCATAGTACCATGAGGTTCCATTTAGCAAATGAGTTTTTCCAGTGAGCTAAGGAGTAGCCTTATAGATCCCTTACAAGGGAGTCATTTATCCACTTTCTCACAAATTCTTAGGACCATGCCCATGAGAAAATTAAAGTACAGTACAGGGAGAAACATAAAAATGACAAGCAAGCCAATTACTCCTGAAAGACATTTTAAAACACTTTGTAATATAAAAGTTATCAAAGACAACATACTACCAAAAAGCAAAGCAGCAGCACTTTCTAGAAGCCATTCAATTTTGAGTTTGAGAAATATAGAGCGTTTTAGTATGCTTAGGATTACATCCATTTCACAAATACAACTACTCTCTCATGTTAGATAGGCGTACTACTGATTATCTAGTTATCCCTCTGCTAAGAAAGATCAGACCTAGCTTTCCTCATGTGTACTTTGAATTCAAACTGAAAATTTTAAGTTCAAAGGTTAGGAAACAAAAGCTTCTTGATTTGGAACCTGAAATGTCACTTGTGTTTAGCTTTTAATCAAGTACAAAGAAGCTATGACGGCTTATCTATTCAAAATAATGTTCACCATAGTTGCTTTCGAGCTGCAACCATCTTTCTAAAGTATCACACCTTCATCAACGTGTCCTTTCAAAGACAGCATGAGGGTCTATGATAATATTACATATATCCACTGCAGAAAGGGCATGGCCTCTGGACCCCTGTGCAGACTATCATCCTGTGTTCGGGGTCCCTGCTTGATCCTGTAACACAATATCCTTTTCCTTTCTGGTCACTGGCACCCTGCTGGTGCCTACTCCAGAACCTAATAGTTGGTAAATCTCCTAATCTGCCTTATAAGCAAGCTCAGACAGAGCTGAATGTCTCCCTTTTGCCTCAGCACACCACGCTTTTGGCTGTATCCTTCCTTTGGCTTCTGTCTACGCAATGCACTTCTTTCTCTGCCCTGAGGTCATGCTACTCTTTTCTGCAGAAGCCTAATAATAGGCCTGCAGGTTCCAAACCCAAGCTTCTTTGCCTACTCCACTAGGCTTTTTTAAACCCCTCTGGGCCACATAGTAGATTACAGAAAAGCACCATGGAGAAACACTGTCTTCTCTGTTTTTGCCTGAACACATTATCACCACTTCCCAACTACAATGGTAGCCTTATTGCACCCTGTACTGTGACCTCTCTACATTTCCTGGTATGAAACTGAGCACAGACCTATTCAGCTGTGTGAATTGCCTCTCCCTTTCACTTGGCCATGAAAGCTGTCTACATTCTCTTCCTGAATGACAGTGAATTATGTTTCCAGTGCAAAATACCTGTGTCCCAAAATACCTGATGACCACAACTTAGAGGAAGAAAAAATTATTTGCTCACTATTCTGGAGATTTCAGAGGTTTCAGTCCGTGTTAGGCCAGGTCACATCTATGGAGCTCAAAGCAAGCAGCAGAGAGCGGAGAGAAAGATAGAGCATGAGCAGATGGACTATGCTCTCATGCCATGGAGGCTGTAAGAAGAGAGACAGCAAGTGGCTGGGTGAAGGATATATATGGTTCCCAAGCCTACACCCCAGATGCCCCTCCCCAGGAACCAAGCCCACCTCCAATATGCCTAGGACGTAAAGTCTGGGAAACATTTTAAATCTAAACCATGACACTTCCCATAAGTTAAAATCTCCTTCTACCCTAGGATCACGCATACACGCAAGTGTGCGCATGCGCGCGCGCACACACACACACACACACACACACACACACACACACACACTCCACCCTTATCCTTTATCCTTCACCAGCATTAAAAATCATGCAATGT
The DNA here is from genome assembly GCF_963383645.1 of Muscardinus avellanarius. Taxonomy (NCBI): domain Eukaryota; kingdom Metazoa; phylum Chordata; class Mammalia; order Rodentia; family Gliridae; genus Muscardinus; species Muscardinus avellanarius. The sequence continues at coordinate 104,861,497 of NC_137794.1, read as the reverse complement.
ATGCAAAGAGATAAATTAGGTTCCCAGGAGGAAAAAAACACATGTAGAGTTATTTAAGAAATGATATCTCTTCGAGTAAATGCATTGCCTCAGCACTCCTACTCGTGTGTTATATAGTGCTCTGCATATTGAAAGAACTGTAAGAAAACTCAGATATTATCATAATATGATTTCTTTTACTGTTAAATTTCTTCTTATAAATGTCATATTTAGGTTAAGGACTCAACATATGAACTTTGCCACAAGGTACATTTGTGAACTCTGTTGGGTATTAATTTAAAGAGGTGTTTTGTTTTGTTTTTCACCAACACACTCCTCTCTTTTACTTCATATGTGCCTTCTGACTCCTTTTCCACCTGTCATTTTATCATGTAGCCTCATAACTTATTTTATGTAGTTTATGTTTCCTTGAATTTAATTGGTAGAAAATATAAAGGCACCTTTTAAATTCTACTACCAAAATCTTTTCCCAAAATAAAAATATTTTCTGTGCTATAATGTGTCTTTATGTGACAGAACCTGTCCACTGAACCTACTCTGTTGGTTTTTTATTACTGCTCTCATTTTTTAAGTAATGAAAATCATTCTTATTTCTATTTTTCTAGTTATAATCTTCAATCCAATAACTACTATTAGTTTCAGCTGACAAGCTTAATTTAGAATTAAAGTTTTATTATAATTTAAATTTAATTTTTATTTGTTTAAATCCTCACACTTATAGCCAATTAAAGTTTTTAAAAATTACCAAAAAGATACACTGGAGTAAAGAGAGGCTTTTTTAACAAATGGTGTTGGGAAAACTATTTATTAAGTTTTAGAAAAAAATGAAATAAAAATTCAACCTCTCACCCTGTACAAGAATCAACACAAGATGCATCAAAGACCTGAAAATTAGACCACATACTTCAAAATAACTAAATAGGGCATAAGACCAATCCTTCAACATATAGATACTCTAGAAACTTTCTCAATAAGGCCCCTAAAGCTCAGGAAATTAAAATGAGAATTAATAAGTGGAATGGCTTTAAATTAAAAAGGTTCTCTGCATCGCCGGGCGTGATGGCACGCTTGGGAGGCGGAGACAGGAGGATCGCTCAGGTTCGAAGCCAGCCCCACTGGCTTAAGAAACCCTGTTTCCAAAAATAAAAAAGTATAAAATAATTCTGGGAGTGTAGCCCAGAGGTAGAAGGGCTTCCAGGAACCCCAGTACAAAAAAAAAAAAAAAAAAAAAAGGTTCTCTGCATCAAAGGAAACCATCAAAAGTATAAAGAAGGAGCTGTCAGAATGGGAGAAGATCTTTGTAAACTATTCCTCTAATAGAAGACTAATAACTAGACTATAAAAAGAACTTTAAAAACTTAACACTAAAAAAAAAAGATTCAAAAAGCTGGCAAGTAAACTAAACATATACTTCACAAAAGAAAAAATGCAAGTAGCCAGTAAATATCTGAAGAAATATTCAACATCATTAACTCATAAAGATGCAAATCAAAGCTACACTTAGATTCCACCTACTCCAAATTAGAATGACAATCATCAAAAATCCAAACAAAAAAAGTTGGTAAAAGTGTGAGGAAAATCAGAGCTCTCATATTCTATTGTCTTATGATAAAATATTTATCTCAGTTTTTGTTTATAAACAAAAAATTCTATAAATTGATCTTTTGGTTTTCTTCACTGTACCACTGGCTACTTTCAGATATCTTCTTTTTTATGGGTAGGACTTATGGGTAAAGAAACATGCACTTGCTTTAGCAAAACGTTCAACACATTGCAGTCTTTTACTGAGTGTGAATCTATGAGAATGAAAAGGAATCTCATGGTTTCCACTGTTTGTTGACCTAATTATGATAATTGGAGCTTATTCCTAAAATCAGAAATCGCCTAGTTATTTTTTCAAAAAGTATGAATAAAAAACAGAACATACTTCTTTCCATGAAATTTCCAGACCCATCCCTATTTTTGCCCACTGATTTTATATTCGATACAAAATACCTAATTCAAACTACTTCAGTCAACAGCTACCTTGTCTTGGGGAAACTAAAATTCTATAATCTATTCATCACACAAGTATTGTGTTAGTTCTCTGTGTCATTGTGACCAAAACACCTGATAAGAACGATTTTAAGGAGGAAAGATTTATTGGGTCACAGTTTCAGAGGATTCAGTTCTTTGGCAGTTGGGTCCATTTCCTTGGGTCTGAGACACTGCAGATCATGGTGGCAGTAGCATGTGGTAGAGACACTTTGTTCAGTTTATGGCACATGGGAAGCAGAAAGAGAGGAAGAGGCCAGAGAGAAGATACATCCTTTCAGGGCACATTCTCAGGGACCTGCTCCCTCCAACTAGAACCTGCTATCCTGGAAGCTCATTCAGCTATTAATGGATTAATCAAGTGATAAGATCTGAGCCTTCATGATCTAATCACTTCTCAAAATCCCCACTTCTGAACACATGAGACTTAAGGGAACATTCTATATTTAGACTTTAATAAGTATTAAAGGAGAAATAAAGATAATTGGTCTATCACTGATCATTTAAGAGAAAAAAAACCCTTCCTCTGGCATATAAAAGCATAGTGGTGGTTGTATGGGTAAGCAATCATTTTGGATGATTGGAAGACCAAGTGTCATAATTGGGATATAGAATGTCCCCAGGAAAAGTGCATGTATTGGCAATGCAAAAATGTTCAGCAATAAGATAACTAAACCTCATGAGTTCTGATATCCTCAGTGTATATATTCACTGATGGATTAATAATTTGAATGGATGTATTGGATGTATATATGGGGAGGTGCTGCATGACTGGAGAAGGTATGTCATTGGGGGTGAGGTCTTAGAGGCTACGTATGTTCACAGGTCCCGTCCTCCCCCGCTCGCTCTCACTCTCACTCTCGCTCTCTCTCTCTTCTTCCCATTGTTATTCCTGAGCTCCACAGATGTGACCCAACCTGACAAGTACTAAAACCTCTCAAACTTCCAGAGCTATGAACCAACAAATCTTTTTGTAAATAGTCCATCAGGGATTTAGATCACAGAAGTGAGATTGCTACGGATTTAGATCACAGAGGTAAGATTGCTACAAAAACACCAACAAATATGTTAGTGTCTTCCAATACACAGAAACTAAGATCAATAAAATGCATGCACTTTCAATTTAATGTGAGAAAGCTGACTACTCAAGATCTCTCTATAGAAGGAAAAATGATTAATCTATGCTATCTGCCAGCCTTCTTTTTTCCTGTCCTTTAGAAAGGATTCCCTGCCATGTCCCATTTCATTTTCTTTTCTGCTCCTTCGACTCTATGAGACTTTCTTATAAGACCGGTTATTTGGGGTTTTGTGGGGGAACAATGGAGAAATTCAAAAGTGAGGATAATATGAAATACACACAGGAGACAGCTGCAAAAAATGTTGGAATGAAGTATGATGAGCTTAAGAATAACCTTGATGGGAGTATGTTGGCTGAAAAAGGAAATAAAAGGGATTTCAAGTCATGTTAGGAACTACGTGTTCCCTTTATTGTGTTACTTTTAAGTTAGTTTGCTTTCTAGGACATTTTCCTTTTAACAGTGGGATTGAGTCACCTGGATGTTGTGTGTGTGTGTGTGTGTGTGTGTGTGTGTGTGTGTGTGTGTGTGTGTGTGTGCAATGTGATTTTACATAGTAGTGAGATGTATGCACACAACATGTACGTTTGCACACATTTCTTGGTATGTTTCCATCCTCACCCCATCCTGAGACCCCTCCCCATACATACCAGTTAAGTTTTAATAATGCCTTCATTTTTGGACACAATATTATTTAGTCTGTTTTCTTCCTCAAATCTGTTTTACCCATTCCCCCTCCCACCTCATCCTCTTTTATTCCTTATCATAAATTTTCCCTTCTTTTCTATTTTTTTCCTATCTGCCACATATGAGAGAAAATATACAACCTTTGACTTTCTAGATTGGCTGATTTCACACTTAGCATAATTTTCTGAAGTGTTATATTTGGGTAGGTACAATGACACACACATGTTATCCCAGCTTCTCAGGAGGCTGAAGCAGGAAGATCACAAGTTTGAGACCAGCCTAGGCAACTTAGAGTGACCCTGACTTAAGATAAAAATGAATAAAATAAAGTAAAATAAAATAAGAAGCTGGGGATGTAGTACAGCAGTATACTTCCTTTCATTCAATCATAAATACATACATACATACATATATACATAAATAAAAAATAAAGTGTTCAATTTGATAGTGGTGATGGAAGTAAAATCAAGGTTTTAAAGCCGAAGTGTTGTCCTCAATTAAGTCTCAGGTAGATGTAAATCATCACCCTTAGTCTAGGCTGCATGTGGGTTTTTGCCAGGGCTCCCTAAATTCTAAAGAGAGGAATAAAGGAAAAGCCTGGCCCCAGCCTCAGCAGGGATGGTTTTTGGATCATCACCAGAAAATAAAATGGATATTGTGGAGACTACACTGAGAATAGAATTTCAATTTGGGGGGAATGCATGGTTTGGTACTGGATGTTCCCGGCAGAAAACCAGGTTTTTGCAATATTATGCTAGTTAACTAAACTGAGAACATGTTCTAAATTTCCTAGGAAATATTGACTAGGAACTAAACTCTTAAGTAGATTCCAAGATTCCTACAAAGATTTTTACCCAGCTCCACCTCACAATCAGCCTTATGGACATTGTTATACTCTAAGACTGTCCAGTCTCTATCCCCTGAGATAAACTACCTATGGTAAGAAAACTAAAAAATTCATTAGAAATAATTGGTAGAGTATAGGAGGAAGGACTTTGACACCAAGTTTTATCAGAGAGATAGTCAGTAGTTGAAACATGTTATAATCAGATGAAGATGAAACAAGTGTTACATTAATACAAAAAAGTATTTTTCTAGATTTGAAGCCATAGAGACAAATATTTTTGCAAAAATCTACTGCAGATAGTGAACTTTGACAGCCACAATTGCTAGCCTCAAAGAGAAATTTAGTGACTAAGAGCAGTACTCTGCCTACATATTCCACTGAAAAAAAACACACTTATTGCCTTACAGGAGCAATGTATTAGTGTTAGGTTTGATGACACATGCCAAAATTTTTTAAAATTGTAATACTGGCTTACACAAGATACACTTCTATTTCTCTCTTATGTAAACAAATCTAAAACTAGGCACTGCCAAGTGGCATTGGTTGATATAGGAACACTTTAGAATTGGTGGCCTTAGGCTTCCAGCTGTTGAGGGCAGCAGAGGAGAGGAGGAGGAAATGGCCATGTGATCTTCAGGACATAGCCCTCTTACCTCTTATCAGGCTGAAACTCATTAAAAAAGTTAAATCTAGCCACCAGAAGGAATAAGAAAAATGTAAGTTGCCATTGGTATATTTTCACTCCATTACTGGAGTGATGTTAGCAAAAAAGGAAGGTAAGAAAGAATGTTGGGTATATAAATACACTAGCTATTGCTGCCATAGAACTGTAGAAACAGGATTATAAGCTCAGAATAAGCTAAAGTATGAAATAAATTAGAAATTGATAAGTAATTCTGTTCTTTACTTATATACTCAGGAGAAAAGCAAGACTGCTCTAGTGAGTAAATCAGAGAAGAGCCAGCAAAGAGTACCTTCAAGTCCTCACACCCTGAGCCCCTCAGTTTGCTCAGGATAGCAGATGACTTACCAATATCCACGTGCAAACACACACATACTTGATAAGCTTCATTTTCTTTTCATTTACAAAAGCAGGATCAAACACATTGCTTCGCAATTTGCTTTTCTTATATAAAAATCATTTTTCTGCATTTTAAAAGATATAGATTCAATTTTATTTTTAAGGGTTCATAATATTTAATGAATTAACTAGAGCACCAACTGTTCCACTTCAACACAGATAAATATCCAGATTGTATCCAGTTTTTTGCCAAGTTTTTATTTTCGTATAATTATATTTGTTAGCATTATTACCTTTTATAGCATAAACTCTTTAAATGTGATTGCTGGGCCAATGCTGTCAAGAATTGTAGAAAAAAATCTGAGAGTTTTTCCCTATTTGTAATCTAACAAGGTAGCCTGCTACAATGCCATGAATCATAGCAGAAGTCAAGGTTTATGGATGAGAGACAAAGGAGAGTTTTATTTCTGATTATAGTAGCAGTAGTCATGTTATCAGTGTTTGTGCCATTTCTCCAAGCCCCAACTTCCTTGGAGTAATACAGAAAGATTTAGCACCCATGGTGGTTAGGTTACAACAAATGAACATGAATTTAAGAAACCCAAATCTCTTATAACCTTGGCTTTCAATGGGAATTTTTTTTTTCTCTTCCAAGATTCTTTGCATACAAACATCCTTGAAATACAGTATGAAACACAGGCAATCAGTAGCTTTGCTTTCAAGATGTACAGAAATATGAGAGATACAAGAAAAATTGTCTCCAAAAAGGGACATGTGCATTTTTGCTTATAATAACTTAGCCAATTGCATTCTAAAAATATTATATCTTAAGACTTTTGATGGTTTTCTTTGATGATCAGGAACTTTTTCGTTTAATGCCAATCCATTTATTAATTCTTATTTTAATTTCCTGAGCTTTGGGGTTCTTAGTGAGGGAGTTTCTATATGTGCTTATATGTTGGAGTATTGGACCTATGAGAACTAATACCTAAAATGTACAAATTACTTAAAATTGAACACTAAATAAAACTCAATCAAGAAGTAAGCAACTGAAATAGCTCACAAAAGAAGAAATACAAATGACAACAAATATATGAAAAAAATGGTCAACATCATTAGCAGTCAGAAAGATGCAAATCAAAACTACACTGAGGTTTTATCTGGCCCCAATTAGAATAGCAATCATCATGAAGTCAAACAACAATGAATGCTGGCAAGGATATAGGGAAATAGAGACGCTTCTACAAGGCTGGTGGGATTGCAAAGTAGTACAACAATTATAAAGTTCCGTGTGAAAATTCCTCGGAAAATTGAAATGGATCCATTATATAATCTAGTTGTACCACTTCTAGGTATATTTCCAAGGAGATTGAAATCATATATTAATAATGCATATCCATGTTTATAGCAGTATAAGCTATAATAGCCAAATTGTGGAACTACTCTAGGTGTTTATCAACAGATGGATTACAAAATTATGAGCAGTGCACACAATGGAATTCTACTCAACAATAAAAAACAAAATAATGTCATTTGCTGGAAAATGGATGGATCTGCAGAACATTATGGTCAGTGAGATTAGCTAGTCACAGAAAGTGAAGGTCATATGTTTTCTCTCATAGCATAAGATAGGGAGTAACTGGGATACCAGAGGGACTTTAGGTAATGGAGGAGAAACTCCAATGGAGCAGGAAGGTTGTCCATGGCAAGGGAGTGGGGAAGGACCAATGAAGGAATCACTTCCACTGACATTATATACATATGTGAGAATACCAATGTCAATCTCAATATCCTGTATGGGAAAGAGAGATGGAGAGGAGCCAGGAGAACTCACCAAGAGCTGTGTGCATGTACGTCACTATCACTGTGAACTACATTCTGATGTGAGGCGATAATGAACCAAAAAAGTATTTTTTTAAAAAAATTGTAATATCTGTAGTATTTGCAGAAGCCTGTTTGCCCATATACCATTGGCCTTAAAGTGTAGATCCCTTCATTTGATTGAGGGGTTGAAAATAATATTTAATAGTTGCTTTAATTTTACTTTTTTGACTTCACTTGACTTATATATATTTTCATGAGTTTATTAGGCAGATGTATTTTTCTTTGCCATTTTCTTATTTATGCCATGTATTCCATATTTACTAAAGAGCATTTTGCCTTTCTTAGAGGAGTACTGAGGATTGAACCCAAAGCCCTCCTACCTTTGAGTTACAACGCAAGCTATTTTTATTTTCTGTATTTAAACAAGGTTGTGCTTGATTACTGAGTCTCTTTATGCTGCTAAGGCTCCTATCTTTATGCTGTGATTCTCCTATCTCAGCCTCCCAAGCAGTGGAAAATAGGTATGTGCCAACACGCCCAAATGCTACTTGTCATTCAATTTCACATTTTTATGGAAGTGTTTAGGCTAATGATAATGAGCATTTTAGTTAAAAATATTTTTCTGTTATATTTTTTCAATTATTTTAGATGACTTTTATTATAGAGAGACACACCATGTGAATGGAGACAGTGCCTTGCCTCTGACTGTCATTCTCTGACCACTTCCTGGAGCTTTAGGCCAAGGCAACATCCTCTGGGCACATCTCCTTTCCAGAAAGCATTACTCAGTGAGATCTCGCTTAAGATAACCTCAGGCATCCCCTTCAGAGGACCCACATCTGGTTCCCAGATGCCCATATCTTTGTGCTGTTATCTACAGACAGCAAATGTCCCCAGTGCAGACCTCTCTACTATCAAGAAGACACAGCCCTAGACCAGCTTCCTGTTTTTAATTTTCTCTTAATGAGTGCCAGTTTAAAATCCTTAGGCTATAAACCAGGCGTGGTGGCGCATGCTTGTAATCTCAGCATTTGGTGTTTTTTTTTTTTTTTTTTTTTTGGTGGTACTGAGGGTGGAACCCAGAGGCTTTCTACCTCCGGGCTATACTCCCAGACCTTTTTTATATTTTATTTGGAAACAGGGTCTCACTAAGTTGCTGAGAGCCTCGCTCAGTATCTGAGGCTGGCTTCAAACCTGCGTGATCCTCCTGTCTCAGCCTCCCAAGTGCGGGGATTACCAGCGTGCACCACCATGCCCAGCTGTAATCCCAGCATTTGGGAGGCTGAGACCTGGAGGATTGCAGTTCATGGACAGCCTCTGCTACTTAGTGAGGCCCTTTGCAACTCAGTGAGACCCGGTTTCAAAATAAAGAATAAAAAATAGGGCAGGGGGTGTAGCTCGGAGGTCAAATGCCCCTGGGTTCCACCCCTGTACCCGCAAATAAATAAATAAAATAAAATGAAATGAAATCCTTAGGCTATCTCATATATAGAGATAATAAACATCTAGTCTATAAAGTGAGAATGATTTAGGAAACACCAATGTTCTTGGAACTTGAAGCATATTCTTGGGTATATATAAAAAAATCAGTGAAAATAGGAAAATCTAAGAAAAAAATAAGGGGAAGACTAACTTTAGTAGTCGGAGGGTGATAGTCAGAGGCAAGGCACTATATCAAACTATTAAGTTACACTAACAAAGTCCTCAACCTTATTTCAGCTTAGTGGTGTCAAGAGAAGAGCTGACACAATTACTACAAACATCAGAGTATAAGTGAAACCCTTCCCCTTACTTTGAGGAAAAAGGATGCAATATTGATCAACTCTCCTAACTCCATGAAGATACATATGTGGTCTGGGCACAGTTAAACTTCACCCTGAGCTATACTGTCGCAATTGATTGTCACAATCCTGATGTTCCCGATTTGTATGTTCTTATGGGGTTAATGCAGAAGCCAGCAGGCCTGATGAGGAGAACAATGTGCTAGAAGTACATGAAGGTCCTACGGAAAGCTAAGATCATGGTATTTTTGCCATGAGGAGAAGCACAGCTTCTGGGCATAAAAGTAAGTAAGTTCATAAGGAATTCAAATGGATGTGGAAAATCAGGAAATGATAAAGGCAGAATCTCAAAATATGGAGTGAAGATAGTTTCCCCAAAAAAAAGGACTTCAAGGAAGATGGAGACCAAGGGAAACAGCACATATCAGTCCGGCTGACACCGGATCTCCATTGCCTTAAAAACAGCATTCTACAAAAGCCAGAAAATACCATAACTAAAAAAAGAACACGATAAGTATGAGGCAACAGGGGGGAAAAAAGGCTAGAAGACCAATCAGAAAGCAGTATAGCCTCTGGGTTCCACCCCCAGTACCACAAAAAAAAAAAAAAAAAAAAAAAAAAAAAACTTGCGCACCTTGCAGCCTGTGGCACTGCAACACCACCATCTTGCCTCATTGTACCCCACTCAAGGACAGACAGGAAAACAACCAAGAGCCAAATTGAGCTGCTATGGATCATCACAATTGTACGCCATCAGTTCCTCCTGCACAAACACTGGCTACAACTTCTAGCTCACCATGCCCTCCAGAAATCCAGACCGGTGCTCAACACCTTAAGTGAACCGTCCCCATGAGAGAATGCCCACCGCAGCGCCCCCAGGGACTCTCACAGCCGTGATAAACTCTCTGGTTCTGAGATTAGTCAGTCACAAAAAATAAGAAATCAGATGCTCTTCCTAATATGGGGAAACTAGGGAGAAAATGGGTCATAGGAGGAACTCTAAGCAAAGAAGGAGATACTATAGATGAGCAAATAAGGTGACCTGAGGGCACAGGATGAGGGACGAGGGGAATTCTCTAATGCAAGTGATATACTCTAAGAAACATATCAGTGTCACTAAGCCAAACAAGAGAAGGAGGAGAGGGAATGGGGTAGGCGGGAATTGGGCAAGGGCTAATTGGGAGATGAGTGCATGTTTGCCTCCACCATCTTGTACCCCATTAAAATGTATGACTACAAGCCGGGCGTGGTGGCGCATGCTTGTAATCCCCGCGCTTGGGAGGCGGAGACAGGAGGATCGCGCAGGTTTGAAGCCAGCTGCATGCGCTGGCTTAGGAGACTCTGTTTCTAAATAAAAATATAAAATAGGTCTGGGAGTGTAGCCCCGAGGTAGAAGGGCTTCCATAAACCCCAGTACCCCCCCCAAAAAAAAATTTATGACTACAATGTACCAATAATTTTTGTGTGTGTGTGATACTGGGGGTGGAACCCTGAGGCTTTCTACCTCTGGGCTATACTCCCAGACCTTTTTTTAATATTTTGTTTGGAAACAGGGTCTCACTAAGTTGCTGAAAGACTCACTTAAAAAAAAATTAAAACACAGTTTTGAGACAATGAATGTACAATGTAGAAGAAAATTCTAAGTCACATCTGAGTTTCATACCTTCACATAAATAAAGTCCAAATGTGTCCAAGATTCAAATCTTTAAAGTTATAAAATCTCAGCAAAATAATTTATGCAAAGATACATATATTTTTATCGCATTTTATTTTTGAAATACAAATGGAAATGTACTAGGCTTTACATTTGCTTTAGAGGTATCTGCTTTAAAGGTATCTGCTTTACAATTTTTTTCACTTAATATGGGTATACATACATGTGTATATATAATTATATGTACATAATTATATGTAATATTATATATTATGAGTATATATTATGAATATACATAACCAGAACTAGCAAGCTATTGATAACAGTACTTCTGGTTTATGAAAGAAACTCTAGATACTTTGTTCCTTTAAAAAATTTTTTTCCATTTACTTATACTGCCTATTATAAAAGAATAAGTAAATTCTGAAGGGGAAAAATCTGAGTGAAGTAATTTTGAAAAAATATATGTTATTTATTGTATTGTGTCTCATCCAAATTTTCACACTGAGGTCTAATATCCAGTACCTCAGAACATTACTATATTCGAAATAAGGTTGGTTAGATTAGAATGAGGTCATGAGACTGGGTTCTAATTCAATATGACTGGTGTTCTTATAAGAACAGAAGATTAAAATGAAGGTATGAACAGAGAGAGGACCACATTAAGACACATGGAGAAGGCCAACCTCTACTAGCTAAGGTGAGAAACCTCGAAAGCCTGGATCTCAGACTTCCAGCCTCCAGAGCTGTGAGAAAATAAATTAGCCTTCCACTCTGTAGAACATTGTTATGTAAGTTTTGAAAAAGATATTATATAAATGTGTGTATATATACATATGTATGCATACACATATATATGCATGTGCATACATACATTTACTTATATATGCATGTATTTATAATACTGTAAGAATTGAGAGCTAAATTTTACTGGATTTTGTAGCTTCTCTGTAGAAGAAAACTTGGAAATGAATGTTTCTTTAAGTGTTTCTCTAAGTCAGTTCACTTGGATATTAAAGATTTTTTAAATAAAACTTAAGGTTTTATTTAAAACTCATAATATATAATATTACATATAATTATGTACATATAATTATATATACACATGTATGTATACCCATATTAAGTGAAAAAAATTGTAAAGCAGATACCTTTAAAGCAGATACCTCTAAAGCAAATGTAAAGCCTAGTACATTTCCATTTGTATTTCAAAAATAAAATGCGATAAAAATATATGTATCTTTGCATAAATTATTTTGCTGAGATTTTATAACCTTATTTATTGTCCCCCCCCCCTTTACAAATGTTGACTTGTAAAGGCCAATTATTGCCCATTACCTGGACAAATCCCATCAAGGAATAATATAACGTCTTCTTCAAGTCTTAAAATTAATTAGTGTTCTCATATTTCATATGAAAAAGACTTTCGTTAATTGTCTTTAGAATTCTTAAGTGAGGTAGCAATTAGCATTCATTTTCACTTCTTTCATTAATCCCAAGTGGAAACCAACAGCTATTTCCAAAGCTCAAGGGCTCTGATATCTGAGGATGGAATCTCCAGGCCTCAGGTTAATGAAGGAAAGAATGAGGATTTTATCATTGAGTGGGCAGGGGAGGTGGCACCTGGAAATTTTTCTGCTAAACACTCTGAATCTGCTAAAAATTTCTGCATATATTTCTATCTAAGAAAGTGTACATTAATTATTTTCCAAACACTCAAGTTTTGTTTTCATTTTTTACCCCCCGCATCATAGCTGAGATTTTACATAAGCAATATAGACAGGCATGGTAGTGCATGCCTGTAATCTCAGTACTTGGGAGGCTGAGACAGGATTGCAGGTTCAAGACCAGCCTGAGCAATTTAAGGAGACTCTTAGCAACCTAGTGAGACCCCAGTTTGAAACAAAAAATAAAAAGGTTTGGGAGCATATCTTGGAGATAGAATGTCCCCAGGTTCAATCACCTGTACCACTTAAAATTAAAAAAACTAATAATAATAATAAACACATGATGTCAATTTTATAACATAAAATGAAAATGATCCAAGCAGGAATATACCATGGAAAATCAGTAAATCCAGATTAGGAAATTTTAATTTGGAAGCATCTAACAGCAGGCTGACTTAATAAAGAAGCAGGAAGGAGGCAGCCGAGGGCTATACTTGCCTCTCTTTGCTGTACTCTCTCTACTAAATATTCTCCTTTTCCGGGCTACAGGGTTTACAGAAGCAGCTGCACTGGTTGTTCAACACCAGATTTCCCCCTTTATTTTCCTCACTGAATCTGCTAAACACATAAAACATGTTGGACAGGATCATGTCATGGAGATCAATTGTAGAAGCATAAAATGTTCCTCCTGCTGTGTGGTGGAGTTCCATCTCCTCTCAGCAGTAAGCCCCCCAAAATGATTTTTTTAGAGTTATATAATTTTTCAATGTGTATCTAATGCTGAAGTTGATTTTGAACTTAAATGGTGAGGGAGACAATCCTTGCCCTCTAGGAGTTTATAATCTATGAGAGACCATCCTGCTTCATTTAGAAACAGTGGCAGGATGAGCACATATACGAGAGGGCCACAGAATACTAGGCATGACATTGATGGAAAACTCTTGGCCAACAAAGAGGAACCAGACCAGGATGGGGAAAGAGGATCAGCGCAGGTCAGTTCAGCTCACTTCTTTCTGGGTTTCCAAAAAAGCTGAAAAGGTTTTGCACTAAGAATGAGATTTCTGAAGTGCTAGGAATTATGGGAGACATGATTTCTCAGAGCCTGTGATTTCCTAAATTCTAGCACCCAGCTCTGTTCTTCATGGAACTCCAGAGTGTGGCCAAAGGCTCTGTACTTAGCCTGTACCTGCCTTCCTATGGGTTATGACAAGAACAGACTTAAGACACTGAAAAGCCAAATTTAAGCACCAGGATGTACGTTACATATGAGCCGGCAGATATTATGTAAATGGTAAATCATCTCCATTATAAAGTGAGAGCTACTTTTCTATTTATTACCTAAGTAATGACCTAGAACCAGATGCATGCACTGTGCTATCTTAGATCCCTTTCTAGACGCCCTTTGAGATTTTTCCAGGCCTAAAAACAAAACAAAAAAGCCCGGTATGGTGGCACGCTTTTGTAATCCCAGCATTTGGGAAGCTTAGACAGGAAGATTGTGGTTTGCAGCCAGCTTCAGCTACTTAGTGAGGCCCTTTGCAACTCAGTGAGACCTTGTTTCAAAATAAAGAATAAAATATAAAATTGGGGGTATAGCTCGGAGGTAAAATGAACCTGAGTTCCATTCCCAGTACCATAAAATAATAATAATAATTTGATTTTCTTACCAGCAATGGGTGAGCAATAACATAATTAGAAATATTGTAGATTAAATAAAATAATACTGATGAGAACCATCTATTGTCGCATGGTCCAATACAATATCCACCTGTAACTATTTTAAATTTATCTCATTAAAACTAAATTAATTTTGTATGGGTGTGGAATTAGGGATTGAACCTAGGGGAATTTTCCCTGTGAGCTACTCTCCCAGCCCTTTTATCTATTTTTTTGTTTGTTTTGAAACAGTCTCACTAGTTTGCTGAGAGTCTGAGTCAGTTGTTAAGGTTGGTCTAATCTCCAATCCTCCTGCCTCAGCCTCCCAAGCACTGGAAATCTAGGCATCTGCCACCACACTCGGCTAAAATTAAACAAAATTTACAGCAGATTTTCATTCACACCAGCCGCATGTCGCATGCTTAATAGCAGTTGGCAGCTGGTGGGGGTCATCTTTGGCAGAGCAGTATGAAAGCATCGCCAATGCAGTGACAAAATTCTACTGCATGCTACTGATCCCAAGAGGTTGTTAGGTTGCTGCCAAAAGTGTTACCAGGTGATTTTTTCCTCCAGAGTACCTTGAATCTTCACTCAATAAAAGATAAAGTAATTCTACATTTTCAGCATGGTGTTACATATGTAGAGGACATCTTTAAATAGCTTACGATTGTGAATTTTTGTAACTACCCTCTATTTTTGTGAAAATTTATTTTAAAAAGAGAAAAGGACTTTTTGGCAGAAAAAAATAGGATGAAAAAGGCAAGCTAACATGTGCCCAGTGGTGGTGGAGAAGACAGGGGAGAAGGCTACTGGAAGCCTTCTTCTTCTGCTTTACAAGAGAAGAGGAAAATGAAAATGGAGAATGGGCTTGGAGCCATGATGCACACCTGTGATTCCAGTACTTGGGAGGCTGAGACAGGCACATCAAGAACAGGTTCAAGGCCAGTCTTGTCAACATAGTGAGACCTTGTCTCAAAATTAAAAACATTAAAAAGGGCTGGGGGTGTAGCTTGAAAGTAGAATACCTCTGGGTTCAATATCCAGCACCAAAAAGGAAAAAAAAAATAGGAGAATGGAGAAGATTCTCTTGGAAGACTCTTCACGACAAAGCCCAAGATGGGACAACATTGTCATATAGTCAGTAAAATTCTTGCTGCGAAACTAGCGAGCTTTGAGGATTCCTTATGTTCATTCAGAGGCACTTTGAGGCTGCTCAGCAACCCATTCCTTTTGACTTCTGTTAATAAAATACCTAGCAAAACATAAAAAGGGTCAAGAAAGAAAATGCCCATTTGTTTGGGGCCAATGAATTGAAATCATCACTTTAATTTTTTTTCATCCATAGAAAACTTAAGAGGACCATTTTTAAGCAATCACTTCCAATAACTTTGTCACCATCCTTTGGGTACTTTTAGGAAAAAATAGAGGAGCCATCATCAACCTCTTTTAAAGCACCAGTTTCACCAATTATCTTAAATAATTTGTTTTTATGTTGTTTTGCTTCACCATAATTTCTCTTTCCATTCTAACTTTGATGCTCTGGCTTTTCTTCACCTAGCAATTAAAGTCCTTCAGTGGAGCCAAATTATAAGTAAAGCAGCTGTTCAGAGCTAAGATAGAGACAGGAAATTGTGAAGTGGTTTCCTTAGCAATGGGAATTATTTGAGTGCTTTCAGAAGCCAATCTCTTGGCATCTCCTTTCTCTTCTGTCTGCTTGCTGCCATCCTTCACAACTTCATTCACAAATATATATTTTTCCAGGCTTTCAACACATTTTTGCTATTTACTTTAGGACATAGTTTAAATTTATTTATTCCTTTTCTTCAAATGAACCAAATTTAAAACCATGAGTGTCATTTACCATCACTGGACAGTGCTACTTAGTACATTTTTGGGGGACTGAAGAATATTTCCAAAGGCAGAAGTTCCAAGTCCCCAGAACCCATAAATCATGTGATCTTGTTTGGAAATGTGCACTCTGTAGATCTGATTAAGTTAAAAATCTTGACATGGAAAAGCTGTCCCAAATTATTTGGGTGTTCCCTAACTACCGCCATACAAGTTCATATAAAAGAGGCAGAGAGTGGACAGCCTCAGCTACTTAGTGAGGCCTTTCGCAACTCAGTGAGACCCTGTTTCAAAATGAAGAATAAAAAATTGGGCAGGGGGTGTAGCTCAGAGGTCAAATACCTCTGGGTTCCAGCCCCAGACCCTCAAAAAATAAATAAATAAATAAATAAATAAATAAATAAATAAATAAATAAATAAAAGAGGCAGAGAGGGAGTAACACACATGCATACATGTGCGCACGTGCATGTGTGCGAACGCACACACACACACACACACACACACACACACACACAATGAGAAGAAGGGAACACAGAGCAGAATGGTGCAGCCACAAGTCAAGGAATCCCAGCAGCCCCAGAAACAAGAACAGACAAGGAGGGATCCTTCCCTAGCATCTCTGGAGAAAGAATAATCCTAAGGACATCTGGATTTCAGACTTCTGGGCTCCCTAACTGTGAGGTAATAATATTTGTTGTCTTAAGCCACCAAGACTATGATAATTTGTTGTAACAACTACAAGAAACTAATTCTCTGAGGATAATTAAAAAGTATTAATATCCTTACTTTTCAATAAAACGGTACATGTTATGACATGCTGGGAAATCCATATATGAGAAAATGAGCCCAGCATAAAACTGCAATCACTTTCGGGTTAGTAGTTACATGGTCAGAATGGAGAATTTTTAAGACTGAAAATCATTCCACATCTCTGCTCTGCAATTACAAACACTACCCACTGGTTTCTGGCCATTAAGATATTCCCTCTAGAGTAAGTCCTGGAACCAGCTACTACTTCCAAAGCAGCAACAGAAAAAAGTTGGATGTCCTCATTATCTCTGTAGAATCCCTTCTTTGTCTAGGATGAAGTAAAGAAACTGACTTTTGGCTGTGGTGTGCAGAATAGCAGTCCTATCTAGGGCAGGCAAATAAGAGACAGCCCCATCCTGCACTTGATGGGGATAAGGACTTCGCTGTTCTAAGACCACACACAGAGGGAGTAGCTGTGCAGGAAGAGAGGCTGCCCCAGCTGCCAAATGACAACACTCAGTAATAGCGTGCAAGCATCTCTGTAGGGCTGCAAATCCTCAAGTGTTTCCCAAGGATGTGGGATTTGGGATGAATGAGTCTTCCTAATAGGAAAGATATATAAAATTTTTGGAAATGTATTTTGTTCCAGTTTGGATCGAGATCTTCTACGAATGAGACTATGGCAGTCTGTTTGAGGAAAATGCAAAACAGAGCTTTCTCCCCTGGTGCAATCTTGAAGATTGTTCTACTCAAATAAGTATCTGAATGACAGCCCTGCTGTTGGCAAGGGTGTCAAAGGTATTTCCTACTCACCAGCTTAAGGACTGTTACAAAGATTTTATGTACTCAGATACCACCTGGCTGTGTCACTTGTAAGAAGAGACATAGGGTAAAGGTGGGGAGAAGGAAAAGAGTAAAGTCTAAGATACTTAGCAAGCCACCGGAATGGGACCCTGATATGATCCTGTAGATCTGCAGCTAGCCCTTGCCTCTATGGATACTCAGCAGGAGAAAAGTGAAATGTTTATTGAGGATTTGTTATATGACAAGCACTCTGATAGGTACTTTATGTCTATTATTTTATGTAATTTCTTTCAAAACCCTGCAAGTGGTAATTCCCCTACAATCAATGAAACTTACTTGGTTTTACAAATGAAAACTAATTTTATTCAAATAGCACAGATAGTGGAGAAAATAACTTTTGAATATAGCTTTGCATGAATCCAAATGTAATTGAATCATACCTTACCAGAATCACTAGGAGATAAGTCCACCAGATTAATGATACTTATATTTCTTTGTAAATAGGCAAAGTAAGAAATAATTTTTTACAAGACTATGAAAGCAACTTAAAAGTTTCAGATGTGATTAGATTTGAATATTCTGTTAGGACACAACTAAAAATTCTCCAAATCCAGTTTTCTTCACTCAGCCCCCAGTGCCACATACACAAATCCCTCCCTTGTATTAGGCAGAAATATGTGACCCAGAGGAAACTGCTCTTTGTTACCATCCTGTCTTCCTTGGTTAAGGCAATAGGCCTCCTTGGGCATACTGGCACATGCCTATAATCCCAGTACTTGGGAGGCTGAGATAGAGAGACTGCAGGTTCCAGGCCAGTCTCAGCAACTTAGTGAGACTTTGTTCCAAAATAAAAAAAAATAAAAATAAAAATAAGGCTGGAGGTATAGCTTGGAGGTATTCAACTCCCAACTGGGTTCAACTCCCAGTGCCAAAAAAAGAGAGAGACCCATAAGGAAGAACAAAATTATATCATTTTCAGGGAAATGGATGGAACTAGAGAACATTATGCTAAGTGAGATTAGTCCATCATAAGAAGTGGAATTTGGATGCTCTCCCTAATATGCGGAAGCTAAAGAGAAATGGGTCATGGAAGAAACTCTAGGCAAAGAAGGAGAAACCATAGATGAGCAAATGAGGCAACATAACTGAGGAAGAAGAAAGGGGAGAAGAGGAAAATTCCCTAATGTACGTGATGTACATTCACAAACATATCAAAGTCAGTCACTAAGACAAACATGAGAAGACAGGAGAAGGGAGAGAATGGGCTGGGAACTGGGGAAGGGCTAAATGAGTGATGTGTGCATATATGCCTCTACCATTCTGCACCCCACTAGGATGTATTATTACAATGCATGAATAAAAAATAATAAATAAAAAGAGAAGAAAAAATAATGAGCCTTTCTGATGAAAACTAATTCAGGAAGAATTTGCATTTATGTGGTAAGATCAATGTCATCGTTTTTGCAAGAAAATTATATTGCAAAAAGAAAATACATCCCTCACATAAACCTGTTCCAGCTGTCTTTGGAAGAAAATGAATTCTGGTGTTGACAAAGGATATTTGCTCTTGTCACAACACTGCCACAGAATAATTGAAAGTGGAAAAAAAAAACAAATGAAAGAATTATGTGTGTTTTTGTTACCCACTAACAAAACTTTCCCAGATAATAGAACCCAAGCTGCCCAGCCACCAAAAGCAGTAAAAAGCCAATCGTAGAAAAATCCATTGATAACTAGTCCAAGGTGGAAGAGAGAACAGGGACTTTGTTGTACCGACTTTACGTCAACAAAGACCATTCACATCACGAATAGAAGAAGATGACAATATGAAGAAAATAGAACTCTGGGAAGAAATCGATAACGTGGGACAGATAGAATTGCTGTGCCAAATCTTCATGCTCTCAAGAAGAACAGCTATCATCTCTTGGAGAAATGGCAATAATTCACCGAGATAAAAAGGAAGTTGAGTTCCATGGCAGCTAGTTTGGAAAATCTAGAGAGAAAATGTACAATGCCTTTTCTGGTTTTCTCTATTTTTCTCAATAAGACTGGGGCTGAGAATGAAGATGGTGCGACACAATGAGGAGAGAGGAGTGTGTGCTTTATAGTCTCTCAATGTATAATAATTATCCACTGTACCTAAAAACAAAGATGAAGAAGATTACATTTCAGTGAGTGTCTCACAATTGCACAGTCATTACACAGCTCTCAGAGACTGATAGACAAAGCAGACAATAATAGAAGGGACAGAAAGTTTGAACAATGCTACTAATAAGCTTAATGCAGGAGAGATACAGAGAAAACCCCTACATCATTCTGCATAAAACAAAAGAAAAACCATAAATCAGTGGCATGCTACGCCACTATGATGCCTCAGAGAGTTAAAAAAACTATAATATACACTGTTCTCCAAAACAGTCTAAAAATGTTGAAAGTCAACAATAAGCTAGGCCCACAAAAAAAATATATAGGAAACTTAAAGAAAGAAACTCTACTTAAAAGTAATTATAGAGATAAATAACAATGTACAATAAAAGTACATAAAATTCAATAATTGTATTATCAAAAATAGAGGTTACAACAAAATCAAGAAAATGCCTCTTTTAAAACATTCCAGAAGCCGGGCGTGGTGGGGCACGCTTGTAATCCCCGCGCTTAGGAGCCAGAGACAGGAGGATCGCGCAGGTTTGAAGCCAGCCGCGCTGGCTTAAGAGACCCTGTTTCCAAATAAAAATATAAAAAAGGTCTGGGAGTGTAGCCTGGAGGTAGAAGGGCTTCCAGGAACCCAGTACCACCAAAATAATAATAATAATAATAATAATAATAATAATAATTATTATTATTATTATTATTATTATATTATAATTATATAATAATTATAATTGCCACTTTGTTTTTTAAATCGTTAACCAATTATCACATGGTAAAGAATCATTCTTTTCTCCCAAAGACCTAAATATTGATCATTTAAAATCTGTGCTTAAATTAGCTCTTTGTGAATTAAAAAGGGTTTAACTGACTCAAAATTCAGTGACTAAAAGCACTAAGAATTATTATTAATAATAATAATAATAATAATAATAATGCATTCCAAAAATACATCGAGATGTTAAGAACATAAGTTAATTCTTAATTCTTAATTTTATAACCCCAAATAATCAGTTAGCATTTGGATTTTATTAGGCTTTTTTTTATTAGAGTACTGCTATAATATAACATACTGAAGTTCAGAGTAATATATTTAGGAGCAGTGTGCCAGGCTCAGCTCAACACTCAGGCACAGCATAAAGTGCTTTAAACAGAGAAACCTCCATATACAAGGAAAAGGTTGTTGTTTATTTCCTCCCCCCAGGGATTTTGTGCAGTATAATATTATTAGTTTTATTATGTAATTAAATATAATTTTCATTTTACTACAATTCTCAAGAAAAGCTCCCACTTTCAAACCACTTGATTAATTTCAAATTTACTCCAGTATAAGATGTGAGATGTGTTTCTACCTTGATCAATTGGCTTGCCACTTTGTTTTTGAAATCGTTAACCAATTATCACATGGTAAAGAATCATTCTTCTCTCCCAAAGACCTAAATATTGATCGTTTAAAATCTGTGCTTAAATTAGCTCTTTGTGCATTAAAAAGGATTTAACTGACTCAAAATTCAGTGACTAAAAGCACTAAGAATTTGTGAGTCTGCAAGTTAGCTGGACTGCTTCCTAGTCATGGCTGGGCTGACCTCATCATGTGTCTACAGGGAGCCTCAGCATGGGTGGGAGATTCCTGGGTGTTTGGGGCCAGGGGGCCCTAGAATGGTCTAGAGTGACATGAGTTGGAACCACTGAGCTCTTTCCCAACACTTTCTTACATGCATGTGGCTCTCATATTACTCATACTAGCCCAAGCATGTTTCTATGGAAAACAGGAGAAAGCAAGGTCAGGGGTAAGAAAGGGAAAATCCTAATGTAAGAACTTGTCAAGCTAGGCTGCATCACATTGACTAGTCTCCTACTGGCCAAAGCAAGACCCATGAATGGGCCAAGAGGCAGGCTGGGAAGGGACTGGTAAGCTAGGGTCCAAAAACAAAAATACAATATGTATATGGGGAGGTTGTTAGCAGAATCAGTCAACCGTAAAGTGTTCAGTGGTCCAAAATAAATATTCCACCTATACTGACTTTTTGTTTTCACTTTTGTTGTTTTGCTGCCATTTCTTTGTGATACTGTAGATCTGACCCAGAGGCATTCTACCTCCAAGATACACTCGCAGCTCTATTTTACTTTTTATTCTGAAACAAGTTTCCACTAAGTTGCTGAGGGCCTCCTTAAGTTGCTGAGGCTGGCTTTGAACCTGTGATTCTCTGGTCTCAGCTTACCAGATACTGAGATTTCAGGCATGTGCCACCACACCCAGCTCCATACAGACCTTTTCT
Organism: Muscardinus avellanarius; assembly: GCF_963383645.1. Classification (NCBI taxonomy): domain Eukaryota; kingdom Metazoa; phylum Chordata; class Mammalia; order Rodentia; family Gliridae; genus Muscardinus; species Muscardinus avellanarius. The sequence continues at coordinate 104,839,420 of NC_137794.1, read as the reverse complement.
TAAAATTTTATTCTAGGGAAATATAAATTTATAAAGCAGATTTTATAGTGAATGCTATTTTTATTCTATATTTTTACAATTCAGTATTGGCTATTTTAACATGTATTTATTTTTCTATCAAACAAATACTTTTTTTTATTATTCTGTACTTTCCTTGTATGGAATGTCTGAACATAACAAGATTGATTATCATCTTTTCTACTACTTCTTGTTTTGTGTCTGTGTGTTATAACATAAAAACAGTGTCTTGTTCTAGAACCAAATGCAAATGCCTCTATTTATTCAACATTAAATATGAGGCTACTATTAATTCAGCTATTCTTATAATGTAGAAAATGTCTTGTTTTTTTATTTTATTTTGTTAATTTAAAGTGCAGTTACATTTGAAATGAATTGAAATTTGTTGAAATGATTGAAAACTTTGCTTCTTTGGAAGTGAATGTGATTGTCAATATCAACAGTCTTTCACAGGGCTTATTCTAGGTGAATGACTTGCACCTTTAAAATTTAATGAATTTTGGGCAATGGTAGACGGCTTGCCTAGCACGATAAGGCCCTGGGTTGAATCCTCAGTACCACCACCACTGCTCAAAATTGATGGATCTCTCACCTGTTGTATCTTATCAGCTTAGTTTTAATTATCAGAAGACTGATCCAAACTAGAATAAGCATATGTAGAAAAAGATAGTCAAAAGAAGCTCCAGGCTTCAAGCATATAGCTATCGAGAAAAACGAAAGCAGTCTCTCTCCACATCTATGCATGTGATAATAGTAAAAGCTGGCCTTGTTTGAATAATACCAATCACTGGGACCCATGTCTGTGGAAAAGGTGAAGACAATAGGGTCAGTCTACCAAGTCACAAGCCTACCTGCAGAAGGGATCTTCAGAACAGGATAAAAGTTGATTCACCTAATAAGTGATCCTTGGCATTCTCCTCTTGAAAATTTGGGCAACACTTCATCAGTTATTGCATCTGCATATTATACATTCCTGTTTGTCTTCTAGAACACTGGCAGCTATTAGGGGAAAAATGAATAAACACAATTAGGAAAGAACAAACTACTATTGTGAAACAAATATAGAAATGAGAATGATATAATAATATCATTATAATGATATTATAATGATATAATAATAAAGGGGATGATCAAACATATTTTTAAACCAAGAATTCTCATTACACAGATAATCCCATTAAATTCTATATTTGTAATTAATGCAAAGTCCATGCTTTATATTAAATTAATATTTTATCCTATATTATCCTAAAGGATATTCAGAATAGTAGAAAATTTATTGCACTTTATAAAATGTACACCATGAAAACTCATATGAATGTTTATGTCTCCAACAAAATAAAGTTACAGATTTAGCATGTAATTTCCAGATTTAACTTTAATCATCATATAAACCAACAATGAGGGGAGAAAAAGAAAACTGGCAATGTTGCTATTTTCTTATGTAAAAAATATATAAATAGTGCATCTATACATACACTGCTCTGATTTATATATAGTTTGAGTGTGTCTTCCAAGTTTTCATATGTTGAAATTTAATACCTTTCATGAGGAATTAAATGACTAAAAACTTAGTCCAACTATATTATTTAAAGGTGAGGCCTTTAGAAAATGACCAGGATTAGACAGGATTAGATAAGGTCTTTAGGAGCGAGCCCCCCGTGATTGAATCTTGGTGACTTCATACGTGGAGGGAAAGAAATCAGAAGAAACATACACAAACATTGATCACAAGACACATATGCAGACATTGGTTACAAGACACGTACACAGACATTAGTCACTCCCTTTCTCTTACCATGTGATACCATGGGTCACCTCAGAACTCTGTTAGCAAGAAGACTATGGGGACAGAAGAACATGGTGTTAGGCTTCCTTGAAAAGTCTAACACCAATTAGGCCACTGTTGTATGAAAAAGTTAAGCATGTCCTTCAAACACAATTTTGTCTTATGTAACTATGTGCCCTGGCTAGTTACCACTTTTGTTCTGATTTTATATATAAACCAGACTGAGATAGTCTAGTGTACAGATGTGAGAATTGGTGAATGTGGCATGGAATAATCTCCCTGAGGAACTCTCATGTACCAAATCAGCCACCTCTGGGTCCTAGAGTGGAGGCCTCCTAGTTCAGCTTTTGGCAGCTGAAATCAACCCATGCCTTACCCTAATCCCACCTGACAATGACTCCATGCATTTAGGCTTTTACAGAGGGACCATAGGAAGGTCCCAGGCTTGGTCAGTTGTACAACAAAGGCCACCACCAGGTGTGGCCATTGATCTTGGACCAGAACACTGAGTTTAAAAAATATCTTTCCTTTATAACTTACTCAGTCTGTCATATTGTGTTGTTAGTAACAGAAAACGGGCTAAAATATGTGCTACCTTCAAAACTACGAGTTCAATTTTTGTCTGTAACTGGGCAATGCAATTTTAGTATACCTACACATAAAACATGGTATTTTAAAATTTTTAATTTGACATTTGAATCAAATAAGGATTCAAATAAACTTGGGTAAGTGCATAATTGGTCATTTTCTTTTTTATTTTGATATTTTTTCTACTTTTCAAATTTTATACAATGAACATGTATTTTGGTAGAGTTGCAAAAGTCAATAAAATTATTTTTTAGTTGTATATACTGAAACACAAGAAAAATGTTCCCTTCTTTTTACATTCATATTTAAAAAGGTAAACATGTGAAATTATATATGGACCTTAGGAAAGTATAACATAATTATCACTGAATATATATGTATATATAGTTGTTTTGCACTGAATTTATACAAACTATAATCTGTATTTTCCTAACCTTGATCAAAATTCGCTATGAATATTTATTTTTGAATACAGCAATTGTGTTTTAACATAATGAATGTTGGAAAAAGTCTCAAGAGAGACTAGCTCCAAAGTCACTTAATTAATTTTAATTGGACAGGGACTTAGAATTAATTGCTAATACTTTTAATTGCTTTTGAATTGTTTCCCAAACTTATTTATTAATTCCGGTCCTTAATATGTGTTATCACTACCTAAGATGTTTTTCTTCTATTTATCCTCTTTGCTGGTTAACATCTTCTTGTCCTTCAGGCCTTAGGCTAGATAATCACAATCATATAATCTGCTAGTTAAAGGTACATCAGCTGGTACATGTGTAATTATACTCTCATTTTTCTTCTCTTTTTTTTTTTTTGATGCTACTGAGGTTTCTGGAAACCCTTCTACCTCCGGGATACACTCCCAGACACCTATTTTTTATATATTTTTTTTGGAAACAAGGTCTCTTAAGCCAGCAAGGCCAGCTTTGAACCTTCGAACCTGCACGATCCTCCTGTCTCCACCTCCCAAGCGCGGGGATTACAAGTGTGCACCACAATGCCCAACATTCTTTTTTCTTTCTTTCTTTTTTTTTTTTTTTTTGGTGGTGGTACTGGGGTTCCTGGAAACCCTTCTACCTCTGGGCTACACTCCCAGACACCTATTTTTTTATATTTTTATTTGGAAACAGGGTCTCTTAAGCCAGCGAGGCTGGCTTTGAACCTGCGCAATCCTTCTGTCTCAGCCTCTCAAGCGAGGGGATTACAAGCTTGTGCCACCATGCCTCGCTTTCATTTTTCTTCTCATATGACCAGTTCATAATTTTATATAGACTAGAAGGCTATCTCTTTGAGAAAAGGTATTTTCTTTTTTTTTCCTTTCATTGCTTTATCACTAGTACCTATAATGGTGATAAACATTATTTATTAAATTTGTTGATCAAACTGATTTATATGGTCAATGCTGTTGTAAATAACAATGTAGACTGCCTACCATACTTGAAGATTGCTTAGAGAATAGGTTTTAAGTTTTCCTGCCCCAGAGAGTATATAATAAGTACATGATACTTCATGAAAAAAGAAATTCAAATGGCCAATAAATGCATGAGAAAATGCTCAACATCATTGGCAATCAGAGAGATGCAAATCAAAACTACCCTGAGATTTCACCTAACTCCAACTAGAATGGCAATCATTCAAAACACAAACAACAAAAAATGCTGGTGAGGATGTGGAGAAGTAGGAACTCTAAAACATTGTTGGTGGGATGGAAATTAGTGCAACCACTTTGGAAACAGTATAGAGAATCCTCAGAAGAATGGGAACAAATTTACCATTCGATCCAGCAATACCACTTCTGGGTACCTACCCAAAAGAAAGGAAACCAAACTACCAAACTAATGCATGTGTATCTATGTTCAAAGTTGCACAATTCACCATAGCCAAACTATGGAACCAGCCAAGATGTCCATCAACAGATGAATGGATTACAAAACTGTGGATGTGTACACAATGGAATTTTACTCAGCCATTAAAAAACGCAATTGCATCATTTACAGGGAAATGTATGGAACTGGAGGACATTATGCTAAGTGAGATTAGTCAATCACAAAAAATAAGAAATCGGATGCTTTCCATAATATGCAAAAGCTAAGGAGAAATGGGTCGTAGGAGGAACTCTAGATGAACAAGGAGATCCTATAGAGGAGCAAATAAGACAACCTAACTGTGGGGATGGGAGGAGGGAAGAAGGAAACTCTCTGAAGCACATGATGTACTTTATTCATATAGTAGTCCACCACTAAGCCAAGTATGGGAGAGAGGGATGGGCAGGGAGTGGGGTGAGGACTAGTAGGGGCTAACTGGGTGATGTGTGAATTTATGTCTACACAAGTTTTTTTTTACCCCATTATGATGTATGAATACAATGCACCAGTAAAAAATTTAAAAATTAAGTACATGAGGAAATGCACATGTTAATTACCTTAATGTAGCCATTCCAAAATGTATACATACATCATGTGCACCATACTTTTCACTTTAAATAAATAGTTGATTATTTTTCTCTCCTCCAAACTATTAGTTTAAGGGCAGGAGAGGATCTGTCTAATCCCTACCATATTGTCAGTTCCATACCCAGATTCTAGCAGAGAGCTGGCTCTCAATACACATTTGCTCAATGATGCACAAGACATTTCAGCCAAGGGAATTCAATTCCTAGATGGTTATACTGGAGAAAGCTTAGTGCACAGAACTCACTTGAACAGTGTGTGTAGCAGACAATAGCTATTCAGTCACCTACCAAGGAGGTTGGGTTGACTGAAGGGAGAGAATAAATGGCATTTCAGTTTGACTGGAACTAAAGCACACTCTTTTGGAAGTCCCTGAATGAGCAAAACCCAGATACAGAAGAAAGCACACTCTCAATGTCTATAATTCGAGCACAGAAATGGAGTATCAGTGAATGCTGGGAAAGAGAATACTTGCTCCAAAGTTTCCAGTGTCTGTGTGTAAATAACCATTGGTTTTAATGTAAGGTTTGGTTTAATATATTTCAGAGGAAAGATGAAAGTGAAGAGTAGAATCTCTTGCCAGTCGATTCATATTACTGAATACATTCTGACAACTGGAATTAGGTATTCAACCTTAAATCAATCGTCTGTACCTGAGGGGGTAGAGTGATTCGTCATCAAATTGGCCACTGAATGATACTGGCACCCTGTGGTATGTAGGAGAAGTCGGTCCCCAGAGAGAAGCAAACTGGGTAGATAATATCTAAAAGAATCCACTTAAATTCATTGTTTTATTCTTCTGTCATATTAAACTTAAACTCTTTATGAAAGAATACCAAAAGCAGTTAAGAAAAACATCCTCTGACATTTCCCCGGAAAGAATTAAGAAGCTATGTTGATAATGCCAAGCAAACCGACCATTATACAGGGATGTGGTCCAAATATTTACTTGTTCAATCTTTTTTAGTATTCTTCAGCTAAATTTTATAACCACACTTCCCTTATGATGAAACATGGAAGCTCTATCTGAGAGACCTTTTTCTGATGTCTGAAACTATCTATAGCTCTCAGTGAAGTTTTGCCAAATACCTCAGATACCAGAAGCAAAGGAAAAGGAAGATGAGGAGCTTGGGGTTCCAGTACATTCATCAATAGTATGTCCCTAATAACCAAAAGACCTCCCACCAGGCCTCACCTCTCAAAGTTTCCATCACCTCCCAGTAGCACCAAGCTGGGGACTAAACCTTTAACACATGGACCTTTGGGAACATTTATATCCAAACTATAGTAGGCTGCAGGGTTGATATTTGAATCTTACAGAAGATGGCATGGAGGCACCATGCTACCCAACACTGTGGTGGTCAAGAGGCTCAATGGAAACCATTCATTGTGAAATCATGAGAATATCTCCTCATTTTGATGACCAAGAAACCTGCTGGAGGTTGGTACCACTAAACTATAAAAGCAGTTCACCAGAGGAACAGACTTGAGTGTGGGGCAGGGTCTGGAGTAGACCACAGAGGCCAGTATTACAGCTGGTATGTGCAGCTGTGTTCACTTCACACCCATATTCTCAGTGTCCCAGGAAAAACAGAATATGGAAGCAGGAGTTTGCCCTTCTCCTTCCTCCAGCCCTCTGGTGTCTTTCCAGTGTCTTCTTGGAAGAGTTTAGCTCTTGCCGAGCCAGCTGATAAAGGAGAAATGTAATACACATATCAAATTCCATCACCACTCAGCACAAACAAAGGTGAGTTTGGAGCTGAGACACAATAAATGAATAACCAACATAATCTACTCCCGTATATGCTTTATCTGTATATTTATATCCATGACATTATATTCACTCCACTTCTACTTCGTGATTCCTAGACATATATTCTGACTGTGGAAGATAACACATCACATATTCAAAGAATATTCTGTATCCTACAGAATAAAATCTCTTCCTCTCAAGGATTTACTTAAGTAATGCTAAATCTGAAACTACAGAAAGCCCATTCCACCTTACAGATAGATAAGCTGCTTCCAGTTGATAGGGGATGTCTTTAGATCCGTGAGTTTCTTAGGCATGAGCTGACTGCTGTACCTGCTATGCTATGAAATGAGTTCCTTGATCAGACATAATTTTGGGCAGGATATCATGCCTGAGAATATGGCATTAGATAAGTCTACCTACAGTGGTACTTTCAGAAATATCACAGGCAGGGAAGGCAAAATCAAATCTAGAACACTTGTTCCATCTGGTGAAGAAAGCTCTCCCCCATACCGTGGTGGAAATGGCTCGATGTAATCAATCAGCCACCATGTCTCTAACTTGACCCCCAGGCAGTAGTGCCACACAGGGCTCCCTTAGGTGCTCATCAATAAGCAATAGCAACTCCAGTCCTTCTAAAGGGGACGTCCATGCTGTTGAGCTCACAGAGAATCTCCATCCCTGACATCTTCCTGGCTCACTGGAAATCAAACACTGGTTGACTTGGAAAAGAAGCAGAGTGACAGCCATCTAACTACCATTTTTATTCATCTAGTAATAGGGAATATTTAGAAAAAGACAGATTTTATCAGATATCTCAGCAAAATTAAGGATTTCTTCTTTCCCTTATCTCTAACATGTTACATTGAGCAATGCTTTCAGTCCATCTCTGTGATTTTTGACTTCTTCGGTGTTTCTTTATTGACCTGCAGATGTTAGTTATGCATAATTAGAGATGAATTTAAGTATATATTTTAGGAAAGATAATTGTATTGTTGCCACCCAACTTAAGTTAAATTTCTTCATTGTGGAAAAACATAAATGCCATGAAACATTCTTTGTTACATCATTAGGTATTTCCTGTGGCTTTTAACAGTTTAGCAGTTGTTTCTTTTTAACTGTGTTATGTCTAGAATCACAGAGTTTATAAGTCTATATCAAATTTTTCACTTTTATCCCAATTCTACTTCTTCTCTAGCTTTCAAGACCTATAATCAAGTGAGTTCTATTGTCACAGGATTTTTAAATATAGTTCTCTAAATTTTAAAACGTGTGTCAGCAATACTTCTTACATTAATCAAAAACCTACCCGTAAGCCAGGCCTGGCTTAGAATAAAATGTTCAGTACTTTAAAAACTCTAATTTGAATACAGATTACCTGAGAACCTTATTAAAATAAAGAACCTGATTCGGTAGATTTAGGGTGGTAATTGAGATTCTGCATTCTAACATGTTCCAAGAGAGTGTTGATGAGGTACCAATCTGCGGGCCTCTATTTTGAAAACAAAGCACAAAACGTGATGTTCCAGAACTTGTTCTTATCAGCTCATGAAAACCTGCTTAATTTTCGAGCTGGGCGTGGTGGTGCACACTTGTAATCCCAGCGCTTGGGAGGCTGAGACAGGAGGATCACACAGGTTCAAAACCAGCCTCGGAACTTAGTGAGGCTCTCGGCAACTTAGTGAGACCCTGTTTCCAAAAAGTATAAAAAAAAAAATAGGTCTGGGAGTATAGCCAGGAGGTAGAAAAGCCCCTGAGTTCCATCCCAGTACCACCAAAAAAACCTCTTTAATTTTTAATAAATTCTCAATCTGGGTAGCTATTACTAAAAATTAAGATATGTATACCACATAATATGTATACATATAGCATATAATATATATTATGCTATATACCATATTCTATAGATATATACCATATAACATAGATTGTGCTAAAATATATATACCATATAATAAAACATGTATACCATATAATATATATTATACTATAGGAACATAGCACTTAGTAATAGTTAAAATATACATACTTATAATTAAATAAACATTAAAACAAATGAAATAAATAGCTAAACCTCATTACTTTCTAATTAGTTTCCTGAATTTTACTCTTGTCTATGCTCTTGAGGTCATTCGTGTCTATTGTGTCTGTGTGATGGAAATATATTTAATGGTATCCCACTGTACATGTCTTTCCAACTATTTCAGTGATATCACATTATAGCTTGACACAATGACAGAAGTAATATTTATAGCTGAGAATGTATCAAACACTACAAATCAGCTCCCCACTTGCTTTCAAAGGGCCTGTTTTTACACATTTACCAGTGTACCACTGATCTGTAAGCAGGGCCTTGGTCCTATAATCTAAAATGTCACCTTATTCCAGTCTAGATGCTGTAACAAAAATAGCATAAACTAGGTAACCTATAAACAACAGAAACTCATTTTCGAGCTTCTGAGCAAGGTGCCAGCGGACTATTTATTGAGGGCTCAGTGTCTGTTTCAGAGATAGCAACTTCTCACACAGGGTAAGGCCAGGCAGCTCTCTGGGGCCTCTGTTTGAGGGCCTTAACCCAATTCCCGAGGGCTCTACCTTCAGGACTTAGTCACTGCCTATTGGCCCCACATTTAATACTATCACATGGGTATTACATGTCAACAGTGAATTTTGAGGCACACAAACATTCAGACTATAGGTTGCCACAGGGTAGATTAGATATGCTCAATGCTCTGTAACTGCATTCAAATCTCAAACTTGAAAGACAAAAAAAGAGATTCCACTTTACTTCACCCATATTTTCACAGAATCGTACTTTTAGCATTGAAATATTTACTGAATACAGCAAAAGGATAAATTTTGAGGGAAAATTAATTGTGTGGGGATGAACATGAGTTTCTCCCTGGTTGTGATAAGCAGCTCCAAATTCCTCATTCTCTGATTACCAAATGAAAAAAATGCTACTCATAATTATCCTGGTAATGGACTTGAACCACATCGTCTTGATATAGTCACTTACTTATATCACATTTTTCTGTGTATTTAGTCCTCTCCATTAAATTTTAAACCTCTTTGTATCAGAGCCCAAGACCAAAGAAGCCTTTGGACTGACTGAAATAAAATGACAGAGTGAAGTAAAACAATAAATATACTAGTCTTCATATAAACAATGAAAGTCCCTTTGGATCATTAAATTCAGTTCATATTTTATACTCTTCCCTGGACATGCCTGTTAAATGTTTCCCTAGCCTTCAACAATACCCTACATGATATTTAATTAATTTGTTTTTTTTTTTTGTTTTTTTTTTTGTTTTTTTTTTTAGTACTGGGGATTAAACCCAGAGGCATTTTACACGTGAACTACAACCCCTGCCCTATTTTTTTTTTTTTTTTTTTTTTGGTGGTACTGGGGTTCTTGGAAGCCCTTCTACCTCTGGGCTACACTCCCAGACCCATTTTATTTTTGGAAACAGGGTGTCTTATACCAGCGCAGCTGGCTTCGAACCTGTGCTATCCTCCTGTCTCTGGCTCCCAAGCGCGGGGATTACAAGCGTGCGCACCACGCCCAGCTGTACCCCTGCCCTATATTATTTTCTTTTATTTTGAAACAGCATCTAATCAGGTTTTTTGATGCTCTGCTCTGCCTTTGAATCTTCTATCCCCTGTCTCAGACTCCCAAGTACTGGGATTACAGATGTGTTCCACCAGGCTCTGCTTAATTAGTTACTATGATATATACTATCAGTATTTTCTCTTCTTTTAAATTCCAAAGGAATAAAAAATGTATTTTTTTCTCCCATATGTAGAAGCTAGAGAGAAAATAGAAAGCAAAAGGGACTTCAAATACATGAAGAGAGAAATGGGGAGGGGGCACCAAGAGCGTGTGCATGTATGTCATTGTCAACATAATTTACATTATGTTGTGAGGCTAGGATGCACCAATAAAAACACAAATAAAGGAATAAATAAATGAAGACCAAGATGAGCATAATAGTGGGAGAGGATTGAGGGATCAAGGTGGGGAAGAAAAAAGAGGGGCCGAATAAGAAGAACCTCAAATAATGCTGTTCATATATGAAGAGATGGCTCCAATCTCACTACTATGTATGGGAAAGGGAGGGGAAGGGGCGGGATGTAGAGGATAATATACTAAGTGATGGGTACCTGTATATTTGTATCACTTTAAATTTCTTTTCTTTTCTTTCCTTTTTTTTTTTTTTTTTTTTTTGGCAGTACTGAGGATGGAACCCATGGGCATTCTACCTCCAAGCTTTATCCCCAGACCTATTTTTTTATTCTTTATTTTGAAACAGGGTCTCACTAAGTTGCCAAGGGCCTCACTAAGTAGCTGAGGCTGGTCACAAACCTATGATCTGCCTGTCACAGCCTCCCAAGTGCTGGGATTACAAGCATGCGCCAGCACGCCCGGCTGTGTCACTTATAATCACAATGCACCCATAAAAGTATATAAATTAGTATCGCTTCTCTATGCAAAGGAGAATTACAATATATATGAAAATGAATACTGACTCTAGACATTTCAATTCGTGAATCTCATTAGAGTTTCTGTCAGGACATTCCTCAAGTGTGAATTTTCAATATGCAATCACAGTATTTTAGATTTCCTCCATGCCCAATATTTTTTACAAATGTGCATGTCAAAAAGGAGAGTTTTCTGTAGGTAACCTAGAACTATAGCATGGCCATGAAACTTCAGATTAAAAATGATCAGACTAAATGACCTGAACACCTAAGTTTATACATCGACAGGATCCAACATTAAAGCGCCCACACCTGGAGTGCTTTGCACCACTGATGTTGTAAATCACTTGTTCTTTCTAAAAGTTCTATCTTTGCAACCAAACTGGAATAAATCATGCAATTCTGCAAATGTTTAATGAGCACTATTATTTCATGAAAACACATCTTACTAATTAGGCACTTTATATTTCAAATATCAGTAAAATATAACACCCACAATTGAGGGGCTTATAGTCCAGGAGATAGAGGCAAATATATAAGCAAATAAATACATCTGAAAAAAACATTTTAGGTATCATCAGAGAATGTATATAGGGCACAGACTTTGACACAAAGCAGGGGCAGATTATTATTCCCAGGAAATAATAAATAATTTTGAGTTAGAAAAGTATTCAAGTGATTCAAGCTTAGAAAAAAATCTCAAATTATTTTCTTTCCAACATTAAGTAATTTTAAATAGTATTTAAATATCCTTTTTACTATAAATTGGTTTATGATTTTATAAACAATAAAAACAAATATATAAAACAATAAAACAAATATATAAAATAAAAATAAAACAAAACTCACTCATAGTTTACCATCCCAATATATCCACTCCTATCTTTGTAGCTTTTAAATCTTCTTTTCAAAATATGCTTTATTAATAGAATTTGAGTAATAAAAAATGTATTAACCTTATCTTTTTTATTTAATATTAGACATCATGGGGATTTTCTATGCCATTATCTGAATTTAAGAAACATAACTTTTAATGGTTACAAAGTATTCTGCTTTAATATTTATCTTTATTAAAATATAATAGAAAAAAACTTTTTTAGTTTTTTTTTTTGGATAGCATACATACATCTGAAAAACTTCCGTATGAAATCTTGTTATATGAATAAATGCTTTTTCCTCCTAGAATAAATTCCCAGTAGTGAAACTATTGAATCAAAGGAAATGAATATTTAAGGCTTTTAATAAAAATTACAAATCGGCCTTCAAGAAAAATTGGTTATCTATATGTCTATCAACAATGAATTAGAGTTTCTAATTTTCTGCAATTATAAAAATTACATTATTATTTAAAAAAAGGATACACACACTAAAAAAAATCTGATGGTGTCAACTTAGTAGTTAAAAACAGATTGTGACTTTATTTTGTATTTCTTTTGTCCCTAATTGCATTAAACATTTTCAAACTTAAAAGGTCCTTTCATTTCTCTTATTTTTGCCTCATTCTGTGATCTGCCTATTGTTCTCTTGAACTGTTCAATTATTTAAGAAGATTGTTAAATATTAAAATTTTAAGTATCTTTCATAAACTTGAAAACATTTCCCATGTTTGTCATTGCCTTTTAATTTTATTACTCATCTAATATGTCTATTTTATTGGACATTTAAATTGCTGAAATTTTGAACATTCAAGAGCAATCCGTTTTTTCCTTTATGGTTTCTGTCTCTGTTACAAGCTTAGAGAAACTGCCCACTGAAGGATTACATAATAGCTGACTAAAAATTTATTTAAACACTTGTATCATTTTTATTTTTACATTGAAGTATTTAGTTTTTCTTTTTCCTACTTGATATTTTCTAATCATAAGTACCTCGTACCTAGAATTCTAAGTATGTGATACTCATATGGTAAACCTTTAATATCCTGATAAAACTTTGTTTTTTTCTTTCATTTGAAGTGCTTTTGAGCCTTTTTAAAAATGACACTCTTAGTAAATTTTCTCTTATACTTTACCAAAATGTTTCATCTTTAAATCAGAACAACCTCCTGAATTATTTTATATACTGTTAGCATTTTTCCTAATCTTTGTGGCTTTAAAATTGCCACTAAATATTTAAAATAGGTATCCGTTTTTACAGTTGTATTGATGCCTTGTGATTATATATTGTGGGGAAATTCAAATTGCTACTTCAACATACACATACAATATTTCCACATCCCATCCAGCTACTTCCTCCCTCCCCTCCTCGTACATGTGAGTGAGATTGGCAGTGATACCATCACATAGAAACATAACATTATTTGGTCTGTTTTCTTCCTTCAGCCTCTTTTTATGCTATTGCTTATAATGACTGATTTTTCTCAAATAGCACATACATGCATGTTTAGCTCAGGTTCTGTGTTTTCTTGTTTAAGTTCCTTTTTTTCCCCTTACTCTATGGATATTTTTAAAGTTTCACTTTACTTATATATAATATACAATGCTTTAGAAGGCATGTATCCTGTTTAACTAACACTAGCTAACCTTGAAGTGTTTTGAGTTTATTTCATACACACATCTTTTGGCTAATATAATCTGAAGTATTATATAGCAATAGCTGTCAAATGATTTTAATATTAAAAATCTTATTTTCATTTTTACATAAAACAGTTTGACTTTATTCTTTGCCAGTATTCCTCATTATTCTACTGAATGATGATATTTATTTATTTATATTCTTTTTTATTTCCCCAGCCTGCCATTTAACTTCTGATTTCAACCTTTGCCAACTGGTGCCATCCAGTGATTTTTTTTTAGCAAAAAATATCATACAGGTAACATCTGTATGTACCATTTCTATATTTCAGTATATTTTCATCTCCCTTAATGAGCAGAAGACAAACTGGCTGATTGTATTACCAAATCATATTAAAATCTTACAAAATATGAAGCACATCTTTAGCATTGAGGGTTGGACAAGACATTTGGGCAAATGATGTCTTTTGTCCTATGCGCATCTTTATAAAGGGTTTGTGATACTTGAAGGAGATGGTCTGGTCATTTAATATTTAAAGCTTCGCTTTTATTCTACAGGCTCGGGTATGTCTGTTCTTAGTCTATTTTCATGGTCTCACTGAGGTTAAACCTTTGGATTTACATATGCTAAGTACTTTTCATTGCAATGACTTTGGCTATTATTTATCTTCAACTAGGTTTGTGTAGTTTTTATTCAGTAATAGAATTACTTCTTTGTTTTATTTACCTCGGCACTCTTGAAAAACTGATTTTAATCTTCCACATTCATCCTATTCTCTACTTTTTAGTTCTGACCTTTATCCAACACTGGGTGGATTATTATTTATTTATTTATTTATTTATTTATTTACTGCTATTTTACTTTTAGACAACTTGCTGACTCCTTTTTCTTAAACTTTTTTGTGTATGTGGTACTGGGGGGTGAAACGCAGGGGCTTTCTACTTCTGGGCAATACCCCCCAGCCCTATTTTCTATTTTATTTGGAAACAGGGTCTCACTAAGTTGCTGAGAGCCTAAGTAGCTGAGGCTGGCTTTGAACCTGTGCGATCCTCCTGTCTCAGCCTCCCAAGCGCTGGAATTACAAGCGTGTGCAACCACAACTGGATTTTCTTAGACTTTTAAAATTTGCATCCTATTGAATTATGTTTTGCCTACTCTCTCTTTAGAGCGTCCTGATCCATTATTTTTGGAATGATGTTTTCTGGTATTTCATTAGGTTTTTTTCTTCTAATCTCCCTCAGGTTTTCAATTCAATGGTTTAGTGATAATTTTCAGATTTATCTTCTCCCTTTTATCTTCACGATGATGTCCTTCCCTTCAACCTGTACTACTCCCCACAAGATTTTCTTTCTCTTCTTTTCTTTGAGTGGGGCAAAATATATAGAGACGAAGCTTTCTCCAACAGATGCACTCTGTGATCTGCCTTTGATGTTATTAGTCTTATGAAAGTAAGTTCTGGTTCAATTGCGACCTTACGTTTGTGTCTGATGAGTAGATTACTGTGCATAAATCCAGGCTCAACTCCTAGTCTCTAGTGGGACATTTATCTGATGTAATGTTATGTTTGTCATTTATTATCCTGTCCAGATATACAGAAATATATGTTTGTATACTAGTTGCTATAAATAAGGCAACATACATAACTGCCTGGCACACAAGAGATGCTGAACAAATGTTGATTAAATAAGGTAGTAAATTGAATACCTTCGAACAATAATAACTTTCCTTAACCCAACCTCTCTGTATTGTTTGTGGCATTCTATTAAATAGAATAGTCAAGAGGACTTAATGCCATATTCTGAAGGCTAAGAAGAACTTCAATACTTTGGGCACATTGACTAATTACCACAGGACAATGAATTATAGATCCAGGATTCATAATGGTACCAACCTCCTTATTTAGCAAAAGTGTCTTCTTTTTCCCCTGACGCCTAGGAGAGAAAAGAAGCTGAAGACTCCCTGTATAAATTCTCATTCTTAATGTACTTTGTTTACCACATTAATGTCTGTTCCCACCAAATTTCCCCACTCTGGCTCCCTTATGATCTGATCTGCCAGCCTCATTCTCAAGGGCATATTCCTGATCTTTCTCCTTAGGAAAGACTCATTTATCTCTGCTATGTGGCATTGTTACACAGAAGTCAAGGCAATAGAATTTGGAGCCAAGTAGCCTGAATCTGATTTCTCATCTGACCCTTCCTGGTGAATTTTACTTGACTTACCTAAGTTTCCTTATCCATAAAATGCATGTCATGAATATATATTTTATAGAGGCTATAAGAATTGAAACAAATGATGCATATAAACTACTTAATAGAGATTTTACAAATAATAAGCACTCCAAAAATGTTATCTTTCATGCTTTGTTATCATTGCTAATCAGCTCTGTATCAATCCAATACTTCTTCAGTCAGCATTCTCATTGCTGTGTCCCAATAAGCCTGACTACACACAGTTTAGAAGGAGAAAGATTTGTTTGCTCACAGTTTTTGGAGATTTCAGAGGTTCAGTCCATGTAAAGCCAGGTCTGTGGAGTTGAGGGCATGCAGTGGAGAGCAGAAATGAAAGAACAAATGGTCATAATCAAGAGCAAGTAAGGGATTTAAATATGCAAGCACCGTACCTAAGCCCACACCCCAGAGGCCCTCCTCCTCCAGCCATACCCTGCCTGCCTAGGTTACCACCAGAAAATCCATTGCAACCCTCACAATTTAATTATATCAACTTAACATTAATACATGAGGTCTTCAAAAGACATTTTATAAAGAACCATAACAAATACCAAGGATCATTCCTACAAAATGTGGTCACTGTAGAAAGGAATAGGGGGAGGGAGGAGTGAAGAGGAAAAAGCAGGCTTAAGGAAGAAACAGACCAAATAACACTATGTCCAAATGTGACGATGTCACCAACAACCTTACTAGTGTATATGGGTGGCAAGGAGGTAGGGGGTAGGCTAGAGGAAAACACACCAAGAGATGATGTGTGCATCTCTTCCTTTGAATCTTACTAAGATGTATAATTATATTGCGCTAATAAATTTTTTATAAAAATACTTTCTAAAAGAGAGGAAATTCCCACAAAAGCAATTTTTCATCCCATTCCCTTATGATTGGTATCAGCAAAACTAGAACTTTATTTTCTCTAACTTATTTATTTACTAGATATTGTCATTTGAGATTTCTGCAGACATTTGTAGGCAAAAGTAATAACTTTTTTGCCCTTCGCAACTCAGTGAGACCCTGTTTCATAAAAAAGACTAAAAAAATAGGACTAGGGGTATAACTCTGAGGTAGAATACTCCTGGGTTCCATCCCCAGTACCGCAAAAACATTAAAGACCTAATCCCAAAATTTTAGCAAAACAATGAATGGAATGGCCTGAGGTTAAATACAGAAGGTTATTATTTTCATGTCCAAAAAGTTGCATTGCCAATTATAGGTATTTTTTTACTCCACGAATATTTAGATTTTTTAAAGAATTTCAGTGAAATCTTTCAAATAACTTTTGCAAAACAGAAATCTGTAAATGAACAAATCTGTAACTCTTCTTTAGAATTCCTGATGAGAAATTCTTGTATATTGTCATTTGATAAATCTATCTTAAATGAATTTATATATCTATATCTGTCCTTTAATTTGAAAAAAAGGAAACTTTATGAATAAGAGCTCAACTCAGAAGCCTCAGCAAGATATCCATTTTGATACAGCTTCCCAATTTACTAGAAAAAATTTACATTTTACCACAAATTTATGGAGTGTTTGATCCAGAAACAACTCAGTATTCTGAAGAGTCTCCAGTACTTTTGGCTTTTTGCCCAGTTTCAATCAAAGCAACATTTTTATTATCAAGTGGTTTCTTTCGGCCCTTTTGATGTTGCCTTAGCTTGTTAAACACAGGCCCAGTTCATTCCTTTCCATGGAACTTTTCCTCAGTTTGATTCCTAAGGGTAGATGACATTTTTGACACCCACCCCCTATTCTTTCACCTTTCTTACCAAATCCTATAATTACAAGCAGACTTTAAGGTAAGGAGTGGGATGGGAAAAAGGGCTACAAGGGTTGATCAAAATTCAATACATTGGTTCTGGAACCTGACCAGTATAAACCAGTTGTCACATCCATTTTCTTAGCTGGAAAGAAACTGAAGTGTATGTGCCTACCTATACTCGTTTGTGCTGGTAAACCTCCATAAAATTGTCTGTAGCTTCTCTTTGCAAAGTTTTGGGAACCCACATAATTTGTAGCTGAATATTTCTGATAATCATAGTTGTTTTAATAAGAATTCCAGGTTACTAGTATGTTAGAAAAGTAATTTTTAACTGATGGACTGCCCACACTCTCATTAGTGTGTTCGCTAATGTGAATATTTATATTTTAAACAATTTAACAATAAATGACATAACTATAATTGGCATACTAAATCACATTTGTCATGCAGATATGTTGACCTGTCTTTATGCCTATTTGTGTTAAGCACCTATTGCTTCTTTAGTTAGTGGAACCCACTTTAGAGTCTAATTTCTCTAGGATGAAAAAAAAAAGAAACTAAGTCTAAATTTTCCTCACTAAATCCTCAAAATTCTCATAGTAAGTAGTATAATAGTTGCCCAATAAATGTTTGTGGAATCAATGAGTAAATGAATGAATAAATGAACCCTAAAGTAATAAATTCTAACTCTTGACCCAAATCTTCCCCCATGCATGGAAACATGAAATCTGCAACCAGATAGTTCAATAATGGTACACCCTAAGCCTTCGGGGTATTTTTCACTTAACAGTCTGCCCCTGATTTTCATATGTTCAAAATCTTGGCCTTATGCTTATTTTAATCCCTTTATTGTTGAAGCTGGGCACTCTTATCCTCACCATATAAATAAGCCAAAATGGTAGCCTTGGTTTTGTGTTCATTCTGTGGATATCTGACTCCTCTCTGAGGTATGTGCAAATTTCAAAATTAATCATCAGGGAAATAAATATGGAGTCTTAACAATTTCCAGTGAAGATTTTCTTTGAGATTTTTTTAAAATATTCTTTTCTTTCCCCTACTGTTTAACTATCAAACAAATAAAAAACAAACCTGGATTTTGCCTTATGGGAATCACAGTTTACTACAGAATCTAAACACCTACCTTACTCTAATCTTCCAGGAAACTTTTAGGGATTCACTTGACAGAGAAAACTGATGCCTCAATTAGACCCGATTAGGATCTATGCTCTATGTCCTTGATGAATAATATTAAAAATGTAAGTAGCTTCATGCATATTTCAAAGCACTATAAATATAGCAACTTAATTTCTCCTTTTTTTATTTCAAGGAGAGTTAGCAAGTTCTTTCCAAAGAGGTGCCAAAAAGTCATTGTTAGTTTTTGGATCGAGTCTGAGCACAGCTCATAAAAACGGTTACTTCCAACTTTCCTAACTAAATGGTAATGCATAAACAAGCCCATTGCATCAGAGAGAATGGACCATCCAGAGCTGGGAGATTTTTCACCAATTTCTGAAAGGCAGAAGCAGAGTGAAAGACAGTTGACAGATTAAAACCAGCAGTGCAAACTCTTCAGAGGATGTTGATAACACAGGAGGGCTTTTATCTCTCAAGGCAGACTCCAGAGCGGTTCCAGATTTCACCTACATACCAGGACCAAGATTGACAAGGGAGAAGAAACAGTGTTATCTAGAAATACCTTTCGAACCAGTTACTGTCTTGCGGTTGAAGTTCCTTCTTTCTCCTCCAAGGCAGTCCAGCTCTAGCCTATAAACCCCTAAGAACCTCAGATAAATTTACTAAACTATTATTAAAATATAAGACTGGGGGCAAGAGGTTGACACTGATGGGATGATTTCTGAACTCCAGAGAAAATCCCTACACATTCTGCCCCCCCCCCAGAGGTCCCTGTTTAAAGCCAGCTCCTCTCATCTTACCTTTAAGCAAGATTAAGGAAATATCACATAGCCAAGAATTTGGACAACTCAGATTCATATTATTCATCATTATCCAGTCTTTGAAGGACCAGCCTCCACTCACACTTTATCCTATATATATTTTTCTAGTACCTACTGTTAAATACTTAAATCGCATGTCTTTTTACCAATTAAATTAGCACTATAAAATATAATAGCATATGCAAAATTCCTTAATTTTTATTGTACACATTATAATATATATATATATAATTTATTTTGCATTAAACTTCATAAAACAGATGTTCTCCACATGAACAAGACAGACTTCAGGATCATAATAATTCTGGGCCAAGCATTTATTAATGACAGTGTCACAAAATAAAATTTTATTGAATATCTTAGTATTCAAGTGAATTGCCTAATATACTCAGAATAAAAAACAAAAACATTTGAATATAAAAATAATCCTAGAGCTAGGCGTGGTGGTGCACGCGTGTAATCCCAGCGCTTGGGAGGCTGAGACAGGAGGACCACACAGGTTCAAAGCCAGCCTCAGCTACTTAGTGAGGCTCTCAGCAACTTAGTGAGACCCTGTTTCCAAATAAATTATAAAATAGGTCTGAGAATGTAGCCCAGAGGTAGAATGCCTCTGGGTTCCATCCCCAGTACCACAAAAAAATAATAATCCTATATAAACATTTATTAATATATGTACTGATATTTTCATAGATGATTTAATAAAACTCAAATAAAATTTTAAGGTAAGTATTTCCAAAGACGTATTATAGTAAATGCAGCTCAGGGGTATTAGAGTAAAGATAATCCATGTTAAATTCCTTCTCAACTATTCACTAGTTTCAAGAAATTGAGCAAGACACATAATCCTTCTGAGCATCTTTTTCTTAAACATGCAAATGGGATTCCTAGCCAGAGTTTCTGTTTATAAGCAGTGAAGACCAACCCAAGCTAATTTAAACAGATGAAGAATGTAGTGGAAGGTGCCTGGATTGCCCCAAGCCTGAAGGGCAGCCCTATTACAGGCTCATAGGATGGTCAGAAACTAGGGCAGGTGAGATAACGCACAGAAACATTCTGCTTAAGACAACATCACTCGGCCTCTGCCACAGACATCTCAGACACAGTAAGTCAGTTTAGAAAAAAATATATATATATCTTTGAATCATTTCCCAAGTAGATACACCCTGATGACCTTGCTCTCCACCTACCATGGAATCCCTGAAAATAAAAATAATGGTAATGTTTTAATGCGCATATCACATAACTGACACTTTTTGGCACTCCCCATAGATGATAATCCACAATATGACACAAGGTACTTTCACCAACTAACTGATGCTGTTGTTTATTGGCAAAAGCTGTGATTAGCCTCATTACTCAAATTAGGAAACCTAGGCAAAGAGATGCTAAGTCATTTGCCAAAGCCGGTGAGTGTAATGCTAGAATTATAACCCTCTCTTTACACATATTTGTATATCTTCATGGTAATTAATAAGCCAACCCCGCAGATTATCAGGGTGCCAGGCAGATAGTATCTGCTCAGTAATTATGTGAGAATGCTAGATTTCTCCAAAGCTTTGTAAAACAGAGATAACTGATCATCAGATATTTTGCAATGGATTGTTAAACTACTTATATTTCAGGAACATAGTTTTGGTTCCTATATTATGAGAGAGAATTGTATCTTTAGTAGAGTGCACATTGGTGTCTAAAGATGGAAATTCCACAGTCAATGGGAAAAGACTGACAGAATCAAGAGGACTTCAGCATAGATTTCCCCATTGATTTCACACAATTGCACTGGAAAAAAGGACAGTGTTTGCAAGGCAAAATAGTGAGAACTACCATGATTTCCTCATTTTCCAAAATTTCCTGACAAGAGAAGAATTCAGTAATTCAGGTACCTACAACCCATCTATAGAAGGTCAGCATGAGTGATGGGCAGTGCCTTCAAGAATATTCTCAGATATTTATCATCATTACTTGATTTAATAAACTATTAAATTTGATGGATTAAATAAAATATTCTATTTCCTCCTTTAAAAAAATCACCAATTATTAACTAAACTTCAAAACTATTATTATTATCATCATCATTATCTTCAAAACTGCCTACTTCACCAGGGCATAGTGGCTCAAGCAAGCCTATGATCTCGGTGCTTGGGAGACTGAGAGAGGAGGATCACAGGTTTCAGTATAGTCTCAGCAACTTAGCCAGACCTCCAGCAACCTAGCAAAACTTTGTTTCAGAATAAAAATTAAAATGAACTTGGAAGATGGCTCAGAGGTAAAATACCCCTGGGTTCAACCCCCAGTACCAAAAAAAATAATAATAATTCTTATTTCATGTGCATACATTTTCTGATTCATGCAAGTAATAGTTTTAAATTATGTCATAGAACAGGCTTCAAATATTAATGTAAAGGTTGTTCAAATGAGAACAGCTTCCTTGGGGCTAAAACAGTGGGGATCTCCTCTCTGTCCTTGAGTGTCCACCTCTGCCTCCACAGAGACAAGTAGTGCACAGAGATGCTGGTTTATGTAAATGAGTCTTCTCTCTGACTCTTCTAGGCATCCAGCTATACCTACTACTTAGGTCTGCACAAATGCACCCTGCTTTCCTCACTCTCTGTCTTTGCCATGGGAATAAAGCCAGAAAGACCTTATTTCAATCTTAGAAACCACAATCCAAGCCATGTGGGCAGTAATGTGGGATCTTGGCAATCCACACCTTTATTTGGCTGTGTGGGCAACAAGACTACCTGGAAAAGCACCACTCAAGAGGATAACTGCACTGAGGTGCTGGCACAGTCCTCCAGGAATCTCCCTCTTGGGCAATTAGGAATATGTATAATAGTAGGGGCTTTCCCATGCAAGAATAGAGGCCAGGGAAATCAAGCCATACAGGAAAATTAATTTTAAGAGAATAAAGTGCTCTTAATGGTCTATTGCATGCCAAAATAAAATTGCTTTATTAGCAATATAAAGGCCAATAAAACCTTGATGGCTCAAAAATAAAATATTTAATTGGCCTCATTCTAAAGCTTCTCTTCATGTGAATGCTACTAGGGCAAAATAATTAATATATATTTACTCTAGTAAATATATATTAATACATTATATATATTATTTATATATATAAATATAATATCATATATATATATATATATATATATATATATATATATATATATAATCTTGAGTGCTTTTTAACACTAAGGGAGAAAAAAGACAGATCTATAATATGCAGTCAGCCATGTCCTGAAAGTCCTGAAGTCACTTAAACATGCAAATGAAAATGTAAATGTGCTTCTAAGCAAAAAGTTCTGCTTTATCCCAGTCTCAAATGACTCTAGCACAATTCCAATTAAAGTAAAGTGAGATTTTTTTTCCCAACATAAAGAAGGGATATTCATAATACATCAAGAAACACTATCTGGACAGCCCAGGTGGTCAAAAGGAAATTTCTAATTCAGGACTTGCTTGGCACCATTCGGTATTTCCAAGTCCACATATGAACACCTTTGTGTCTCCCAGAGTGGCACAGGCTCAGCTGCTCAGCAAAGCTTGCCCAGAGTCTCTCAGCTGCTGTCACCAATGGTACCACAAGTGGAAAGCCACATGACGATCACAAACATCCAAGAGGCATCTGAGAGGCGAGTTCATCCTTCCACCCTCAGTGTCAAACAGAAACATTCACCACATGGAATGAGAATAACAGCCAGCAAAACTAACAATCTTATTTTGTGCATTGCTCTCATTATCATCCAATGTTACACATGTTTGTATTTTAATATAGAATTTCAAGGATTTCACTCTATTTTTAAGTCTTTATTTTAGAAGGAAAATATGTACTAATAATGACAACAACATTCTCAGTTCTGAGTCACTTCTACCAAATTTGCTGAATCTTTCATTGAGTTTTCCAGCAGGATCTCAAATATTCAAAATCATACCTGCTGCAATCAGTCTCTGGCTCCTCTGTATCACCCTCCCTGCCATGGGCTGCTCCTTCCTGGAAGGTCCACTGTGCCTGTACCCTGGGCTGGGCACAAGACTGCTCCTTCCAGGCCCCTGACTTGAAGTCTGCCCTGCAAACATATCCCCTCACTGAATGCAATTTAGCATCCTAGGGAAGCTAGATGAATGCTCCAGCCACATGGTCTACAGTGATACCTCTGTATTCCCAACCCCCTGACCCTCCCTAGATGTTGTATTCAAAAGCAGGTAATCAGTGGGAGCTCTTTGTTATCAAGTCAACTTATATGTATTTTGGGTACATAGGAACCATGCAAGTCCACCGACAGGCTACTTGCATTTATACGGCAAATCATATCACATTTCATATACATATAAGAAGGGATGGTTTAGAATACATGACTGGGGTATAATGGCAATAACGCTACAGACGTTCTTAGCAACCATTCTAATTCCTGCTTGTGTTTATGTACATGTCTATACATGTACATCTGAGTGTGTGTGTGTGTGTGTGTGTGTGTGTGTGTGTCTGTGTGTGGTATGCTTCTCTCACTCTGTAAGTGTCCTCTCTCCTACCTGCCATCCACATTCATGGATTTCTGGCTTTACCCACTATCTCCATATTCTTTAACACTAAGATACCCAAACCATCCAGGATGCTGCCTCGGATGTTTTCCATCATAATAAAGCTAGAAACAAAGCTGGGAAT
The DNA here is from genome assembly GCF_963383645.1 of Muscardinus avellanarius. Taxonomy (NCBI): domain Eukaryota; kingdom Metazoa; phylum Chordata; class Mammalia; order Rodentia; family Gliridae; genus Muscardinus; species Muscardinus avellanarius. The sequence continues at coordinate 104,815,215 of NC_137794.1, read as the reverse complement.
ATAAAACAAAATTTACACCACATTTTAAACACACCAGAAAGCACTAGGGAACCAGATACCTCATCAGAGTTTATTAAGAAACCTCAACACTAAAGATGAGCCAAAAAATGGGCAACTGACAGTTCTTCAAAGAAGAAATACAAATGGCAATAAACATATGAAAAAATGTTAACAATCAAGCAAATTCAAATCAAAACTACACTGAAATTCCACCTTCAGTTAGAATGACAGTCAACAGGAATACAAACAATAACAAGTGAAGGATGTGGGGAAATAGAAACTCTTATACATTGTTAGTGGGACTGCAAATTACTACAACCGCTATGGAGATCAGTAGGAAGTTTCCACAGAAGATTGGGTATAGAGCCACCATATGACCCAGCTATTCCACTCCTAGGTATCTTTCCAAAAGATCATTTGCTAATGAAACCAAAATGGATGGAACTAGAGAATTGAATGTTTTCTCTCATGGGTGGAAAATAGAGAACAAATAGGAAACAAAAGAAACTTTAGATGAAGCGAAAGACCAGTAAAATAGTGGAAGTTAATAGGAGGAGAGAAGATGGGAGGAAAAAGGGAAGAAGTAATGAGAGAAACCATTCAAATTATGCTATGCCCATGTATGGAGGTATCACTACCAACCTTACTAGTATGTGCAAGGAGAGTTCATTGGAACCTGAAGGAAAACACACCAAGACATGTGTGCGTGTTTGCTTATATGGCTTTGGACCTCGGTAAGATGTTTAATTACAATGCACCAATAAAGTACACATAAAAATTTAAATCAGTCTTGCTTTTAAAAGAAAAAAAGGAAAGAAACCTCAAAACCAGCTGGAACCTGTAGCCATCATCCTGTCATCTCCCCCCAGTATATATAAGATGACTATGAGGAGGGAGAGGATTCCAGTAGAATTGTGGAAGTTCTAGTTAGAAAAGGGTTATGTAGTTTTATGATCTGCCAGTCACCCCTGCTGACACTATTACTAACTTCATAAAGTGAGGTGAAGTGGGTTTAGGAAAATATCATTGAGAGATTATAAGACAGCTTTTCATTGGCTTCAGTTTTATTATGTTAGATTTGTTTATAGGTATCTTGTTACCATTTTAGTGAAGAAAAAACCTGAAAAGAGATGTTAATTAAGAGATGCGTCCCAACTCAGCATGGGGACACATGGCTGTAATAATCCCAGTACTTGGAAGGCTGAGACAGCCTCAGCAAGTAGTGGGACTCTCAGAACCTAGCAAGACCCTGTTTCAAAATAAAAATAAAACAGGACTGGGGGTATACTTAGAGGTACAATGCCCCTGGATTCAATCTTCATTACCACAAGGAAAGGGAGGGAGGGAAGGAGGGAGGTAGGGAGGGAGGGAGGGAGGGAGAGAGAGACAGAGAGAGAGAGAGAGACAGAGAGAGAGAGAGACAGAGAGAGAGAGAGAGAGAGAGAGAGAGAGAGAGAGCGAGCGAGCGCGCGCGCGCGAGCGAGCGCACTTTCCAGGGCAGGGATGAGTAAGGACCCATGAGTCCAGTAGACATCATGGTGTGAGTCATCCAGCCAGCACCTGTGCAGGAAGGCTGGCTGCTCAGCAAGGAAGAACCATCAGGGAGAAGGTACAGGTGAGACATGACAGGCTGGAGGAAAAACAGCGAAGCAACAAAGCAGAAGATGACCCCAAAAGATGGGAAGAACCATCCTGAATATTTCAGGAAAATACTAACTGGAAACTGGAAGGCTGTGCCTATAAGGATGTTGTCAACCCATTGGAATTCACCAGAGAGATGATAATGGTCAAGAGAGGAGACCTTGGCAGCAGAAGGAAGAGAAGGCATCTGAGCCCCGTTCCCCCTGTCCTTTCTGGAGGTCCTCAGCATACCATAAAAGGAGGGGTGGAGAGAAGAGACAGGTGTGAGACACAGGTGGCACCCCGCCATTACTGAAGGCCCATTGTTCAATTTAGCACATTCTATCTTAGTCTTAAAAATTAACAAGTCTTAAAATGGAAGAGTGTTTTGGAGGTAGGAGGGGGAAATGATTAGATACATTTTTTTTTTCTTCAAGAGTACATTTGAGGGAGCCCAGACTGGATGTGGGCAGACATTTAGTAATAAGGTGAGGTAGAGAGGAAAGAGGGGGAAACCTGGAAGTGAACAAGAGGTGAAGGTTTTGAATGGGCCCGACATGGACTGGACTGAAGGACTGAATGTGTGTGAGAAGCAAGGATCTATTTAGGTGTCATTATGGGACAGGGAGACAAGATCTGAGAAGGCTTATTTTAAAAAAAAGTAAAAGGAGAAAATAAAACTCTTCTATTTCATGTTTATTCTAATAAGGTATAAACCTGTTAATAAACTAGATATAAAAGCTGCCATCATCTTTCAACTAGACCACTGTACTAAATTACTAAATGTCTGCCCACATCCTTTCTGGGCTCCCTCAAATGTACTCTTGGGGGGGAAAAAAAGTGTACCTAATCATTTCACCCTCCTACCTCCAAAACACACTGCCATTTTAAGACTTGTTAACTTTTAAGACTAACTAAGATAAAATGTGCTAAATTGAACAATGAAGGCCTACAGTGTCTGGATCCAACTTAACAGCCCTATGGCATGTGGACCCGAGCTCTCTTGTTTAGTTATTTACTCCAGCCTCGTTCAGACCCTCCTACTTGTGAAAGGCGCAACTTTCTGGAATGGTTTCCTCAAATTTTTAAAGAATGAATAATATGCTTTGTTATTAGAAATGCAGAGACAATATTAAGTTGGTTTTAATTTGTTTTCCATTTCAATGTGAAAATAGTGAATTTGACAAGACACTCCACAACAGCCTGCCCAACACCAGGCAACACATGAAAACTGATTTAGACTCCTCCAAAATCATGGCTCAGTGGTACTTTGTGTTTCTGATACTGAAGCAATATCAATGCTTGATGGAGTTATTTTTAGTGTGAAATTGGCTGCTTACCTCTGGGAATATCATTAGAAAAATAACCTCATGTTTTTAAGGTTAGTCTTATTGAGATGAAATAATTTCCAAATGGCTGCTCTCGCCTGGATAAATTTCTTCTTTCCAAAAGAACATCACCATTTTTAAATCCCAGAATATCATCCTCCATATACTTCATGATCATAAACTAAAGCACTAAAGTAAAAACCAAACCTTATATGTACATCAGAGGTTCAGCCTGTGTCAAATAGTGACAAGCTTTAAAAGAAAGAAAAAACCCAGCACTCTTTGGAATATAAGTGCTCTAATGCTTTACTAGAAAATCTTTGATGTAAACCTGTGATCTGAACACTGTTGGGCACAGGCATAGCATATAATTGAAAACATATTTAAGGCAAAGGTTTCTAAAAGACAGATTTATGCAATCCTCTGTCTTAATTCAAAATATATATATATATATATAATCTTCTTTAAATATTAACCACTTAGATTTGGCAATGATGAAGTTTTTCATTAATTTTTGTTGAGGATAACAAGGTTTATAATGGGGATTTAAACAAAAGTAGATAATTGCTTCTTGGCTTTTTTTCTGGAATTTCTAGAGTAAGCAATAACCCCAAATAATGATTATGCCATGCTACTATTCATGATTCTAATTTTTTTTACATTACCAGTATATTTATAAAGAGAAAATCTTGTTTTTTGTGGTTATTGCATATTATTATGTAGTCATTAAACCAGAAGAAACAAGCAAAAGGCTTATGATAAAAACAGCATACTTTCTCTTATCAACATTCTACCAGAGGAGCCTGGAAATCTATCCAAATAATGGGGGAGGATTAGAACTCTACGTGGGATGGAGAAGCACATGAGACCACTGCCCTTTGTGTAAGATGCTGTCCATGACTCATTGTCAGGAAGCCATGATTTTTGAGTTTGATAATAGTGATGAGCTTGTCCTGAGTCATCCTCGCTCTTCCCCAGATGTTTTTGTGACTAAGTGCTTAATTTTCAACAAGTGCATTCCAGCAAAACAAACAATATAGCACGAGATATTTATATTAATTTATAAGTGTTTAGGAAAAACAACCAAGTATCAAATTACTATAATTTCTAAACCATCTCTTATAAATATTTATAGATTTCTTCCACAAAATGATTGAGGCCATCAATCTTTTTCAGTACTACTGACAAAAGACTTTACCCTCTTTGACTTTCAGCAGCTGAACGGGATCTACAAGTCACCAGCAGATTAAAAGGACAATTTTATGTTGTTTCCAGTCACTGGGGTCATTTTATTGAGATTACGAAAGTATTTAGTGCCACACAGATTTTTCTATCCCTTCATCCTACAAGGGAGAAGCAGAAATAATTTTTCAATTTGACTGCATGTTTAGCAATTGCATGGACTTTCTATGATAATGCATTCTACATTCTAGTCATATGAGGCTACCTGGCTTCTTTTCTAAGGCAAAATTTGTTCAAGCATAGGGTCATCTTGGTGAGTCTTTCACAAGGTAGCACTATATTCTGACCAATGACTCGGATACCATGAGTTCATCTAAAGAATGACTCAAAGCTCATAATCTCTCTCTTTATAAGTTATAAATACTCATAAATATAAACCTTATAATTAAAATGCTGCTTAAGAGCAAAGGCCAACTCTATTTCTTTAAGGCAGTGTGCAAGAAGTATAAACTGAAGCAAGAGCAATCTTTTTGGAGATTAGAGCTTAAGAACAGAGAACATATCCAGCTCTGGAGTCTCAAACCCACCTAACATGGATGGAACGCTCCAGACCTGTGAGGAAGTAAATCCCTCTTCTTTTAAGGAGTACATGTCAGGTGTTTGGGTGACATTGGTGAAAATGCTGACTAAAATAGATGGACAGAGGAAAGAGGAGCAGCACATTAATGAACTAATATACCATACAGAGCAGGGAGCACTCATTAAACGAGACAGTGAGGGTGCCCTGGCTTTAGATACTGGTGAAAATTAGGCACTCAGGGAGAGAATAGGCTAACTTGGAAAGTAATGGTACAGGCAGACAGTGAACTGAAAGAATCACTGCAAATGGGGGTGGAGACGCAACTGCAAAGTTGAGTAACTAAAGTAATGGTCAGCAAAAAAGCAGCATTGTAATAATATTGCATGTAGGTCTGGGATGGGAAAACTGGACACCTTTTCCAAACTTCTATATCACTTAAAAGGCTGAAAAAATCTCAGCCCATCAGACTCACCCATACAAGACATAAATATATCTAAGATAATTCGTTTCTGTGTTGTGGCTTAGTTAGTATGATCAGTTTCCTTATATACTTCAACTATAGAGATCACGAGAAACTGACTGAGGCTTTATCACCGCTCCTTCCTGTTTTCATATTTTATTACTCCTCAAGCACTCCAAATGTACGGCACATTTAAGCTTTCATTGCACACAAATATTATAATCTTTATTTTTAAAGTTACTGGAACAAGACAGCTGATAGTAGCTCACATGGGGCTTCCTTTTCGATGTCATAAAAGTAGCTTGGAGAGGGCCGTGAACAAGAATGTTCTGAGTACAGCTTCAGAGACACACCCCTGAGTTTCAGATATAGGTGGAAATTCACATGAAGTCCAGCTAACAACTCAGTAGAACTTGTATGACACATATTTGAGAAAACACTGTTACATGAAAAGGGAAATTATGCCTCAACTTAGGAAAATCCTTTTTTTGTATTTATGCCCTTTCACGTGTTGTTTCCTTTCCTAAAAGTTAAAAATATATACACAAATATATTTCTTATGGAGATCTCAATATTCTAATTTAAACATATACACAGCTAATATTCTTAATATTTTATTGTAAGATATAGCATCTTTTCTATTTTATCCATTTATTTTCATATAAAAACATAAAATTTGTACATATTCATGGGGTACCACGTTATGCTTTGATACATATATTACATGATGTTATACTTAAGTCATGTTAAACATGACTGTCTCATTAATCAGTTATACAAGATAAAAACATTAACAGGCCTTTCTTCTGGCTTTTTGAAACACACAGGACATTATTTTCATCGATAGTCGCCCTACTGCACCATAGCACATCAGCAATTCTTTCTCCTATGTAGCTGGAGCTAAGTATCCATTATTGAACTTTTCCTCATCTCTCCTCTCCTCTCATCTCCCTGCTCTCCAGTAGTAACCATTCTACTCGCCACGACTGTGACACAAACTTTTTTGTATTTTGCATATAAATGAGATCATGAAGTACCTGTCTTTCTAGCCTTGGCTTATTTCACTTAAAATGACCCATGTTGCAGCAAATGATAGATTTATCCTCTTTTATTTAATTTTATTTTATTTTTTGAACTGGGGACTGAACTCAAGAACATCCTACCTCTAAGATACTCCCATTAGCCTCCCCCTTTATTTTAAAACAGGGTCTCACTAAGTTGCTCAGAGTCTTGTTAAGTAGCTGAGGCTGATTTCAAACCTGGGATCCTTCTGCTTCAGCCTTCTAAGTACTGGGATTATAGATGTGTGCCACCACACTAAGCTGGGGTTTGTTCTTTTTATGGCAAATAATCAGTAAAGTATAGTTGTTTTGTCAACATATTGAGACTTATTGTGTGACCTATAATATAATCTATCATGCATAATTTTCCATGGTCAAAAAAAAATGTGTAGTCATGTTTTTATCACCTTTGAAAGACATTCTATAGATGTCTAATAAGTCCATTTTATGTAGAGTAGATACTATTGTTTCTTTTGATTTCCTGTCTGAATGATCTGTCCAATGCTGAACGTAGGGTATACAGGCACTCCACTCTAATTGTATTAAAGTTTCTCTCTCCCTTTAGGACTATTAATGTTTGTCTCGTATTTTAAGTGCTCTAATATTAAGAACATATGTATTTTGAATCACTATTTTCTCTTGCTAAGTTAATTCCTTTATTCTATACAGTAATCTTCCTTTTCTCTTTTGGCTGTTTTTGACTCAATGTGATGAAAACACTGCCAACTCTGCTTTCTTTTGGAATCTTTTGCATGAAACATTTTATCCTATCTCTTTACTTTTGGTCTATGTGTGTCCTTAGAAGGTGAAGTGAGGTTTTATAACATAGAGTTGCCATGTTTTCCCCAAAATTTTCACTGTTTGTCTTCTAACTAGGGAATATAATCATTTTGTACTCAAGGTAATTATTGAGAGTAATCTTATGATAGCATTTTATAACTTGTTTTCTAGTTTGGTTGCAGTTCCTTTCTTTCTCCCTATCTAACAGTATTACTTTATGAATAAGTAATTTACCTTGCCAAATACCTTAAAGACAACATCTGATGCCACCTAACTACCTATGACACAAATAAAAAAATATTGTCTGTCTTCAAACTTAGTTCCCTCTTTATGTCTGTTTTGATATTTTCATTTTGTTTTTCTCAAAACATAAAAATTGGACTTTATTTTCTTAGGAGCACTGTGCATGACACCACACACATTAATGTCATCTTTAAAAATTAGAAAAGTAATTCTAAAAATATGATATGTAGATAACTCTTTAACCTGTAATTTAGGCATCCAGTGGTTTAAACACATCAGATTTTATATTCTGTGGAGAGGCATGCAAAGTATCTGTTTCTAATACACTACTAAGATAAATCATACTCCAAAGAATTTTTGTTTTTATAATTTACTTGCCATTGAAGTATACATTAATTTAGTGTTTCATCATTTCCTTATTTGTACTAGGGTAGAGAAAGAATCAAGCAACAAATCGATATACTATGACTAAATTATATTCAGTAGTCCAGCAACTATCAAACATCTATTTCCCATTTTATATCCACATTCCATTAAACATTCTATTACTCCGAATTTTTCTGTTTTTAAAATGAGAGTCATTTAGGAAAGGGTTGCCACTTTATCTTTAAGCTTCTTCTCTTATCTGTCTCCAACAGCCCCACTCACCAACAAGCTTCTCCCACTCAGAAGCATTGAAATGGAGCTGCTGGAAGTGGAAAGGACTCAAGTCTGTGATATGAACACAGGAGTGGGCGGCTTTACTTCCAGCTCCTTCTGCAGGATTAAACTGACACTAATCCTGAAAAATACACACACAGAGAACAGCTCCTTCCTCCCAAACACTCACACACAGGCCTAAAAGTGATATGTGGGGTAGGGAGGATTCCTTCACAGCCCTAAGCTTGGAGGGGGGATAGTCGTTTATTCTTACTAAAATAGCAGTATAAAACATAAACAACTGTTAGTCAACTGTAAACACTTGAGGTCAAGAAAAAGCCAATAATGCTTTTTACTAACATTCTTTAAGTAATAATGGAAACTAGTTGATAGAATATTCTCCCCCAAACACAAAATAAGCAGAAACAGCTGAACCAAAAACTAAAACCAGACAAGCATTTTACTCTGATATGAAATGGTCTTAGTTTCACTAATAAAGAGACAGTCTAAAAACATCTCGATGGCCTGGCTAGGATGTACAGGCTTATTCACAACAATAACAAAACAAGTCAACACAGCCAGAATGAAACACAAACTTAAAGTAACGTTTTCCTTTGCTCCTAGACGAAGTGGATCAATCATGTCTGAATCTGAGGGACTTAACCCACAAAATGGGATGAGAGAACAGAATATCACCTCCAACAGCATTCAAGGCTATTGCAAAGTCCACGCAACAGTGCAAAAAGTATTTAGCAGGTCACTTCACAAGACTCAAGAGAACTGCAAAACCTAGCTCTTCTCCAACACATAAAGAAGGGTGTTTTGCTAGGAGAGCTGCATCTCTGCTTTTTCTTTTAGATTTGAGCAAACTCTAGTGTAAACCCTATGAATCAGAAGACTTAAATAAGAGTTCCTCCCCAACTGACTTCCCCTTAATTGCAAAGAAGAGGACATGTAAGTGGCCAAAGTGTTCTGCTCTTAACTATGTGTGGTGGATCAAGAGAAATCCTAAGGAATGTGTAGGCATGCAAACATAAAAACTCTTCACAAACAAATTAAGAACGAGTAGCTGAGAAAAAGAGCCGATTTTTCTTACTCACTGATAGACATCTAAATCATTCTCTATTAAAGGGGAAAGCTTGAATTTTTTTCATTGTAGTTCATCAGCCATAATTCTCATTTGTCACAAAAAAGAAAAGCAAACAAGGATATTTCTAAACATTAATCATATACAAATACTAACATCTTCTATTGATAAATTGGCACAGATATCTCAAACAGGAATGCATCTATATGCATTTTGGGTTGTTTTAGGTACAACATGTATGATTATGAGTCACTACACTATGTCATATTTAATTTTATAAAACACCCTAAAGTTAACATTCAAGAATTTATTTTAATCCATCATCTTTAGCTTCCAAGAGAAAAGAATGTCCCCTTTAATGTGTGAGTAAAAAATATGAAGGCTTCTTTTTATCACCTGAGGGCAGAAAATATGATAATTTTACTAGAAATCCCAAGTCTTACTGGGGATGAAAAGAAGTATCTCAGATGTGTCTTTATGGTCAGTCTTCAGCTAAAATGGTTGCATAACCACAGCTCCGGTTTTCTCAAGCCTCCAGCAGCTGTTTAATGATAAATCTTCTCAACCCTTGCATCTCAAATGAGCATTAAAAACACTTTAATTCTTTAGGGAATAATTAAAAATATGGTTGTAGTTTGTGAACATCTGTAATCCTAGTACTTAGGAGGCTGAGACAGGAGGATCATAGGTTTGAGGCCAGGGCACAGTAAGTTAGCAAGATCCTGTTTCAAAATTTAAAAAGGGGGGACTGCGGGTATAGCTGAGAGGTAAAATTTCCATGGGTTCAATCACCAGTTTCACACACACACACAAAAAAAATTTTTAAATAATAAGTTGTGGAGCCTTTTCAACCAATCAAAGGGGCCCAGGCATTTGCTGAAGGATATTACGCAGCAGGCATAGGCATCCTGAGAATATAGAGCCGCTGCACTTGTTCACCATGTATTCAGGACCTGCCTCAACCTGATAAAGTATCCAACGCTTTCTTGTGTAAGTGGAGAGAGATTGCACATGCCGGTGGACAGTTTGGAGTTGGACTGGTTCAAGTAAAGACACAAAAGTGAGCCCACCTGGGTCATGTTTTGAGCTTTGCTATCTAGCAGTAATGATCTAGTATTCAATAATCTATTCTGGCATAACTGAATCATTATGGATACCCCAAATCATGATTAATTAAAATAACAATGGTCTTGTATTTAGCACATACATCTGGCATGTGGCAGGACTTGGTGCAAAGGACTCAGCTCTTTTCTGAGTAGAGGCTGAGACATCCGGAATGGCCAGTGGGGCTGGGATCTCCCCCTGAGGTCTCTGCCTATGATCTCTCAGGCAGTTTGAGCTCCCTCCCAGCACTGAAATAATTGCATTTCTTACATGGATGATCAGAGCCATAAGAAGGAAAAGTGTAATCTTCCCGTCTTCTAATAGGCTATTTACAGAAATGGCTGTGAATCACTTTGAGGCAAGAGCAATTAGACCACCTTCAATGACACAGTAATGAGTAGGCATCCATCACTGAGCAATGATAGTCAGTGGAGTCCAAGAACACTCACATCACCTGTGACTGGGGAGATTCTCTACTAATCCTACCACAGACTATAAATTCAAAAGCAGAGCAGAAGCTTTGGGTGAAGCCATACCTTCCTTAACAGGGAGCTTTTCTCTCTTTGAGAAGCAGTTCTTGGCTTGCCTTAACATTCTGATGGAGACGAAACACATGATCAAGTGACCTGAGCTGCACATCATCTGGTGGGTGTTATCCCACCTGCCCACTGAATACAGGCATGGCCAACATTCCCCACTTCCAAGTGGAACAGGTAGATACTTTTTCAGGCATAGGCAGCCCTGAGTACACAGTTAACTAGTGTGGGGGTTCCACATTCTTAGGATTTCAATTCCTGGTGCATAATACTTTGCCCTTTGCAAATGTCTGGGCATCATTCAGAATCCCCTTGACTAGTGAACAAGGAAAAACCTTCAAATATGGTGTGCAGATAGTTCTTCATGATATCCTGGCACCACAAAGAATTGATTTTTCCAGGCTCTGCATTTTCCATTGAGAGAGGTCCTGAAGGACAGTGAGAACTGAAAGTCCCTCAAGGAGGGAGGACTTCAAGTACCATACTCATTATTGTGTTTTCTAAGGTAAATGATTTTCTGGGAGGGAGGGATTGCTGACACACGATTGAAGTCAAGTAGGAGTATGTCTAATACTTCCTGGGTCCCTCCTGGCACACTCACATGCAGTTGTATGGTGAAACCTAGTACAGGCAGGATCACCATGTGTTAAAACCTCTCGTGAATAAAGTTCAAGTCACCTGTGAGTTCAGGAAACTTTGCAATGAAGGTACTGACTGACAGCAAAGGAAATAGGAAAGAGAAATAGTGGTACATTAAATATGACCTCATGAACAGCTGTGGAGATGAGGGCCATCATGGTGGCCCGTGTTTTTTATTGCTTTGTTAGGTTTTATTATCAGATGATTCATTTTAGTTTTTACTTATGATTTTAGATGGGTTGTGCAGGTAATGATAGAGATATTTCAGTGCAGGGATTACAGAACAGCAATATGCTACTCAACTATGGAGTATAAAAATGATCATAAGTAGCAATTAATGCACTAACTGATGAAAGCGGGTACTGTCACTCTCAGAAAGGTTTGTTTTTGTTTGTACTAGGAATGAATTCACTGTGTTAAGCAGTAGCACCTCAAAGTTACAACAAGTTTATATGGAACTTCAAATACTGGTAGATAAGTGGGGTAAATGTTGAAAAGGAAAATTATGTAGTGGGCAGAGACTGTACATTGATTCACTCAGTACCAATTCCAGCACCCCCACCCCTTGAGTACCTTCTTATCTTGCAGTATTTGGAAATGGAATTTGCACATTGATACACCAAAGCAGAAAAGACAGTATTCCAACATATGCAAAAAAAATCCTACAAAAATCAATTTTCACTCACAATTGTTTAAAACTATTAGCCGACAAGAAATAGAACCTAAGATACTTACCCTGGAGAAAGAATGAAACAACTATGATAGCAAAATCATACCACTTGTTGAAGTATAGATGCATTCCTATACCACTTATGATATTTCAAACTAACATAATAGCACAAGAAAAAGGATTGAAATGTAAACAAAAATAAAGCGGAAAAAAGTGCCATTGCTTTCAAGTGATACATTTATCTACTAAGAAGATCGTAATAATGTGACTAACTATAATACTATTTAACATTTATCAAGCTATCCCTATACCAGGCATTTTACCATCGTAGGTAAAGCCCATTTGGACAAAATTGCAAAATATTTAATAAATGAATGGACAAATGGCAAGGCATGCCAAAGTTCTAGAAGGAAGAATTCAATATGAGATATATTTCATTTTTTCAAGATTATACATAAATCAATGAGATTAAAAGCAACATGCCAATAGGATTTTTGCTAAAAAATGACAAGCCGAAGCCGGGCATAGTGGCGCCCGCTTGTCATCCCCACTCTTGGGAGGCAGAGACAGGAGGATCGCAGGCTCGGAGCCAGTGGCGCTGGCTTAAGAGACCCTGTTTCCAAATAAAACAATATAAAAAACAGGTCTGGGAGTGTAGCCCGGAGGTAGAAGGGCTTCCAGGAACCCCAGTACCACCAAAAAAAAAAAAAAATGACAAGCTGATTCTAAAATACATATGGAAAGAAAATGTGTAAAATAATCAAGAAGTTAAGTGACAAACAACAAATGAAGAATCAGGATTGATTTTAAACTATAATAATAGAAGCATTTATTATTCCACAGGGATAGACAAATATATAAATGGGGATAATTTTGGAAACAATGGAAACAAAAATCCAAAAATAAATCTGCACATAAGTGAAAACTTGACAAATGCCAGAGGCAGCCTCGCAAACTAAGGCAAATGGAAAAATAAAATAGGATGTGATCCCAAAGGATTAAAGAATCAAGAAAAACAAACCAAATGCTTTTTAAATCTTTGAAAAAATAGAACATCTTTATGACGTTTAGATAAGGAGAATTTTCGTAAACATAGGAAACTCAAAACACAAAGTAGAATAGCTTCAAAGTTAACATAGTTGATATAACAAAAGTAACTGTATCAAGGTTTAAAAACAAGAAATAGATTGGCAGTAATATTTGAAACACATATAACATATAAGAAATCGTTTTTCTTTTTGTGTGTGTGTGTGGTACTGGGTATGGAACCCAGGGGCTTTTCTACCTCCGAGCTATACTCCCACCTTTTTTATACTTTATTTGGAAACAGGATCTCACTAAGTTGTTGAGAGCCTGAGTAGCTGAGGCTGGATCTGAACCTGCGCGATCCTCCTGTCTCAGCGTCCCAAGCGCTGGGATTACAAGTTTGCGCCACCACGCCTGGCAAAAAGTCATTTTTCAAAGTATATAAAGAATTATTACACTTTTAAAAAATAAATTTAAAAAATCAGTAAGGTGTTTGAACAGCAATTTACTTAACAAGGGAATTCTGGTGGGCCAGAAAGGATTTCTCAGCTCACTTGCAGTCTGTAAGTGCTTTGCGGGGTCATGTGACTGAATTTTAACAAGACCTGTGTGGCCAAAGTGACAGATCCCATGATGGTTCTGGAAAATGAAGAAAACAAAATGGAAGAGAAGGAGGAAGAATGGTCAAAGGGAAAGGAAGTGGGGAAAGGAAGAAGAAGGAGAACGAGGGGGTGAGGGAGAAGCCCAAGTAGCTGTGACCCCCTGTAAGCCTTCAGCTATTCCCCTGTTGCAGCAAAAGTAAAGGTGACAGATGTGCAATGACAAGAAGAAAAGCTAAAGGAAAACCAGTGCCCCCTGATGTTTATTATAAAAATTATTGAGAGTTCAGGGCTTATTACTGCAGCAGAACCTAACCCTGATCTGACTAATATGACATTCAACTTGGTTTACCCACTGTTTGTACATCCCAATTAATGATAACTCCATCTCTTAAAATGTCAAAAGACTATTGTGCCATTTCTACCTCCTCTTTCCTTCACACCAAACATCCAACCCATCAGGGAATCCTGTGGATCTGCTCCCAGAAGATGCCAGAATCTAACCTTGATAGTGATCTTTCAAGTGATTATCACCTGTCACTGGATTACTACAGTGAACTAAAAATAATTTCCCGTATTCATTCTCCTGTAGTCTAATCCCAACCTAGGAACCATAGCAATGCTTTCAAAATGCATGCACAAATTTCTGTAACACAATTATGTCAACACAATCATTATCCTAAATCTCCCAAACTCCTGAAAACCAAATTAAAAAGTCAGTATAGCTAATGCCAAGGAGGACCACAGACCGGCCCCAGAACATGGGTCCATGTTGGTGAAATCAGCGATGATAGCGGGATATGCACAAGCCCAACAGCTGCGTGAGAGAACAGCAGAAAGTGAAAATCAACTAAAATTCACAGAAAGCAAAAGTCAGTGGTAACAGTCAATACCCTCCCCCCTCAAAGAAAAGACTTGTCCAATCAGTGAAATTGGGAAAAAGTCATCACAGGCTGACAGTTGCAGATAAATGCCAAAATCATACAGAGTGGAGAAAACAAGACATGAATGTGAGAGTTCTAGCTGTCAAGAAACTTTCACTCTTCTCCCCAAGGACTGTGTCTTATCCCACTGGGGGAAATCACACTGAGTAGAACAGGAGCTGAGAGTGGGGTCAGGGCCAGAAGGAGGGATGCTTGAGGAGCTCTGAAGAGGCTTTCAGAAGTACCCTAAGGGACAATGCTTGTTTTGCTGCTTTTTTGTGTGTGTGGTACTGGGGATAAAACCCAGGGACATTCTTCCTTCGAGCTACACCCCCAGCCCTATTTTTTATTCTTTATTTCGAAACAGGGTCTCAATGAGTTACAGAAGGCCTCACTAAATAGCTGAGGCTGTCAGTGAACTGAGATCCTCTTGTCACAGCCTCCCAAGTACTGGGATTACAAGTGTGTGCCACCACGCCCGGCACATGCAAAAATTACTTGTACCAGAGCACAGATGAGTTATTTTCCTTCACATAGTAACAATTTACTATATATGTGTATCTCACAGCCATGATGTAAGTCTCAAGGATATACAATAAAATTCATTTTATAAGCATTCAATACATAAAAGAAATGAAAACTGAATAATGAGAGAAAAGGGGGAAAATACCTGATATTGAGCATATCTCTGGGAGACAAAGCTTGTGAACCTCAGAAACAGTTGGGGGTTCACAACTTAAACCTTTTCTAAGCCAGATATAGTTTAGCGAAATAAACATGCAACTAGGAGAGAGAGGGAGGGGGACGTATTTTGACTCCTTCTTGGTAAAATCAGAGAAAGAAATTCTTAAACTATACTACATAGAAAGCTACCTTGGCCTGCCTGTCTCCCAATGGCCCAAGAAACCTCATCTTACATTGTTCCTTGTTCAAACTAGAAAAGCAAAACAAAACAAAAATTCTCTAACACTATAGAGAATTATTTCAAGGAAATCATGAATGAGGGCTTAATAACATTAAGACAAACAATGAGAATTCATCAGAAAAATTAGGCCACAGACAGATGAAAATAGCAATAGAGCACATAATTATTAGAGAATAATTAAAGCTTTGGTAAAAAAAAAAAAACAGCAAAAATAAAATACCAGAAAAACTCGACAAAGTAACAGATATTAAAAACTAGGAAGGAATTGTGGGGCTAACATAGATATGCATGCATTAGTTTGGTAGTTTGGTTTCCATTCTTTTGGGTAGATACCCAGAACTGGTATGGCTGGATCATATGGTAAGTTTGTTCCCATTCTTTTGAGGATTGGATTTTCTCCCTAATATGCAGACGCTAGGGAGAAAATGAGTCATAGGCGGATCTCTAGACAGAGAAGCGGATACTATAGATGAGCGAATAAGGCAACCTGAGGGGATGGGAGGAGAAAGAGGGACATCCTCTAATGTTCATGATGTACATTAACAAACATATCAAAGTCAATCACTAAGCCAAACATGAGCAGGAGGGAGGGGGAAAGAATGCGGTGGGAATTGGGGAAGGGCTAAATGAATGATGTGTGCATGTATGCCTCTAACATCTTGTACTCCATTAAGATGTACAACTAACTACAATGGACCAATAAAAAATTTTTAAAATAAAAGCAGTGCTGCCCTAGTCCCAGGTAAAATGATCTAGGAAGTATCCTGCCTTCCTAAATTTTCTGATGGCACTGGAAAAATATTAGAAATAATCTTCCTTAAATGTTTATAGCACTTGTCACTGATGCCATTTGAGCGCATTTTTTTTTCCTTTTAGGAAAAATGTCAACAACATATTAAATTTCTTCATAAAGTACAGAAATATTTGGATTTTCTCAATTTCTTCTCATGCTACATTAAATATTTTGTCTTTCAAAGACTTTGCAAACTTATATTAAATGTCACATTTATTGGAAATAGCATTCTTTCTATTCCTGCATTGCCCTTTCAGTCGCTATATATCTGAACCACTATCTTTGCTTCTCCTCTGACTATGCTTCCCTTTATGATCATTGTGTTTTCTCTCTTTTGTCATAAAGAGGTGCCTTAATATTATCGATAAATAACATAAACTTGTTTGGGGCTTTGATGTTCATTCTTATTTGTTTCTTCTGTCTGTATTTCTTCTAAGTTTATTATTTCTTTTCTTATTTTTGGTTTATTTTATTCTTTTTTACCAAAGACACAATCTTATTTCATTGATCTTGTGTGTGTGTGTGTGTGTGTGTGTGTGTGTGTGACTAAAGATTGAACTCAGGGACATTCTATCTCTGAAATACATTCCCAGCAATTTCAAAATAACTTTTATTTTGAATAAATTTTACAAAATAAAGAAAATTTATTTTGAAACAGGATCTCACTAAGTTGCAAAGGGCATTATTAAGTAGCTGATGCTGGCCTCAAACTTGCCATCTTCCTGTCTTAGCTTTCAAAGAACTAGGATTACAGGTCAGTGCCACTATGTCAAGCTTACTTTTTTTATTTCTTCCTTCCTTACTTCCTCCCTCCCTTTCTTTTTCTTTCTTTCTTTTTTTTGTGTGTGTGTATGTGTGTGTATTACTGGAAACTAAACCCAAAGAGGTTAATTATAAGTTGCTGTTTGCTGGCCAAGAACTTGAGCTCTTCCTGTCTCGGCCTCCCAAGATTTATTTTTATGTTCTAATAATTTTTATTGACCTGACAATTCTTGATCACAACTACAAGGAAAAGGAAGTTATAACTGAAAAATCAAAGAGAACACATGCAGCTTTGGATATTTTAAAAATTCCTAAATTCTTGGGCACAGTGGCAAAGGTAAAAGCTTAATGCAAATGATGATGAGTGCTAATAAAATCAGTGATAGATACAGTGTCTAAAATCATACACACACACACACACACACACACACACACACACACACACACTCACTCTTAGGCTTAAAGCATAAAATTGGATTTCCAGGACAATGAGGGAAATATGAGGTGAATAAAGTGTTAAATAACAGCACAAAAAAATTCACAAACTTCTTTGCAAACAATAGCCCAGGATATAAGTTCAATGAAATTCAAATAGGATAAATACAAAGGCAGCCCTCTCAAGGCACATGATAGTCCATTTGGTGAAAACAAAAGCTAAAGAGAATATCTGAAAGTCACCCAAGAACAAAAGCACACTTCGTTCAAAACAGTAATAAAGAAAATGACCTTCCCCACTTCTCATCATGAGCAAAGTAAGTCAGAGACAATTAATTGGCAGTTTTAAGGCTGGAAGAAAAAACAAAACTATCAACTTAAAATTCCTTATGCAGAAAAGCTAACCTTCAAACAATGAGGATGAAATTGAGGCATCTCCATATAATGAATACTGATAGAATTCGTTATTAAAAAATTGTACCGCAAGAAATGCTTCCTACTTCTAAGTCTCCACATCTCTTCCATTTCTCAGAAAAAACAGGGTTTCAGGATTGAATGGCTGGAACAATAAAATATATGACAATGAATAGGAAAGGCATTTTAGATTTTTTTCTAATTTATTTCAAGGCTATTTGGCTATTTCAATCTAAAAGATAAGCTTTGTATCATGAGGTTTATGATGTGTACTAACTAAATAATTAATAACAATAATAATAATAAATAGCAAAAACCAGGGCAGAAGTAAAAGAATTTATATTATTTAAAATATTTACCTGATATATAAGGCCTTATTATTCTATTAATTTGTGGTCGACTGAAAAATGAGAATATGTATTGCAGTTCCCACTGGAGAAGATAAAGATCTATATAGTTGAGAAAGAAACAATAGAGTAAAATGGTAGAGTGATAAAACTAAAAAATTTACCATTCCAAAATGAAGCAATCAAAAAATGACCAAAATTGTTAACATCAACATTTTGAGAATGGTAGCAATTAACCCAAGGTTTGTAGAAAGCAGGGAACATTTACTTTCATTAAATGGCTAAATCTTGGTAAGAACAGTGAGCTTCCTGGTATTTTAACTTACCATAATCTCAAACCCCACTAGCCAGTTCCTGCAATTTGGAATGTGTCCTCCAAAAGTCATGTTCTGGAAACTTAATTCCCACTGTAACACTGTTGGGGAGCTGGGACCTAATGAGAAGTCTAGGTCATGAAAGAGCTGGAGGTCATGAAAGTTTGTCCTCCTGAATGGATTGCGGCTACTGTAAGAATGGCTTGTGGGATGGGTTCACTCTTCACTGCTTATTTATTTGTATGTTTGTTTATTTACTGGCATTGGGGATTGAACCCAGGGCTTCATGCAGGCCAGGCAAGTGCTCTATTACTGGCCTGCATCCCTGGACTTCTTTTCTGTTTTTATGCCACATGTGAAGACTCCACATTCATCCCAGTTTGACTTTCTATTTTCTTCCATCTGAAGACACCATAAAAATTCTTCACCAGGATCTTGGATTTTCCTGCCTCTAAAACCATGAGAAAATGTATTTCTGTTCTTATCACCAAGCCTGTGAAATCTGATCATAGTAGAACAAATAGACCAAGTTCAATAGAGCATTGAAAAAACAGCTTACATTCCTGGTAAAAGAAGAAAAATAGAGCTTGATACCTTTCTGTCTCTTGGTTTACTTATTTGTTTGCTTGCTTGCTTGTTTGTTTGCTTGTTTGTTTTACAGTACTGAGGATTAAACCCAGAAACATTCTAACTCCAAACTATATCCACAGCCTTTTTCTTTTTGATTTTGACCACAGGGTCACACTAAGTTACTGAAGTTGGCCTCGAACCTGTGACTTTCCTGTCTCAGTCTCCCAAGTACTTGGATAATAGGTATGCAACACTGTCTCTAGTGAGCTTGATATCTTTCAAGGCTTTACTCCCAAATAACTGGGAATAATAATGATCTATTTGGTGGTTTCTTGAAAGAACCAACTCTAATAATTTGTTTAGTTTTAATTTTTCTGCCTTACCAGAGAGAGAACACCAATGAAGAGCTTGAGACTATCAAAAGAAAAAAAAAATGAAAAATTCCTGAATTGAAAAGTTCCAGAATAAAATAAAAACTTAGAAAGAAACTGAAGCAGGCAGAAGAATAAGCAAGCTGAAGATGATAAAAAATGAAATTGTCCAATCTGAGAAAATGAAGAGAATTTAAAACACTGACAAAGCATCAGAATTTCATGGTTCATCATCAAATAGAGCAACATTTTCATAATAGGTTCCCAGAAAAAGAGAAGAAAGGAAAAAAATAGAAACAAAAAGTGTAGAAAAAACTACCACCAAAATTTTTAAAATTAATAAAAAAAAAGTTGACACTAGCAAAAAACTCAGTAACCTCCGAGTGGGAATAAACTCGACAAGATCTACAAGTAGGCATGCCATGCTCAAACTGTTAAAAAAAAAAAAAAAAAGACAGAGGAAAATCTTGAAATCAGCAAGAGAGAAGAACTCCAAGGGATATGCAATAAGTCTAACAGCTAACAGCTGATTTCTTATCAGAAACAATTGTAACAAAAAGGACAGTGAATTGCATTTTTTGTTTGTAATGCCCTTTCTCTTATATGAAAGTCAGCAACATACAATAAAAGTTATAATTATCAATGTGAAATGATGGAATTTGTTACCATAACAACATAACAGAAAAGGAAAATTTAAGTTCTATAGAGGGTTAATTTTGGTATATGTTTGTAATTAGGTTGACTTAAATTTAAATCAAAAGAAAATTAAATTAAGATACTAATATGAACTGGATTGTTATAAATTGTGATTTTCATAATAATCTACAGGACAACCAGTAAGAACATAACTGCAATAAAAAAATGACAAGTGAATTAAAATCATACACTACATGGTATCTATTTAACACAAGTTAAAGACAGTAATACAAACTCTGAGAAATAAAAAATAAATATAAAATGGCAGATAAAAATTTTACCTTATCTGTAGTTACATTAAATATAAGTTCATTAAAAACTTCAATAAATAGAGAACAACGAGTGTAAAAGTAATTTCAAATTATTTAACTGTATGCTGTCTATAGGAGTCAATTTTTAAATTTAAAGACAAAACACACTGATAGTAAAGGAACTGAAAAAAGATATTCCAGGAACATACACATACCTGGTAAACACTCTATTACTAAGCTATACCCCCAGCCTCTAGATTTTACCTTTAAGTACTAATAATAAACTAAAACATGTATGCACAAAAATATATACTCAACATGGCATTATTAAGCAGTAATACTTAAATATAATAACATTTGAAAATAAAAGGTTTTTTCACCAAGAAATTCTTTTTTTTCTAGAGGAATAGAAGCTAAAAATGTAAGGCAGGCATGGTGGTGCAAGTTTGTAATCCCAGCATTTGGGAGGCTGAGACAGGAGGATCACAGTTGAAGGACAGCCTCAGCTCCTACTTAGTAAGGCCCTTTGCAACTCAGTGAGACTCTGTTTCAAAATAAAGAATCAAAAATAGGGCTAGGGAGTAGCTCAGAGGTAGAATGCCCCTGGGTTTCATCCTCAGTACTGCCAAAAAAAAAATGTAATTATTAGAAAAATACTACACAATATAATCTTTGAGAAACCATTCCAATCTTTAAGATAAAATTTATAAATTTAAATATGAATATCAATGAAAATTAAGAATTATATTGTTCAGTTCCTCTATATCAATGCTTCCTTATTTATGGATATACTTTTGGCTAAGAGATGTTAAAGTTTCCTTTGCTATCATTTCTTGCTATTTCTCCTGCATGTTTTGTAATTTCTATATTATTCAGCCTTATGTTGTATTATTTTTAATTCATTATCATCTTTTTTTTCCTTTAGATTCATTAAATACCCTTCTTTTGTTTGATTCAATTTATTTTAGCTTGAATCAATGCCAACTTTGGGACTTCTGCTTCTTTTAAGTAAATCTGCTATTACACATTTTCCATCTTCCTAACATTTTTATATTGTGTGCTTTAGGCATTATTCTAGAATGTATCACAAACTTTGGTTCCACGGAGATCTAAAATGAAAGTCTTCTCTTGTGATAAAAGTGATAACCCTATTTAAATGTATTGATACAATAGTTCTGCTTAGGCCAAAATTATGCCACATAATTCTATACAGTTGACTGATTATATGTGTGAGCTTTAATAAAATTAACAATAATAAAACCAGCTTTTAGCCTTTCCCCCTCCTCTTCTTCACAAATTAAATTCATCCAATATGACTATTGTTAGCAGTATTTATCTTTATACTAAAATATCATTAAATTTCTACCACTTGATTTGTCACTTTAAATGATATGTTTTGACTCTTTCTGTTCTTATGTAGAAAGAAGTCTGTGAGCCATTCCATTCTCCAGTGTTCCTCATCATTCTCCCACGAATTTTTGTTACCTTAGCTATTTTCACACTGTCAAAGCAATACATGCATACGTGTATTGCACTGGATTCATTATTATACAGTTGTTGATGTTGTTGAGAAAGGATCCCCCTCTTTCCCATGCTTGTCTTAAACTCCTGGGCTCACGTAATCCTCTCTCCTTAGCTCAGCCTCCCAAGAGACTGGGACTATGGGCATGCACCACCACACCCAGCTAATCCCCATGTTTTTAAAGGGCTTACATGTACAATTTGCTAATATCTTCCCAGTTACTTTTTGGTTGACTAGATTTTCTAATATATTTGCATGAAGTTATACAAAAAATATTTTGAGGTTTATATAACTTT